>NC_081557.1:153224748-153535372 GCF_022355385.1 Mustela nigripes | reverse complement strand
CTTGGTGAGTGCTGTGAAGTGTGTAAACCTGGTGATTCACAGACCTGTACCCCTGGGGATAAAAATATATGTTTATAAAAAATAAAAAATTAAAAAAAAAAAAAAGAAATATTTTATGCAATATAAAATTCCAGGACAGGGACAGAAGACCCTAGTTCATGAGAGAAATTAGAAATATTAAGCATCAAAATCTTCAAATTTCTTTTTGAAGCCAGAGCAAGCATAAAAGGAAAATGGGTGTTTCTAGGAAGAAGTTGCTGCAGCTGGGGTCGAAGAGGTTGCTGCCTATTCTCTTCTCAAGGATTTTGATGGATTCCTTTCTCACATTGAAGTCTTTCATCCATTTTGAGCCTATTTTTGTGTGTGGTGTGAGGAAATGGTCCAGTTTCATTTTTCTGCATGTGGCTGTCCAATTTTCCCAACACCATTTGTTGAAGAGACTGTCTCTTTTCCATGGGACATTCTTTCCTGCTTGGTGAAGATTAGTTGACCATAGAGTTAAAGGTCTATTTCTGGGCTCTCTATTCTGTTCCACTGATCTACGTGTCTGTTTTTGTGTCAGTACCAAACTGTCTTGATGATGACAGCTTTGTAATAGAGCTTGAAGTCTGGAATTGTGATGCCACCAACTTTGGCTTTCTTTGTCAATATTCCTCTGGCTATTCGAGGTCTTTTCTGGTTCCATAAACTTTAGGATTATTTGTTCCATTCTTTGAACAATGTTGGTGTATTTTGATAGGAATTGCATTAAATGTGTAGATTGCTTTAGGTAGCATAGACATTTTCACAATATTTGTTCTTCCAATCCTTGAGCATGGAAAATTTTTCTATTTCTTTCTGTCTTCCTCAATTTCTTTCATGATTACTTTATAGTTTTGTGAGTACAGATTCTTTGCCTCTTTGGTTAGGTTTATTCCTAGGTATCTTATGGTTTTGGGTGCAGTTGTAAATGGGACTGACTCCTTAAATTTTCTTTCTTCTACCTTGTAGTTGGTGTATAGAAATGCAACTGATTTCTGTCCATTGATTTTATTTCCTGACACTTTACTGAATTCCTGTATGAGTTCTAGCAGTTTTGGAGTGGAGTCTTTTGGGTTTTCCACATAAAGTATCATTATCATCTGCAAAGAGTGATAGTTTGACCTCTTCTTTGCCAGCTTAGGTACTTTAATTTCTTTTTGTTGTCTAATTGCTGAGGATGGGACTTCTAGTACTATGCTGAATAGCAGTGGTGATAATGGACATCCCTGCTGTGTTCCTGACAAGGACAAAAATGAACTATTGGGATTGCATCAAGATCAAAAGCTTTTACACAACAAAGGAAACAGTCAATAAAACAGAAAGACACCTGATAGAATGGGAGAAGATATTCACAAATGACATATCAGATAAAGGGCTAGAATCCAAAATCTATAAAGAACTTATCAAACTCAACACCCAAAGAACAAATAATCCAATCAAGAAATGGGCAGAAGACATGAACAGACATTTCTGCAAAGAAGACATCCAGATGGCCACATGAAAAAGTGCTCCACATCACTTGGCATTAGGGAAATACAAATCATAACTACAATGAGATACCACCTCACGCCAATCAGAATGGCTAAAATTAACAAGTCGGGAAATGACAGATGCTGGCGAGGATGCAAAGAAAGGGGAACCCTCCTACACTGTTGGTAGGAATGCAAGCTGGTGCAACCACTCTGGAAAACAGCATGGAGTTTCCTCAAAAAGTTGAAAATAGAGCTACCCTATGGCCCAGCGATGGCACTACTGGGTATTTACCCTAAAGATACAAATATGGTGATCCGAAGGGGCATATGCACCCAAATGTTTATAGCAGCAATGTCCACGATAGCCAAACTATGGAAAGAACCTAAATGTCCATCAACAGATGAATGGGTAAAGAAGATGTAGTATTACAATGGAATAGTATGCGGCCATCAAAAGAAATGAAATCTTGTCACTTGCGATGATGTAGATGGAACTAGAGGATATTATGCTGAGTAAAATAAGTCAATAAGAGAAAGACAATTGTTGTATGATCTCTCTGATATGATGAAGTTCAGAGGCAAAGTGGAGGGCTTGTGGGAGTAGGGAAGGAAAAAATGAAACAAGATGGGATTGGGAGGGAGACAAACGATAAGAAACTCTTAATCTCACAAAATAAAATGAGGGTTGCCAGGGGGAGGGGGTTGAGGAGAGAGTAGTTGGGTTATGGACATTGGGGAAGGTATGTGCTATGGTGAGTGCTGTGAGGTGTGTAAACTGGCTATTCACAGATCTGTACCCCTGGGACTAATAATACATTTTATGTTATTAAAAATTAAATTTTTTTTTAAAAAAAGAAGAAGAAGAAGAAGGGAAAGAAAATGGGTGGGGCACCTGGGTGGCTCAGTCATTAAGACTCTGCCTTTGGCCCATGTCATGATCCCAGGGTCCTGGGATCTGGCCCTACCTTGGTCTCCCTGCTCAGCGGGAAGCCCGCTTCTCCCTCTCCCACTCCCCTTGCTTCTGTTCCCTCTCTCATTGTGACTCTGTCAAAAAAATAAATGAAATCTTAAAAAAAAATGGGTTATAGTTTTCATTGTATCCTAAAACACAGTTTCTCCTTTATATGGAAAACCTCAAAGAAACACTTTGTATGCCATACTTTTATTTACAAAGACACCATTCTCAATGAATTCAACATCAGCACTATAGAAAATGCAATTACTTCTCACTATTGTCATATTTATGTGAAATCTCTATATAAGTTCAGAGAAACTATTAATAACCATCCATCTGACTTTTGGATTATCAGTCCAGAAATAAATTATGGTTTGGATTTTTTCAAATAACAGAATAAAAGAAATTATTTTACTACCAGTAATTGTTATATGAAGAAACAACTCATCAGATTTTCATTTCTCACATTTCTTTTCTTCTAAAAAAGTTTTTTGAGTTAACCTGACTTAAACAAAAGATCAAAGAACCATATCTACCTTTTTGGTTAGGATTGGCAATAGCTCCTAATGGTTTCAATTTTTCTGGACAATATGGCATTGGATGACAGATTGGTCATATTCTAGTTCCCTCATGCGCTATAAATAGCCATGGAGGACATAAGAGAGAGAAGCTATTTATACGTTGAGAAAGGAGGGCCTCCTGGTTGCCATGACTGTCCTCTCTCAGGATATGTTTACCCTTGGCTAAAAAAGCATTTGGTTTCAGCTCAGTCTGTAGAAAAATATGTCCTCTAACAAAAGATTCTGATTCGAGGTAGGTCTGAGAGGAAAGTAACTATACGGTACTGAATTGGAGTATTTAATAATGGAAGGGCTTTTGATATAAGCTCTTTTTATTTTTTGGCTTCATGACTACTCTAATCTTATAATCACTATGAATATGTAAGTATGAGGAAAAAACCCCAACTCAGGGTTTGTGAATCTTTTCAGTTGAACAGATTTTCTACTCCTATTCTAAACAGACAGAGAGAGAGATAGAGAGCCAAAAGAATATCTAAGAGTTGGGAGAAGGCCAGAGTTCAGGTGTAATTGAATAGCTAATGAGGAGTTTGGGTTATAGGCCAAAAATATAAAATGAAAAGAGCTTCCCATGCTTCTAAAAGGTCTGACGATCCAAAATGCATTGATACCCTAAATGATGTCTTCTTCTGGATCATGCAAAATTTTAGTCAACTACAGTTTAGCCTTCTCTACCCAGTTAACTTACCTCTGGAAGTCTTCTTTTCCAGTATTGATATGAAAGAGAACACACTTTATCTTTAGATGTTTTGTTCCAATATTATACAACAAAGAGATGAAAAAAATGCCTTGTCATGTCTGGTTTTTTTTCCAGTATTCCTATTTAACAACCCTCCTAGACTATTTTTGTACCTCGGCAAAGCCCCCAGTTAGTAGATTGTACTACTTTTTCACCATTACTCCTATCATGAGCTCAAGTCCCCCTCAGCTAGAGTTTGGATTTCATGGTCCATCATTAAAATAATTTATTGCTAAAATATTAATGATTTCTCCCATTTCTCTCAGCAACATAGTCTCCTGGCAAAATCCCAGTCTTAATTACATTCAACTAATATACTTAGTCTCAGTCTGCAACCAAGCAGTCTTTCTTGGGAAAAAACATACTCTTGCTGACTTTGAATGCATTGTGTGGTCATAAAACTCAAGGGGGTATACAACACTTCTCAGAAATGCTGTTTAAAGTATGACCCTTCAAAATGACTATTTCCTCCATCGCTATCTTCAATCCTCCTCTATCTCCTCTAGCTTTCCCTCAGTTGGCAACCTTGCCTCATAATTAGCTAGAAATTAGAACTATCAGGCAATATCTCATGCCACTTTACAATGTGAAATAACCAGTCTACCCATATCTGTACCCCCCCATGAATATGCATGAAGCGTCACTCAGGCTATCCAAGACCAACTCTTGCACTTGCACTCCAGAGCTTTCTCCTTGTGCTTTCAAGGACTCTGTTACTGCAATTACTTCCCCTTCATCCTGCATTGATTTCTGCTTCTCTAATGAATTATTGCCATTTATATAAAACACGTTGAGTATTTCCTCTCTTAAAAAAATATATCCTTGGGGCGCCTGGGTGGCTCAGTGGGTTAAGCCGCTGCCTTCGGCTCAGGTCATGATCTCAGGGTCCTGGGATCGAGTCCCACATTGGGCTCTCTGCTCAGCAGGGAGCCTGCTTCCTCCTCTCTCTCTCTGCCTACTTGTGATCTCTCTCTGTCAAATAAATAAATAAAATTTAAAAAAAAAAATATATATATATATATCCTTTCTTGAAGCCCTTCCTACTCCAGCTTCCATCCTCTTTCTCAGCTCCCACTCACAGCACAGCTTCTTCCTTAAAAGGGTGTTCCATAACTGCTCCCTTCCACCTCTGCGCTTCTTTGTTTCAGTTTTTCTGTCCCATCAGTTCACTATACCTGCTCTAACCAAGGTTTCTAATGACTTCCATATTGTCACATCCAGGGGTTACTTGTTGTTCTTATCAGATCTTCTCATCAGCATTTGGTACCTTGACCATTCTCTTACTTTCCTGGTTTTCTTCCCACCTCACAGCTCACTCCTTCTAAGTCTCCCCACCCCCTTTAAAAAAAAAAAAATTATGCCCTGATAAGCTTCAGATGTTGATAATACACAAAACTGTATCCAGATCCCCTTCTTTTCTCTATCTAAATATTCTCCCTTGGTGTGTTCCCTCAAACCCAGTACTTTAGATCCCATCTATTTGTCACAATTCCTAAAATTAGTTCTCTGGCCTTCGTCTTTTTCTGGAACAAAGATTTGTATATCCAACTCCTACTCAGTATCTCCATGAGATTTTCTAATAAATATCTCAAAACCGACATAGCCAAAATAGAGCAATCCTGTTGTTTTTCACAAACTTGCTTCACTCCCAATTTTCCCCAGTAAATGATATAACCATTGACCCAGTTGCTTAAGTCAAAAATCTAGGCATTGGGGAGGGTATGTGCTTTGGTGAGTGCTGTGAAGTGTGTAAACCTGGTGATTCACAGACCTGTACCCCTGGGAATAAAAATATATGTTTATAAAAAATAAAAAATTATATTAAAAAAAATCTAGGCATTATCCTATATAATCTACATTTAATCCATTAAATCTTATTAACTCCACCTCCATGGCCTATCTCAAGCCATCCAGTTCTTTCCATATTCGTTATTATCATCCTATATCCTCCTAACCAGTCCCGTGCTTTTTCTCTTTACTCCTCTACAACTCCTCTAAAATACTTTACACAATGGTCAGAAGGCATTTGAAATATTCAAATCATGCCACTCCCTTCCTTTAAAATCTCTAGTGGCTCCCCATCATTCTAAAGTAACACCAAACTCCTCAGTCACCTTTAAGTAACCGACCCCTGCATACTCCTGCAACCTCTCAGACTCCACTCTCCTTCACTAACTGCACCTACCAACACTAGCCTTTCTTAAACACTTAATGCACTTTCTTTCAGTGCATTTCTAGCCATAGGACATTTGTACTTATTTCCTTTAAGTGGAAAGCTTTTTCTCTGATCTTTTCATACTTATCTTTTTTCTTTTTCTTTCAGATGTTGTAACTCCTTTAGAGCCCTTCTGACTACTATTTACTCAAAAGTTGTCACCTAGTCAGCTTATTTTAATTTCTTGCATTATGCTTATTCTTATTTTAATCTTCCTTCCTTCCTTCTTTTCTTCCTTCCTTCCTTTCTTTCCTTAATACATTTATCTTCTTTTCTATTAGCTGCCTTCCCACTACCACCAATAGGATCTCAGTGTCACAAATGGAAGAAGCTTACCTTTCTTTCTCAGCTCTATCCTTAGCAATAATAACAGTCCCCATTTAGCACAAAGTATATGCTCCATAAATATTTTTAATGTATGAGGCACCTGGGTGGCTCAGTGGGTTAAAGCCTCTGCCTTCAGCTCAGGTCATGATCCCAGGGTCCTGGGATCGAGCCCCGCATCGGGCTCTCTGCTCGGCGGGGAGCCTGCTTCCCCCTCTCTCTCTGCCTGCCTTTCTGCCTACTTGTGATTTCTGTCTGCCAAATAAATAAATAAAATCTTTAAAAAATATTTTTTTAATGTATGAATGATTGAATATTTCAGGTTCATGCATGTTTGGATTAAAATTAGTCAACCAATTTAGATGTAGATTATTTCATTATAGTTTTAAAAAGAAAAATTTTCTTTTTTTGATCTCAAAAATTAACATCAGAAGTTAATAATTGGTCAGTTTTATTGTTGAGAAGGATGAGAAGAGCAGGCTTGAGTTTGTAAGTCAGCCTTATAACATTCTATGGAATAGTTTCTAGGATCAGCTTATAATACAAGATTTGGATATATCAGGGAAATGTAAATCCATTACAGCCGAAAGAAGTCAAATTTAGCATCTGTCTAGTAGCTATGGTGAAGAGAAACTAACTTGGATAATGTCCACCATTGGCCCACTTGGAGTAACATGGCCCAGATTTATCTTTCCATCAGAATCAACATTAAAGAACAGCCAAAGTATATAAAACAGTGTTTAAATAGACATAGGAGATCAAGAAGTTCAGGATAATGATTCCTGAGAGACAGAAAATACAGTAGCTGGGCACCTGGGTAGCTCAGTCAGTTGGGTGTCCCAGGATCGAGTACCACATCCTGCTTAGCAGGGAGACTGCTTCTCCCTCTGCCCTTCATCCCACTCTCTCTTGCTCTCTCTCAAATAAAGAAAATAAAATATTAAAAAAAAAGAAAGAAAGAAAGAAAAGAAAATTGCTTTAGCTGATAGCCTAGAGGTATTTTTAGCCTGTGGCATAGGGAAACAAAGTTTAAGTAAAGCTCAGTGGTCTCCCTTGAGTTGAGTAGATGGACTCAAGTATCAGAGGAGATCGTGGTGACTAGCATATACAGAGCAAAAGTACAAAGATATTGGTGCCCAGAGAGAGGAAGAGAAACAGAAAGACTGAAAGAAAGAGGTATATAGATAAATAATAAGTAGGTAGGTAGATAGATAGATAGATAATAGATGGATAAAGGGAGAAAGAAAAAGAGCTCTAGATATCTGTTAAGGGTTCTGCTCATCTTAGGCTAAGTACTGATCAATACCTGTGTGTGAGGAAAGCTGGGGAAATTATCATAAGAAAGGAGCAGAGGGACAATCCTGAGATTCACTCAGGGCTGTACACAATTTGTGTTTGCACTGAGTCACAGCTGAGGTCAGATAGTGCAGAGTCATCACCAAAAGAGAGACCATAGCAGCATCGGGTAATACAAAGAGCTGATTTACATCAAGGGCTTCCCATGTGTTGGTTGTATTATTACTTAAAATTTTTTATTTCTTGGTTGTTTTCTTTTTAATCTTCAAAATAGTCCTATGAACTGTTATTATAGCCTCATTTTATAGAGGAAGAAAATGAATCACGAAGATGTTAATAGATTGCCCAAGGTCACAGCGCTAACAACAAGTGGAACTAAGATTCAAAATCATGTACATCTGGGATCAGAGCCTAGGCCTCAAGACAACAGACTATATTATCTCTTGCTAGAAGAAACCATTGTCATAGGAATTTAAATGATGAACAGGCTAGAATGATGGACTAAGCTGAACAGAAGGGTTCTTGGGGCAAAGTCCTAGGAACATATCTTCCTCTCCTGCTGCATATGGTTTAAAGCAACTATATTTACATATCATTACCTGACAAAGCAACACAAATCAACCTACCTCCTGAACCTACTTTTCCTAGAGTATCATGTAGTAATTAAGACAATGTAGCTCTTACTTTTCAGTAAGGCTTAGTCAATAAATCAGTGACACTTCATGATAATAATAGTACCTCCTATTTTATTGAGAATTTATTACATGCCAAGAAATGTGATTCACTTATACAAAATCGGCTAAAATTCTATGCCATATCTCAGGAATGTGTGTGTGTGTGTGTGTGTGTGTGTGTGTGTTTATATGCATCTCCAATGACATGGTTGAATTTTCAGAGTTAATTAAAATAGTTCTTCCTTATGGCCAGTGGAAAATTACTGCCAGCACAAATTACACACTAAAATCAATGCATGCAAAATCATAATTTTCAACATTACATCATAGGTTTATAAATTTACCAAGGATAATGCAATTACACTCTTTACAAGAAGCATGGCTTCTGAACTAGAATTTGGGATATTTACCTCTATGATGCAGCATTCTACTGGATGGTAGAAATGTAGAAAGAAAAAAAAAAGGGAAGGAAGAATTTTTTAGTCTTTAGACTCAACATATTTTAATGATATATAATTTTATATATAAGATTTCCTTATACTCATAAATTGATAGAAATCAATTTTGTGATAGGTTAAGTCCACAAAATGTTTGAAATAAAATAATATGTTTAGAAGTCAAAGTGCCACCATTTTCACAGGAGTAGAAGATGCTATAGTTTCCAGCCTGCCTACCTCTTACTGTCATTTCTTTCCAAGTTCTCTGTTCTCCATCAAGTCATTGCCTGTCAAACCTACAGCCATTTTTTTCCTATCCTGTCCAGAGGCTGTCAGGGATTGATGTGAATGTCTTTGGTGTCTATGTGGTAGCCATTGTTTCCATATTTTTGCTCAAAAGGCCAAGAAAATTTCTCTTTTACATCACCCCTTTTACCTGGCCCCAAGAGTGTTGCCTTGTTTTCTCTTTGTCTCAGAGACATGAAGGAAATAGTTGTCATGTTTCGTTTTTCCCATTGAGCTTCAGTGTTAGGACTCACGTAGTATGAATCCCTGGGTTTGTGTTGGAGGATCAAGAGATGTGTGCAACACACAGGACAAGAACAGAGGACCATATTAAGCTGTACACACTCAGAATGATTCTACTTTTTCCATACCAGCCCATGAATTTGAAGATCTGTTAAGAATTCAACATCTTCTTCAGTTTAAGTTTCTTTCTAGGAGTCTTCTCACACTCACGGAACTAACTTCTGGCATGTCTGTCCCCACCCCCACCAGACACTGCCTACATCTGCCTAAATTCTAAATGAGTCTACATCATCTGGAAACAAAGATATGCCACTTATCTGCATTTAATCACAAAGCATTTACCTAGAGCTGTTATGTTTTTAACTAGTTCAAAGAATCATGGAACCTATAAACAGAAAATAAAAATATATATGCTAGATATTGTCTCCTCCAACTGAGGCCAAGGAAGATTAAATATCTATATTGTTTTATGACTTTTCTACAATACACTGGTATAGCTAAAAAGTGAAGACAAACATCATATTTTCCAAATCAAGACTAAACTGATGTTCATTACAGTCTTTCCTAGGGGCTGTCCATGTTTTTCTGTCAGCCTATGACTTAAGTCAAGTCTTGACAATCAAACTTCCGAACTTCCCTGACTGAGTCAGTAACCCTGTCAGTATCTCAGGTTACTATCCCGAGTCTGGGTGAATATTCCCATTCAGTTTATTTTTTCCCTTCTCCAATTAGTAGTTAAATTCTATAGATTCTCCCTTGTTTCTGTCTTTGTCCTTTATTCTCAGTTCACTTGTTCTCAACAGCAAGCTTTCTTTTACTGTCTCCAAAACAAATGTTCTAATGCCCTCCCTCACCCTCTCATCCACCTGATAGTCAACTGCCAAGTCTGTCTTCCTGAAATCTACTTTCCCTACACCATTCCTGAGAAGGGGAAGAGAGGAAACTAGTTTTATTGAGCAGCTAACTACGATGGGGGCACTTTATATATGTTACCTCCTCAATTCCTCTCACCCTATATCAAGTGGCAGGTATTAGAGTTTGTATTTTGGGACGATGGGAGTGAGGGTCAAAAGAGTTAACAACCTGCTCAAGAACACCCACAACTAACCATCAGTGGAACTGATCGATGAGCCTGTGTTATCTCAATTCCACCCTGTTGACTCTATAACTTTCAATTGTTCGTTACTATCTAGCACACTCCTCATTGAATCTTTATGCTCTGAGCATCTACAGTGTATGAGGAACTGCATGGAAAACAAAGATCAGCAAGAGAGATTCTTCCTTCGGGAGTTTATAGTCTAGGAGGAAAGAACATATAAAAGTAATTAATTGAAGGAATTTTCTCTTTTGTTCCCTGTTGTATCTCCAGCATCCAAAATAGTTTTCTATTGCTAGGGACGGCATAACACCTTGCCACTAATGAGGTGTTTAAAACAACCAAAACTTATTCTTTTTCTGTTCTGGAGGCCAGAAGTCCAACATCAAGATGTCAGCAGGGCAGGTTCCTTCTGGAGGTTCTAAGAAATAATCTGTTGAATGCATCTCTCCTAGCTTCTGGCATTGCTTAGTTTGTAGCTGCAATACTCCAATCTCTGTATCTCTCTCTATGTTCCTATATTCCACCCTCCTTATAAGGACACCTGTCATTGGATTTAGGGTTCTATCCTAACCCAGTATGACTCCATCTTTGCACTTGCAAAGACCCTATTTCCAAATAGGTCATATTCACAGGTTATAGGCAAAACAGGAATTTTGAGGAGACACTATTCAGCTAACCTATTACAATGTCTAACACAGGGTAGCTACTCAAATATTTTTTGAATAAAGAAATAGTACAGAATATGAAGTGTTATAAGAGAGGCAGGAATATTTAAAAATCACATTGGTATAAAATCTGACTAGTTTTTAAAGTTCTCTATAATTTTTTGACCCATAAATTCAATATTATCTCTTACCACACTCCATCAAAAAACTTATTTGTGAATTTTCCTAATTTCCTCCCTGACCTTCATGGTCTCATTCCCAATCCCCTGATTGCATAATATGCATGTCTTATTCTTGCTTATTCAAGTTCATTTGTTTACGCTCTTCTTTAGCCTAGATACTGACTTCTTCCTCTCTAGCTATTACCTTCCTATTCAGTTTTGAATACTAAGGTCTGAATGTGTCCCTCCAAAGTTTCTATGTTGAACCTAATCTTCAAAGCTGAAGTAGTAGGAGGTAGATCTTTGGGAATGAGTAGGTCCTGAAGGTGAGGTCCTCATGAATTTGTGTAGTGCCTTATAGAAGAGGTTCCAGAAAGATCCCTAGCCCTTTCCACCACATGAGGATACAGCAAAAGGTGCCAGTTATAACCCAGGAAGAAGACCTTCACTTGACCATGCTGGCACCTTGCTGTTGGACTTCCCTGCCTCCAGAACTGTGAGAAATGCATTTCTGTTGTCTATGAGGCATCCAATCTCTGATATTGTGTTATAGTAGCCCCCAAAATTAACACCTTTTCCAAGGCCTCTTAAAATGTCACATCTTTCAAGAAGCCTTTACTGATTACACATCCCCCTACCTCCTTTCTTAAATTTCTAAAAAGCAGTTGCATTTTGCTGTACATCACTTGGAGTTTCAGTTACCTAATGACATTTAATAAACTACTCCTAAACTTGGTGTCTTCCAACAGCATCACGTTGCTCTTTGTTATGGTTTTTATGGGTTAACTGGGCAGTTTCTCAGCTTGTCTCACTTGGGCTCACTCATGTGGTACGTCAACTTGAGTGTCATTGGGTGGGGAGGTCCAAGAAGTCCTCACCTACTGGTCTGACAGGTGGTGCTGGTGTTGGTTGGGGAACCTCTGTTTCACCACGGGCTCTCATCCTCTAGTCAGCTAATTTCCTTCCTTCTGCAATAGTCCTAGGGCAGAGTTCCAACTAAGCTATCGTGGAAGCTGCAATGTTTCTCAAGACATAAACTCCAGAACTCAAATAGGGTCTTTGCAAATGCAAAGATAATAATAATGTCACTTCTGCTACCTTCTATTGGTCAAAACAAGTCACAAACCCAACCCAGATGCAAGGATAAGGGAAATTGTCTCCATCTCCTGGTGGAATAAGCAGCAAAGTCATATTGCAGAAGAGAATAGGCAAAGATCACGTGAACATGGGATTATAGATTATATATATGGTTGCTCAATGGTCATGCTCCATCTGTCCTCAAGAATAGTCATGTGTTCTTTCCCTTTTCACCAACATGTGTATAATTTCAACCCCTATGATTATTTAAAAAAAAAAAAAAACAACATTATTCTCTCCCATCTCCTTGTTTGGCTACTTCTCCAATAAACTCTTTTCCTGTTGTACACCTGTCTGTGATTAGTTTTGCTATGCATCAGTCAGACAGAGTTGGGTTAGTTATCAGACAATTTTTAATACCTTCAAATACCAGGTATGGTGTTTATTAAAAACTTGAAGTGGCAAAGACCTGAGTTTGAGTGAATCCAGAAAATGTAATACTTCTGAATTTTCTTCCTTCTTCCTTCTTTTGTAGGTATTCAATATAACGTGTTTTTCTCGAGAAAAAATAGTCTTGACTTATTCAGTATTTTTCTAATAGATAACCTATTTTTTCTATTGTTTCCAGAAAACTGTGAGGTCCCTGAGGTAGTTTTCCTTAGGATTTTCTACCTATAAGCAAAAGTACATGTAGTAATAAAATCTAGGTAATTTAAGATTTTTGGTGCATGACATAAGGTACTGGGAATATAGACATGGTCTATTTGATGATGTTTTAAACCATAGAGTAATTAAGCAGACAAAATCCCTTGACAAAATAACAGCAGAAATTGAGAGAGGCTTTAGAATCCATGGTAAAAGTTGGGTCAATCTCTCTAAGTCAGGCATGGACAAAGATGTTGTCTACTCTCTTGGCATAGTATAGGTGATGTTCTCAACAAAATCAAAGGATTTTCTCATACTATAGTTGTTTGGGCTTGAATTTTGATCCCCCAAAAGATGTTGAAGCCTTAACCCCCACACCTGTGAATGTGACCTTATCTGCAGGTGATCAAATTAAGATGAGGTTTTTAGGGTAGACCCTAATCCAATAAGACTTATTAAAAGGATAAATTTGGGTACAAAGACATGCAGAGAGGGAAGATGACATGGATACAGAAGGAGAAGGTGGCCATCTAAACCATGGAGCCCCGAAGAGTACCAACAAACCCCTAGATGCTGGTAGAGGAGGATGGGGTTGATTCTCCTTGGGGCAACCCTCAGAAAAAAACAAGTCTATTGATACCTTAACTGTGGACTTCTAGCTTCCAGAACAATATTTGTGTAGTTTAAGCCACCTAGTTTGTTGTACTTTATTATGGAAGCCCCAGGAAACTAATACAATAGACTCATACACTGAGTTACTTCAGGCCCTAAGTGGTTAGAGCTACTAGAGATAAGTTCTGGCACCAATGATCGGACACACACTATTTAGAAAACAAAGAGACTATTTACCACAGGAAGAAACATGATTTTCTTAACCTTATGGTCATGCAAGTCATGGCTCTGCCCCCAATTTCAGGAGGGAGAACAATTTTCCATGATTATCATTTAATGAACACATATCTTCATTTAATACTTATCATATATCCCATATGCACCTAATAAAGACATTTAAAAAAGAGAATAAAATCCTGTCTTTAAGGAGTTTATAATTAGTTGGGGATAGACAAAATACCAAGCAAATTAAAAATCAATCAAAGGCAATGTCTAATAGATTTCTAAATTAAACAGCATAAGAGCCCTGTAAATTCAATGCTAGTATAAAAATTCCACAGGAAAAATATCTTTTTAGATTTTATATTTAATATGTACAAACATAATATATGCTACTTCAACAGAGAAATAAACTTTTAAAATCAACTTTATTTTGAAGGTTTTACTTACTTAATCTCTCCACTCTCAACAGCCAGCTTCCAGATTATGATTGTGATTTAGTGTTCACATAATCTAAATATCTACAAACAGGACCTAGATAGGTATCCAGACCCTGGGCTTAATCCAGTGAATATGAAGGCTTAAATGAAAACAACTAAAACTATGATGTGTAATCCAGTTGATTTATTATATTATATATTATTATATAGTAATTACTATACTGTACATATTAAAGCACAAATAATATATTCACTATATGTTCTTTAAAGGCAGAGGATCTGTCTTGTTCCCATTTAGGATCTAAAGCTTTCAAAAACATTGGTTGAATAAACAAACAAAAGAATAAATGGGCTTTTGATACTAACTCCTCACCAAGATACATATTTACACTCCTAACTACTTGTTCTGGGGAAATACACTTTTCCTTCTTCTTGTGTTGATTAATTTCTATTGATCCTCTGGTCTATGGCCCACACGGCTCTTGTCTCACACCCTTCAGAGCTGGGTTATTGATTCCCTGCACCAGGACTCTTATAACTATTTGCAGAACGTTCTAAGTCTTCGCTGATGGGCCTGTTCAAAGTTCACTTTATGTGCAGAATTACTATTAATTATATTGTGAAGAAAGCTCTGTTATTTTTCAGTATGATCTACATCAAAGTTTGCTTTTGTTGTTTTGGGTTTTGTTTTGTTTTAACTCCAAGTTAATTCCCATCAGAGGGTCAAGAAATTAACCCAGTGGGTTGAGATTAGCTATTTTTTTTAAGATTTTATTTATTTATTTGACAGAGAGAGAGAGATCACAAGTAGGCAGAGAGAGGGGGGGGAAGCGGGCTCCCCGCTGAGCAGGGAGCCAGATGCAGGACTCAATTCCAGGACCCTGAGACCATGACCAGAGTTGAAGGCAGAGGCTTAATCCGCTGAGCCACCCAGGCACCCCAAACCCAGCTATTTTTTTAAAAAGATTTTATTTACTTATTTGAGAGAGAGAGAGCAAGCATGAGCAGGGGGAGAGGGTGGAAAAGCAGACTCCCAGTGAGCAAGGAGCAGGATGCAGGGCTCAATCCAGGACACCAGGATCATGACCTGAACCAAAGGCAGACACTTAACTGACTGAGCCACCCAGGTGCCCCAAGACCAGCTATCTTGGAAAGGAAATGGGGAAGGCAGAAAAAATGGAAAGGAAAGGAAGGGAAGGAAAAAGTATAGCTACAGTATGGGTATTACCTTATAGAACTTGTATTTCTTAGGACATAGTTTAAAAAAATTGTTTTTTCAAAGCTACTATCTATTGTCAATCATAATCAATAACTTTTGACAATGGAATATGTTCTTTTAATATTTGCATGACCTCATAACTTCAGCTTCTTTGAATTCATTGTGCTTATGTCCATCTTCTAAATTCTGCTCACTTTGTAGCAATGGCACTTACATACATGTCTATCGTTTTTGCTAAGAATGACTTTCAGAATATGATTACTTTTAGAACAATTTCCTAGGTTGAACAGGACATCAAGGTCAAGAAGCTCAGGTGATTGCTGTACAATTTTTAAGACATGAATAACACTAGCCCTGAACAGGGAACAGAGTAAACATACTGTGTTAGATTGTGTCTTCCCTTGAGCATAAACCTAAGCAGTCTCTGCTTGCTGTCAGTTGGGCTCAAAAGTCTGAGTATTTGAAGCATTCTATGCACTGAGAAGTCCCTACTGTTCAGAAAACTATTTTAGCATGTTGTGCCAAAACTCCACAAACTAAATTTTCTTAAATTTAGGATGTCCCTGCTAGGAAACAAACAACAAACAAACAAACAACAAAAACAATAAAACCAAGAGTCTTCTGAGCTCCCAACGGGAAAAAGGCCTCAAATTAGTTGGATGTGATCAGTTTATGTACTGAGATGCCCTAAAGATGTGACTCTTAAAGTTCCCAGTGGAAAGCTCAGGACTGGGGACTAATGATTGCTAGGATATCAAGGGCTTTGGCTCACAAACAGTATCTGATTCTGCAAAGGAAAAAGATACTTACTATTTTTGTTTGATAGTTTAGAGGGGCACCTTGGTTCCTGACATTGGAGACAATCCCTCCCATCGACTTAGCTCTGTGGAATATTGTTGCTTCTTAAATATTTTGAAAATAAAAATAATACTCTCAACCTATTTTTACTGATAACAAGATTTTATTAAATGAAACTAAAAGATTTAAATAAAAGGTCAATGTACCTTCTCTGCATGGTGAGTAGGCTCAGCATCGTTCTATTCCCATGCCTATTCAGAACTCATTGTTCCTTATTGCTCTCTTTCCCAAACATCACTTCAAAATAAATGCTCAAAGCACCGATGTGTGCACAGTGCTAGGCACTCTTATCTGACCTCAAGGGTTTTACTCTCTAGCATGGGATACAGATTTTAAATTGGTAAACTACTGATATATATACTATACATATATAATTATATATATTAATGTATATTTTTTAACTGCAAGTTAATTCCCATCAGAGGGTCAAGATATATATATATATATGTATGTATGTATCTCTATATAGAGAGTATATATAGAGATATATATACATATTTAAAAGATCACTCTTAATGCAGTGTGGTGAATGCATTGGATATAGGGAGAAATGACCAAGAAGGTGCACAGGGAGACCAGTTAGGGGCAATTTCAATATTCAGATGAAAGATGGTATGACTAGGACCAGAACTGTTGTTGAGGAAATAGGCAGATGACTTTGAAGTAGACTGACTAGACGCTGTGATGGATTATATTTAGAAGAAGAAAATGGTGGAGGGTTTAAGAATGACACCAAAGATTCTGATTTCAATATGTTGGTAGATAATTATTGGTGTTCAGTCAGATAAGAAAGCTTAGAGGCATAACAGGCTTTGGGGAGAAGATCAGGAGTTTTCTTTGGGACTGGCTAACTTGAGATGCCTTAGCAACTTCAAGTGAAAAGTTGAAGTTTTCCTACTGAAAAGTAGGCATTTTGACAGCAGGGAAGAAATTCTAGCAGGACCTCTGTTGTGATGGTTCTGATGTTTCTGCTTCCTCATTTAGCTGCTTAAAGCCCCAAATGCCCCCAAATAAGGAGATGTGGTCAGCTAAAGGAAACTCCATATTTTACTTCATCAAATCACATACACTCTCTTGCGTTTGACTTGGCAACTCCAAGGTGAATTGCTGCCAACTCAAATTTTTATCTAGAGAATGAGCTGGATTTATTGCTTCCACATCTGCTTCCTGCTTTGTTATAAGCAGGAAAGTTACCACAAGGTAGAACAATAGATATTACCCAAACCGGGAAGCAGCTGGTATTGGTTACTCCAATAGTGAGAATTATGAGATGTGAAAATGATATTAAAAGAGAGAGAGAAAGAGAAGACTAAGATGTAAGGTAAGGGTGGATCTCCCTGTTTTTTCGGGAGTTACCAGTCAGCCAACATTAAGAAGAAAGCTGAAGTTCTGAGTTGCGTGATTGGTAAGAGTTCAAGGCAATCAAGAACAGTGCCACCTGGTGCACTTCAGGACTCCCCACTGGGCCAGACTCACCTCCCTTATGTTAATATATCTAAGGGCAGCTCTTCTGGTCTCCCCAAAGCATAACGCATCTCTTTGTCAGTGGGGCAATAAAGCATCTGGACAAAGGATCAAAAGAGAGGCATCTTGGTGGTTTCAAACTTGCATTTGAGTTATAGCTGAGTAGAAACAGTCAATATATGCTCTACTTAAGTTTTGCCATGACCCTATATTTGTCATCCCCATTTCAAGCACCGATACACTGAGGCTCAGGTTGAGAGATGTTCAGAAGTTACACATCTAGTGAAGAACAGAGGTAGAATCTAATACAGCTTGAACAGATTTTCACTCCACAGTGATACTAATGAGAATGTGCTTCAAAGAAATGAGCCGAGTAGAAAAACTGAAGAATAAGAATTCATCAATGATTTTACTGTGGTTTATCATTTTAGTAGCTGCTTACATAACTTTGTTTTAATATTAATAATTCCTGCTTTCTATGTATTAAAAAATATACTACACATATTATTTTTAAATTCACAAAGTTTGAATACATGAAAAAATTATATCCAATCCTCAAAATATAAAGATTAAGGGAATATATAAATAGAAGATGTACTTTAAATTAGGTGGTAGCTATGTCTTTGACATCTACAGTGAAGAATAAAATGTGAAGTGAAGAATTTTTTTAAAAGCTACTTTTTTTAAGGACTATAGGAAATTTAACACTTTTTTTCCCAATAAACAAAAATTTCATGAAGATAGAATTGAAGAAATTTCAAGATTATACCTCCAGTTTATATTTCAGTCCAGTTGTTCCATTTACCGTATTTTAAATTCACAATATACTTGAATGTATTTGCTTTTACTCAAGCTATTTCTTCTCCCTGTAAGGCCCATGGTCTTCTTTTACTTTATAACTCCAGGTACCAAAATCTCGCCCATCCACTGCAACTGTTCAAATGCAACTTCTCCCATGAACATTTTTACTAATAACAGAAATAGAATAATAATAACTAATAACTAATAACAGAAATAGAACAACATTTCTAAAAAAAAATTTCTGCTTTTTTTTTTTCCACTTTCCCATCATACCTTGTATTATTTTTGTCTTGACTGTTCTAATTGGAAGTCCCTTGGGAGCAGAAGTGATATGTTATGCATCTTTGTGTCCTCCCCTTTTGCATAAATTGTAGGCATGCTTTACCACAGAGGTAGTTCAAAGAGTTCCATATATGAAATCATCTCATAAGAACTTGAAACACTCTAAAATTTAGGATAAACAGCAGGATTTTTCCAAAAATACTCTCAGAATCTCATTGGAACTAGTATCATTGCTCTCCTGTGGAAGTAATATAGACTTGCGTCTTCTAAATTATCCCAACCTACGTGTAACTTGCTCTGTCATTATTTCTTAGATCAAGGACTCAGAGAATCTCCTTTAGGATTATAGAAAGACCTCTAAAGAAATAACCAGAAAACAAAAGGCATCCAGTTTCCACTGTTTATCTTCAGAACTATTCCTCTTCCTTGTTTTTCTTATTCCCTTTTAAAGAAAAAAATCAAAGGCAAAATAAACTGGCAGATTCCTCATTAAAACAGATGTAAAACAGTAAAAAAATAATAGCCCTAGCAACGACCAGTCCAACTTGATAAACAAAACCACAACTGAGAATCTGACAAAATTCTTTACATGAATCATAAATAATTAAATAAAATGGACCATATTTTGAGTGGCAAATGAAATTTAGTTCAAGATTTATTCATGAGAGAGTGTCACAGGTAAAGATCTCTGAAGGCTAACATCCTTGGTCAGAAAGATACTGGGAGCAGAGTCCTATCCCTAGAGACTTGCATATCTAGTGGAAACAGCACACCCAGAATTGGTGAGCACCTTGGTACTTCACAACATGGCCAATGGAGAGGAAACTAGGTGGAGAGTGGTGATGGAAAGAACTAGAAGCCTTTGGGACAACAGTTAGCATTAAGATGCCATGAGTACTTACTAAGTTCCATGCGCTGGGTTTTATTTGCATCATTTCATTTAATTCGCACAAACACATCACAAGGGAGGTCCTATTTTCATTCCCCTTCCACAAGTAAGGAGAATGAAGTTTAGAGAGGTTATGTGTCTCTCATAAGGTCAGCATCTAGCAAGTGGTGGCACCTAAACTAACACAGCAACGGGCCCCGTGCACAAGGAAGCTGGACTGCAATTAAAACCATTATGTACTAGTCAGGATCCATTATGATGGCAAATACCTTAAGTTAGTTTCTCCACAGGAGCAATCCTCACACTGCAACAGGGTCATCCCTCGCAGTGGATCTGTCTGGTACAGAACCCAGTTTTCTGAGAATGCAAATACTTGGTGGGTTTCCAAGGAGCAAGCTGAGCAGTCCAAGGTTCCTGGGCAGGTTCAATTTCTAACATGGAATTGGAGGTAGAGCAAAAGCTTTTGTTCCTCGTGCCTCATCCTTTTGTCCCACCTACCTCAGTGTAGCTGAGATGACTAATCCTTGTGCCTGCTGCCAGCATCTCCCCTCGTGTGCCCACTGCCTCTTTGTCTTGCCATTTGCTGCCCCTGGGCTTTCCTGAAAGCCTCAGGAGCTTACTCAGCCTGCTCAGAGTAGCTTAGAAGTGTATAGAGTTGCTGTCTCCAGGAATTGTCCCCAGTTCAGTTAGGACAGAGACTGCCCCAACCTCCTCTTTTTTTTTTTTTTTAAAGATTTTATTTATTTATTTGACAGACAGAGATCACAAGTAGGCAAAAAGGCAGGCAGAGAGAGAGAAAGGAGGAAGCAGGCTCCCTGCTGAGCAGAGAGCCCGACGTGGGGCTCAATCCCAGGACCCTGGGATCATGACCTGAGCCGAAGGTAGAGGCTTTAACCCACTGAGCCACCCAGGCGCCCTTCCAACCTCCTCTTATAAGGAGCTGCAATCCTGAAGCTAATTCCCCAGGTCCCTCAGAGGCCCCAGAGACCTTGAGCCCCAGTAGCTCATAGCAGTAACAAGATCAATGGTACAGCCTGTAATGCTTGTGCTTTCTAACCTGTCCGCTCCCTTGTGCCTCGTTCCTACCTCCTAGGATCACTTTTGGTGCAATGACTACACAAAAGTTCTTAACAGGATCAGCTTGAGGGGAAACCAAAACCAAGACAGAGGGCCAACTAGACAACCAGTAGACAACATATGCCTTGAACTCTGGGCGAACATGACCAACAGTGGGGAAACAGTTGCAGCATGGCGGGTGGTGCCGTTTGCAGTCCAACCTACTACCACCTCTCCCTTGAACTCTAACAGCTGCTGTCTAAATTGTCTCTCTGTTTTTACTTTTTCCCGCTGACAATGTAGTCTCCTCCCGGAAGCCTGAGTGACCCCTTAAAATGTAATGTGAATTTATCATCTCCTCAAAATCCTCCCAAATCTTCCAATCTAATCCCATGTGGAATAAAATCTTTACCATGGCCAGCAGGCATGTATGATCTGGCTCATAGACGCTTCCAAGTTCACCTTCTGCTACTGCTCCTGAATTTTGCAAGATCGGAGAGATTTTCCCCTTTGTCCTCTGTAGATTAACAATTTTAGTCTCGTCATATCCATCCCTCTCTATCCTTCCACTCTACCTAGCATTTATGACTTCCTGACTTTATATTATGTGCAGCCAATTCTTGCTATTTAAGGCAGATATGCTCTATAAAGTCACCGTGAATACTGAATAAGGGAATACTGAACCACTGCTCCTAAAGGAAATGCATAGTCAGGTTCCTGAAAACCTCCACGCACATTGTCAACACCTAATCAACATATAACCATGTTTAATGTATGTTTCTGTTTAAAAACACCTTATTCAATATATATTGTTGATTCATTAACATTGAACTCTCAGCCAGTGGGCATATAACTCACGCCTGAACAAAGCTTATTAAATACACATATTTTCTCTGTACAATATATCATGAGTTTAGGAAAACTGGACAGTCCATCAGCACTACCCTGGGGGGCCATTGGAAACAGCAAAACCATCTAAGAAAACCTCATGCAAAAATGTAAAAAACACAACATGAGATAGACCACAAAAGGACACTTGTTTACAGTTTGGGAGGAAAGCAAGAAGAGCTTGACCTTTTTTGACTCCAGCTGGGCATGTGTACATAAGGTAACTCAAATTTTTTGCCACTCTGCACATGTCTGTGAATGACTGCAAAGGTGCCACAGTATTGATTTGGGGAGTTACAAATATATTTTTATATTTGTGGGCAAATTCACAAATATGGAACTGCAAAGAATGAGGATGGACTGTATTTATTCATGTCGTATTATTTTATCGATCTCTTCTTAATATGTAAGCTCTAAAGTAAAGAAGACTTTTGGGTTTTTTTTCTTTTTTTTCTTTTTCACTTTTTCTTCAGTATCTAAACCAATACTGTCCACTAGAAATGTAATGTGAGTCACAAATGTGAACTACATAGGTAATTATACATGTTTCAGTAGCCGTATTTTTAAAAAGAAATATATAGTGGTACCTGGGTGGCTCGGTCGGTTAATTGCCTTTGGCTGAGGTCATGATCTTGGGATCCTGAGATTGAGCCCCATGTTGGGTTCTCTGCTCAGCAGGCAGTCTGCTTCTCCCTCCTCTTCTCTCCCTCTTTCTCTGCCCCCCCACCCTGCTTGTGCTTTGTCTTTCTCTCTCTCTCAAGTAAATAAATAGGATCTTAAAAAAAAAAAGAAACATGTACAATTAATTTTTATAATGTATCAATTTTTTTATAACAAAACCAAATAAGTCTTTGTTTTATTTTTTTTAATTTTTTATTTTTTATAAACATATATTTTTATCCCCAGGGGTACAGGTCTGTGAATCGCCAGGTTTACACACTTCACAGCACTCACCAAAGCACATACCCTCCCCAATGTCCATAACCCCACCCCCCTTCTCCCCACACCCCTCCCCCCAGCAACCCTCAGTTTGTTTTGTGAGATTAAGAGTCACTTGTGGCTTGTCTCTCTCCCAATCCCATCTTGTTTCATTTATTCTTGCAACATGGGGGCTTAAGTGGGTAGGAGAAGTATAATGTATCAATTTACCATAATATATCTAAAATATTATTTCTACATCTAATCAATAGAAGAACACTAATATGATGTTTTACACTCTTTTATTTGTCCCCAATCTTTGTAATCCAACATACATTTTATATTTACAGCATACTTCAATTGTGATTACCCATATTTCAAGAACTCGATGGCCAGTGGCTGCCATATTAGAACAAGGATGGGCACATAGTAAGTTCCCAAAAAACATTGTGGGGTGAATTCATGAATTCATTGCTTTCCATATCTCAGGCACAGTACCAAGGAGCTTACACACTTTAATCACTTAATTCACACAACTGCCCATTTGTTAAGGTGTTCGACTGTGAGAGAAACCACATAGGTCTAAAAGCATTTCCGATTTGGCTAAATATAGCTTGCATGTTTTACATTTTTGAGTCCCAGGTAATGCTAATTAATACAGTTCTTATATGCGTCAGTGACTAAGCACACTGTCACCCAAGAGCCTGTCTGTTAGCTGTTCTAATAACTTGCCAGAGACTCCATAGGAAGGCTGGTGGTACCACCGGCGAGGCCTTGGAGCGTGAAGCATCACTCATCTTGCTATTGTGACTGACAGTCTGAGAAGTTTGGCACCATTGCTGGGAGCAGCATCGAAAAAGGCTTTGTTATCCTGTGAAACCATGGCTCCCTTCATTTTCCTATTGTGAGAAAGAAATTTTGCTATTTTTTCTTATCTGTGAGGCAAATATGACTATGTTCTTACATGAACTTATACAGCAAAAAATACTGCATGACACCTTTTGAATAGCAATGTAATAATCAATTCATAATAGTTACCTTCCTGTGATCCCAAGAAAGGACTTAGGGTGGCTTACTCAATTAGTAAGAACAACTCATGACTGATTAGTGCAAACAATTTATTTCTTCTGCCCATATAAAAATCTGCTAGATTAATCAGAGATAATTTGCTAAAGTGTAAAAAATGGAGACGAGAGAAGGACAATCAGAGCAGTTGTGGAATAATAAAGCTTATTTCGGCTGTGCAAAAGTTGAAGAGCCCTCGGTATCAGAGTATAAATTGCAAATCATGTTTTCAGTGTTCTTAAAGCCAGTTTCTGATTACACCCAATATTGCACTATGGTATCCCCTCAGCCTGCAGTGTTTTGCCCACACACTTATACAGAAAGTAATCCGCACATCCCCACACATGAAGAGGGCATCAGAAGTCGGACCTCTGCGAGGCAGGCCACTAGAGATCAGTAAACTTGCACCCTACATCACTTAGACCTGCAGTGCTAGAGCTTTTAAAGAAAAAATAATCAGCACTCTTCTTCTAACCCACCTATTGTCTCTGGGCTTTCTTTATTCTTTGGTCTCTGAATGCATAATTTCCAAGAAATAAGCCATCCATGGGCCTCATATATCGTCCCAGATTAACTACAGCTAAGCCACATATTGCCATTAGGGTTTAAAATACTCTAATGTGATGAGAGAAAATGTCTGGGGTGGTAATGTTTGAGGGAAATTCATAAGAAAAAAAAAAAGACTAGGGTGGCTTCTCGCTCAATGCAAATGTGAGAGGCAGGCATGAGGAGCAGTGGTGTTGAGAACAAGAACCTATCCAATAACAATTGCATTTTGATCCTTTGGATTTTGAGAAGTTCTCAGTATCAAAATAAAGAATAGACATCATGAAAGTTGTTTTAAAAATTGGAATTTGTATTGGGGTAGCAAACTAGATGGTATAACATGACCGGCAGTTGAACTGACACTTTTAGTCAGGAGACAGCAAGTAGAACAGAGTCCCAAAAGGACGACGAAGCTGAATGGAAAGCAAGGATGGACTAGCAGAGCCAAGAAGGGAAATGAAAATGAGCAGCCCTGGACGATCCACTTTGAAATCTGCAGCAGCTTTGGCTGCAGAGGGTGGCTGGCTATATTGGCTACTTGACAGAATGCCCAGCCTGTATTCCCTGATACGAAATTATGTCGGTGACATTCCTCACTTGGTTATTCGTGCTCTGATATTTCTCACCTCAAAAGGCTTTCTCTAATATCGTCCCTCAGTCCTATCTGTCAAATTTATTATGCTTACTTTTGTGTCAACCCAACCAGGCAAAGGCATGGCCCAATAGCCAGTATAACGTAAATTCGGGGTGTGTCTGTGATTTCATCGGAATATATCAGTATTTGAATCCAGAGACTGAGTAAAGTTTGTCCTCATGGATGTGATTGGGTATCATCCAATCCACTGAGGTCCTAAATAGAACTAAAAGAACAGGAAGGTTGAATTTGCTCTCTCTGCTTGAGCCAGGGCTCTCTGCCCTCAGACCTCTGCATGCTTCGTTCTTGGGCTTCCAGTAGCAAACCAGGGCTTTTATCACCAGTGCCCCCAGTCCTCAGGCCTTCAGAATTAGACTGAACCACATCTTGGCTTTCCTACTTGGCCAGCTTGCAGACAGCAGAATGTGGGACTTAGTCTCTATAACCACATAAGTCAATTCTAAAAATAAATCTCCTGTACCTATTTATCTCTATATATCCTATTGGTTCTGTTGCTCTGGAGAACTCTGACCAATACAGTCATCACGCACATAGTTAAGATTAGAGAAGATAAGCTGTGAATATAAAATACAGATCCTTCACAGAAAGACTTCCATTCATGCATTCACTCACTCCTTTACTGAACACATATTTATTTAAATGCTCTCTATGTGCCAGGCACTATTCTAAGGTCCACCATACAGTAATTTATGAATCTAACAAAGCTCTTGACATCCTGGAACTTTATGTCTCATTGAGAAAGATAAATATTAAATAAAACAACATGTAACTAATATAATTTCAGACCATGAAAAAGCAGGATAAAGACTTGAGTCAGATGGGGAAGACTTGGTGCAGAGAGAATGGCTAACATTATTTTGCATTCTCTAGAACCTTGAGGTCTCTCACCTTGCTGTAGCATGGATTAGGACTCATCTGGTCTAACTAGGACATGAATATCCTGAATGTCCGTTTCAAGGCCAAAAAAAAAAAAAAAAAAATGGAGACACAAAACAGCAGTAAGATGTAGGACAAAATGGATGCATGGCAGCAGTATCTGGGAGTGGGGCCAGAAATCAACTGTGGTGGTTGTATTCTAATCAAGGAAGTCATGGAAGTTTTCTGAAGTATCAGGACTTGAGCAGAAGCCTTATGGTGCAAAGCTATGGAGGAAAAGTATTCTAAGAAGAAGGAAGAATCTGAATCCACATAGAGTTCCTGGTGTTCAAGGCACTGTAAGAAAGTCAGTGTGTTTAGAATATGGTGAGCAAGGGCAATCAATCAAGGAGATGAGGTCAGAAGGTTGGCAGAAGCAGATCACATGGGATCTTTCAGATCATGGTAAGAAGTTAGAGGGTTATTTTAAATGAAGTGGAATGTCATTGGAGGGTGTTAAACTAGGAGTAAGCTGATGTGATTCAAAATTGTTGAACTTTTCAGAGGAAGACAACACAAAATCAATCATCAGTTCTGTTTCAGGTTGACACAGTCCTTGAAAGGAGAGAAAATTAAAATGGGGAGGCAGGTGTATAAAACAAGAGTAGAAAGGATTTAAGGATTTTCTGAAACAGATGTCCCAGGGCAAGTGAACATGCTTGCATGCATGCATGTCTGCCTGAAACAGACATGCTTATGCAAGAATGGGTAGGCCTCAGGGAAGATGATGGATTATCAACATGATAGAGCCTGAGGGAGCCCTGTCAAACCTACAGACCATTACTCTTGCCACTTCATGTGGGGAAAAATGATGCCTCCAGAAGAGACTTAGAGAAATATTTTTAGTAACTATGGTTGATAGCTTGGGTTCAGACTAGAATGTCTAAGTGAAAATTATTGATTTTTTTTTCCTCCTCTGCAGCAGCCATGGTGGCATTTTCTTGGGTCTTCCTTCAGCGGAGCCCTTGGCAAGTTTCTGTCCTGCTTGCGTGCCTTCAGGGTCGACTGCAGAGGCCACCCTCCCCCCAAGTGACTGCTAGACAATGGCATGCTTACTGGGGGCCCTTGGGCATAGAAGTTTCTACCCAGTGTGGAAGTTCTCTCACAACAACCTCCACTGAACTGGCAGAGACCTGCTCTGACCCGCACCTCCAGTGGAACCTCTTTCTACCCTATCCTCTCCTTTCACAGCATCTAAACCTGGCTTGCCATCTGACGTAATCACTCCTGCCCCCTCTCCTCTTAACCTTGCACAGGCATTACCTACACTAAATCTTTATATTCTTACCTCCATCTTGGCATCTGCTTCCCAAAGGACCTGAACTGGCCCAGAAACTGAAAAGGTTTCTCTAAAAGCAGGAAATGGAAAAGAGTGGAAAAGAAAGACAAACATGTTTCCCATGAGCAGAAATGTGGTCTCATGGCACAAAGGCTACATGCCCTGTCTTCAATACCGGTATTTTGTTCCCTTTGGCACAGTTATACACATTAACAGGACAGAAGCACAAAGCCAAAGGTATAGTGAGATCCAATAGTTTTTAGATAACATGTTTAAAGCATTCAGGACCATAGGAGAAGGCAGGAGCTCTGATGGAAGGAAGAAGGAATTTATAGTGAGAAAAAGACTTAAAATGAAGACAATGATGAAAGTAACTAAATTAAAATGAGAAAATAATTTTTTTTAATCCCCAAATACAATAGGAAATTTAAAATCTGCACTGGCGGCAATCGGAAAATAACGTTAAATGTGGCTAATTGAATAAATGATGCTAAAAACCAACTTAATAGAGAAAATAAGATGATAAGAGGGAAAACTAGAGATATGGAGAGCCAACCTACAAAGTCTGGGTGTTACTGAAGAACAAATATGAACAAATAGAAGTGTAACAATAATAGAAATTTTGCTGAATCAAACAAAAGCCTAAGAAGGTACAATGAAAAGTTTGACTGTGTTTGATGAAAACGTAATTTTAAAATAGATTCATTATAGCAATTATAATTACATGGATAAAGAAAAAAGTTAACCACCTAACCAAAGGGGAAAAGTGTGTACCTACCAAAGCACAAAACTGAGGCTGGCTTCAGCCTACTCATTTGCAACATTGAGGACAATGAAGAAATACCATACTGTTTCCATCATTCCACAGTGTCTTTCTCAGTTGCTTTTCTCAGTCTCCAGCTTGTTGGTCATATTCAAGTAAGTGTAATGCTCTAATTTACCATGCTCAGGCCACTAACCAAAACCACTTGGGGCCCCCCAATCCACAGTGCTCCCTGCAGTTCTTATCATAATTGTCACATTATGAGACCCCTCAGTGTCCCCAGGGATTCACATGACCTGCAGCCCTTGAGCAGCCCTATTTTTACCAAAGGTCATTGTCAAGCCACAAACTACTTCTGTCAACCAAACATACCAGAAATAAGACATCAACAGGAAAATCATCTCCTATTCCTATATAAGAAAAATAAGAATAGTATATTTAACAGAACTCCAAATTCAAAAGAATGACCAAAGAAGGAAATGACATAACTAATACATATATACATATATATATATATATATATATACACACACATACACATCTAGTAGCTAGCCAACTGTTGCATAAAATATTATTACTCTTACTAGTAATTAAATAAACAAATAAACTTACATCAAGTGGAAATCATGTGTCTTTCTGTAATTTTAATGATGGAAAGAAATATGTTATGTATTCTCAAAACTGTTCTTGGAAGTAGATTTTGTGCCAAATTTTTAAATAATTTGATTCATTCATCAACATTTCACTTAATAATTCTACTCTTAGCAATCACATCCATGAAATAATGTGAAATACAAGCCAATATTTAGTCATAAAGATGCTTATTATTAAGTTGTCATTTAAAAAATGGAACCATGTCATCATCCAAAATAAAGAAAACTTTAACTAAATAATTATTTTATTGTTACAAAGAATAATGAATTTAAAATAATATTCATGAGAAATTTAAATAACAAGGAGATGTTTTAATATCATAATCTTATTTTAAGAGAGATACCAGGACATAAAGCTATTAGGCTACCCATCCATATGTAGGTATGTGTGTGTGTATATGAATATATATATATATATGCATTGTATCAATGATCATTAGTCTTAATTATAGAAAAAATTCACCAGAACGTTATGTAAGAGTAGGAACACAACAGTCTTTTTTGTTTCCAAATGTTTACACTTTTCTGTACTTTCAAACTATTTTAAAAAGAGGAATGTGCTCATTTGCTCATTCCATAATCAAAAGTTTTAAATTTCCACTTACTCATTTTGTAAGGTTCTTGGATATTTCTATAAGGATAACACCGAGAAACTACCTACCAACTGGAGGTGCCCAACTGTTACCAGTGAGTCAGATTTGGACTACAGATCTGTTTTTGTTTGGTCCATTATGTGTTTTTGCACATTACTTTGCTGCCAGCATTGAAATGTAGGGAAATTCTATATAAAAATCCAGACATCTGGCCTACTAGGAAAATCAGAATCTCTCCTAATTCTGGACCCACATTCCCATGGAGCAACAATGGCTGGAGGAAAGCAGCAGCTGGCTTTTTTTAGGTGAAGCATGAGCTTGCCTCACCTGGCCTGCTATCTCCTATTCACGTTACTTGCCCTGATCCTCTAGGAGTACTTTAGAAATGTAAAACTTTATTAATATCACATTATTCTGTGTAGTGAATGCCACCTCCCCACCAGAGACCACTGGGCTCAGCTGTTTGGCAGCCTGGAGTGGAACACATTAAGGCCCACAAAGGCTTTGCAGTGGAACAGGTGCGCTCTCCCCATCTCAAGACTTCCAAGCTGCTCTGCCGTCTGTCTCTCCTCTCCACTATCTGCTCTGGTTACACACCATCCCCACAGCCCATTCTAATCTGTTCCTGAGTCACTACCATCATGGCTGACTTCTGCCACTCTTTGCTTCTTCTCTCTCTTTATGTTCTTCATTTTCCTATTTCTTAAGCTTCCAGTGTCTCCTGAAATGGAAGACATGAAGATTTTACATGAACAGACTCTTATATATTTATATTTTTATGTAAACAAGCTTTTATAGATGTTCCGAGCCCATTAAAAGTACTTTTTCCTTCCTACAAGACTGTTTAATTACGGTTTGTTTATTCCCTCATTCAACAAATAGAAATAATAGTGCTAGGAAATAGCCGAGATCAGACAGACAAGCCCCCAGCATTCCCACCTCTGGTGCAGTTATATGTTAGAGAGAGATAGGCAGACAACTAAGAAGTGAACAAATACGATCACTTCAGAGAGTGGTACATGTTATAAAAACAAAACAAATGGTGATATGTTAACAACTAAAGGGCTATTTTATATTGATTAGATAAGGAAGGTCTCTGAGACAGTGACTTCTGAGCCGAGGTCAATAAGCAGTGAGTCAGGAGTGCCTGGATGGCACAGTCAGTTAAGCGTCAGACTCCTGGTTTCTGTTTCAGGTCGTGATCTCACAGTTGTGGGATCGAGCCAAACATTGGGCTCCATGATCAGTGAGGAATCTGCTTGAGATTCTCTCTCCCTCTCCTTCTAGCCCTCCAGCTCAGGTGTGCATTCTTGCCCGCTCTCTCTCTCTTTAAAGAAAAAAAAAGGAACCAGTAAGTCAGAAGAACTGGGAGGAGGGTATTGCAGAATGTGAGAGGAACGATTGTGCAGGCAATAAATTGGGAAAGGCAGAGCAGCAGAAAGGCAAAGTGGCAAAGCCAGTAAAGTTCAAGAAGGTAGAGCCTTGGAGGCACCACTAAAGAATCTAGATTTTCTTCTAAACAAAATCGTAAGCTCCTAAAGGGTGTGCAGGGAGGCCACTGAGGAAGGAGACTATTGCAACAGTTCCAGAGGAGATGATGGTGGTTTGGACCAGAGTACTAGCAATGAGATTCATAAAGTTATCTTCAGATTTTTCACAAATAGAGTCATTTTTCCCTGGGTCCTTTGTGGCTGTTTAGTAGCTGTAGGAGAGATTATTTTCCTAGTTATGGAGAAATAAGTGTAGAATTAGTCTGGAAGTCAGGAAGTTATGGGAGGCTGGATTTGGAATAGCTCATGTTTCACTGTATTTGAGGGAATAAATTACCACATTTTCTTGACTCTAATATGTCATTTATTGGAGATGCATCATTATGTATGGATGTCATGTACCACTAACAAGAAAATGTTCCCAAGTAAACTATGACACATAGGTTTCTTGCCAGGTAGAAATTTTGTTTCACAGATTTTGAAAGGGTCCTTCAAAAGTATTTAGACATAAATTTCTTCAAGTTGTTTTTACTTTTCTGTATATGCAATAAATATTCATTGAAAAGTTAAATTATATTACATTATTTTTAAAAGATGTTAAAAAACAATTAAAAGCAATAGTGTGATACCAAAAATGCACATAATTCAAATGAAGTGGCCACGACAATATGTAAAGCTATTTCCATATTCTTGTATTTAAAGGCAATGATAATCTTGTCCTAAGTGATTCCTGGACAACACCATAGTGAGAAGATAATATCATTTTTAAGACACATCCTGATTTTAGAGACACTAAAATGTAACTAAAATGTGCATCTTTTAGCTGAGGATGTAAAATAGTAATAGGAAATTCTCTTAGTAAGCAAAAATATAAATAGGGCCAGAGTTGAACCTCTTGATTTATTGCTGGTCTCTCTGCAATTTATCTTTCCATCGATCAGAAAACTTGCCTCTATCACAAATTTCACATATATGTGCACATGCACACACACACACACACACACACAGAAACTTATATATATGCCCATAAACACATATATTCGTATCATATTTTAAAGGCTTCTAAAAATGTGCTTTTAATTAAGAAATCAGCTTTTCTTCTTCTTCACTTAGTTCAATAGCTCACTGGGCCCCTAACTCAATGTTTCACCCTGCTGTTTCTCTTTGCATATCTCCTTTTGAAAGTTGTGCAGGCTTCTCAGCTAAGTTCTCCACTCTGTTTCCAAGTTCAGCAGGGAGAAGAGATGACCTCAAGGCAGAGTCTTGATGTGTCCCCTCTTTCGAATCACTCTTAAGTCTTCATCCTTGCAGGGAAAGGAGAGATTCTTGGTGTTATTGGTATAACAAAGTATCTTTATTGAGCCAGAACGGACACTACTTTCCTCAGATCTTCACTAACTTCTCTCCGGAAAAAACCTCCTTAATTTCTATTTTTTACTTTTTTATTTTTTATTTATTTGTTTGTTTTGAGAGAGTGTGTGGGGGGGGGGGGGGGGGGGGAGGGGGGAAGGAAGGGTTGTACAGAGGGAAGAACAGAATCCCAAGCAGGCTCCATGTCCAAGAGAAACACAGGAATTGCTGAAAGAAATCAGAAAAAGTACAAGGAAAGTTCAACATTGCAGCATGGAAATCAGGAGAAGATGATTTGGGGTGCTCATGACACACCCTACCTCTGGTTCCTGGGGCTGTCTGCTTGCTGGAAAGAAAAGATTATGGTTTTAAAAAAAATTAGAGAAGTAATTCTATGACTGGGAGCCCAAGTAAGGCTTCTGTTTGTTTGTTTATTTGTTTGCCTATTTATTTTGGTAAGGCTTCTAAAAGACTTAGACATAATGGCGAGGTTTGGGGTGGAGTTTTCTCTGCTTGTGAAAGAGAAGTTAGTTGAACAGAGGAGACACATAGGTGGTCAGCAAGAAGCTCTACAAAGACTCAGTGCTTCTGGAAACACTGGTGTGTGCTGTGGGTCGAATTGTGTCCTCTTTTAAAGATATGTTTAAGTCCTAACCATCCGTACCCATGATGGTGACCTTATTTGGAAATTGAGTCTTTGAAGATATAATCAAGTTGAGATCTTATTGGATTAGGATGGGTTCTAACCCAATGACTGGTATCTTTTTAAGAAGAGGACAATTTGGGCACAGACACAGAGAGAACATCATGTGACCACAGAGACAGAGATAGGAGGGTTATTTCCATAAATTGAGGAAGCCCAAGGATTCCTGGCAACCACCAGAAGCTAGGAGTCAAGGATGGATTTTTCCCTAGAGCCTTCGGGAAAACAAAGCCTTACTGACACTTTGATTTTTGAACTTCAAGCCTCCAGAATTGTGAGATAATTTCTGTTGTTTTAAGCCATCTGAATTTGTAGTAATTGGCAACTCTAGGCAACTAATATTTACTAATAGAGAATATAGAGAAAGTTCTTGGCTCCAGGGTAGGAAGCCCCACTGGAGCATGGGCGTACCTCACACTGCAGATCACCTGAACAAGGCAGCAGCTCTTCCAGTATGGTCCAGAGGAGGTGCACAGCTGGTGTGGACAGCCACCCTAGTGGGGACAAAGCGACAACAAACATGAAGCAGAGGAGATGAAAGCAATAGAGGGCACTCTTAAATACACAGTCAATGGCTTGTTACTTCTCATCTCCCCAAAGAGAACTTTGTGGACCACCCAAAGTAATTTATACTCCTTCCTTTAGCCCCAGACTTTTTACTTAGCAAGCCCCAAACTGTAATATTTCTTTCTCTCTCTTCTTCTAACCATAAATTCTGTAAAGCAAATGTCACCTCCATCCTATTCGTTATTGATTTCCGACACACAGGAAAATTTTTGAAAATTAGTATGTGCTCAAAAGGTATTTCCTGAATAAATGAATACATGAATGAAGACATCTATCCTTTTAGGGGATCTAAGAAGGACAAAAGAAAGAACAGCACTTTTGTCCTATGACTTGGCAGCCAGAATTCTATTAGTTCACAACATAATGGAAGCTAGAAGATATTAGCTATTTCTGTTCAAATCCAGACTGCTCTTACCATTTCTGGAGCCTGAGTTAATCCGATGCCAGACTTTCAGAAGGATGTGTATAAATAGATCATAGTTCACAGTTAGTGCTAAGAGAGAATGATGCCATGGGATGTCACAAAGAAAAATATTTTGAGGAATAAGATGCTTGGGACTATGATAATTATCCCAAATGTCTGAAGACTTTTAATATGAAACATACAGTTGTTTGGTTTGGTTCGGTTTGGTTTGCATTGGGGAAGACATGACCACCAGGTCACTCATGAGCTAGCTGGACCTGGGCACTCAGAAGCTCCTTACCTCCACTCCTGTCCTTGGAATGTGGGCTTACCTTTCTTGCTCCCAGAGGTTGCTGTAAAAACAAAGCCTTGAGACAGTGATGTAATGTAGAGAACACCTGCACAGTACACTTAACTGAATCCAATTAAGGTCTCCTTATTAATTTTTAAGATTTGGTGGACACGCATAGGGATCCATTCATCTTGCTGCTGTCCAAGACAAGCCTTGTGTATAAGTTCTTCTGCTTATTAAACCTGCCACCTACCAAGATGGAGGTGCTTCCCTCTTTCATTTCTCCCTGCCCTCTGCATACAGGGCAGTGTCAGATAATACCTGGGAAGCTCCTGAGAGGGTGAAGAACCAACAGGGTTTTTTTTGTTTTTGTTTTTGTTTTTTGTATTGTTTTGTTTTCTGGTTTCCTTAGCATGCAAAATAAGTATCAATGAATAGAATTTATAAGGAAACAGACTTCGAAAGAATTTTCAAGCAACTAAAGGTAGTTAATGAAGTGTGTGTACCATTAGGGATATTTCAGTTGAAGCCAAATAATCTTTTGTTAAGCAAGTATCCAATAAGAGTGAAATGGAAATTGGATTAAATAGTTTCAGAAGTCCCTTCCAATCTTATGAATTTATGCTTCTGTAAAATTAGATATATAGATACAGTCTCTGAGTATAACTGGGTTATTTTATTAAAAAGTACAAATGGAACCTTGGTACTTTTTGTATTAACTTTCATCACATTTGTTTTTAAACCATTAGCATTTAGTATAAGTCAATACCATCTTTTTAGTACTTCTCTACTCCTACACTTATAAAAATTTGATTATTTTCCTCTAGTAATATAATGTTAATGGAGTTCTTTTGCACTGTGCTGTTTTATTGCTAAACATGTTATGAGGTACTTACAAAGCACAAAGTACTTCAGGTTTATTTTAGACAGGACACATTGAGGTCAGGAAGTAATCCATTTAATAAATGAAGCTACACTGTAGTTTAATGACTTACAAACATGGCTTAGCAAGTATTAACTGGGGTGGGAATTAGAATCCGCATCTGCACATCTACTATACATTGCCAGGATTCTTTGCTTGGAGAGAAGAGAGCTTGGTTTACTGACTTGCAAATCTCAAGGGCTCACCGAAAGATAAAGTCTCAGGAAAGAATGATAAGAAATTTTAATTCACCAATTTTAAGAGAGCATATCTGGAGGATCTTGAAACTAAACTTGTCACTTTGCAAAAAAAAATAACATCAAGATGTTCTGAGAAATGATGAAATTTCCTCTAACACAAACCAGAATAACAGAATAAAAATGATGGATGTCTTCATTATCTTGAAATGGAGTAAATAGTGCATTGTAAGAATATAATGAATTTAAGATACATTCTTAGTCTACATTCACATTTTAATTCTTGGATGAAGTACAGCTTACATAACCATGCAGTGCTTGCTGGAAAGTAAACTATACAAATAGGTACAATGTTACTTGGAAGTTTTGACATTTAAAACTAGCTGTTGTTGGGAGAATTTTTTTTTCCTTTACCCTTCATGATTCTTCTTGATCTAAGAATTAAAACGTCATGAGACAAATTAACAAGAGAAAATCAAACTTAAGTATGTACATATGAAGAATCCCCATAAACAGGAAAGATTCCAAAGACAGGTATATATGTCATCCTGAACTAAGAAGAAGAGGGTTGAGGTCTAGGACTTGAGAGGAAAGGAAAACAATTCACAGGAAGATGAAAAAGAGCAAATGTTTAGTAAATACATGTTTGCTAGACCATCTGAAACAACAGGACGTGGAGAACTTTGATCAAACAGGCCTTGCTAGCTTCCTCCTTGTCTACCATACCTAGTTCATATTATACAATCGTTATCTATGATGAGAGCTCCCTTCCTGGAGCAAGTCCTCTATCTAAATTCTTTAAGGCAGTTAGCAAGGAGGCAAAAAGAAAAACTTCCTGAGCCTTCTGTTTCTTAAAAATAATCAGCTTAAAATAATTCATATGCCAAAGAGTCACTCACATTTGGGGGCAGCACATATTGCTTCATTCCATTATAAACACAAATTGGGGGCCTGGGTGTCTCTGTCAATTAAGTGGCTGCCTTTGGCTCAGGTCATGATCCCGGGGTCCTGGGCTCAAGTCCCGTGTTGGGCTCCCTACTTGGTGGGGAGTCTGCCTCTCCCTCTGCCTCCGCCTGCTTGTGTTCCTGCTCTCTCACTCTTTCCCTCTCTCTCAAATAAATAAGTGAAATCTTTTAAAAAATAAACAGAAATCATCACTGAGCGTTCTCTATATGTTTCAGCTGCCATTTAGTTGGCAAGGGACTCAAATCTTCTTCGCTAAGATGCGCTTGCAATTGAACATATAAACAATTGTGTGGTAAAGATGCACAGTGCCTTCTTGATGGGTGATGGAAATAAAATATGTAAAAAGCCATCCACAGAGTTTACACTTGTAACAGTGTTGATTCATGAATCGTATCCTGGAGATCTCTTCACTTCAAACAAGTTATTTACTGATTCTGATATTTTTAAGTGCTGTTGGAGCAAATCATTTCCCTAATAGAGACACCCCTCTCAATGCTGCTTTTAATCGCCACCGTGAATTAATTGTGACGTCACTCCTACCTGAGTCAGCTAAGCCACTGCATCCATTATGTGATTAGTGCATTTCAAACAAAATGAAATCTTAGTAATTCAGGTGATTTATCCCATAGAAACAATGTGGAACATACATGAAGTACTCTCACTATCCAACAGCAGTGCAGGCTGCAGCAGTCACCACAGCTTTCTAGTAATAACTACAACCAGGCCCAGGTAACTGAGACGCAAAAGGTTATTTTGTTGTCGTCATTTCCTAAGTGAGTTCCTTAGCTACTTGTGATTCTCATAGGGCCACACAGTAAATCTTTGGGACTGGAACGATAACTGATAAGACTGCTGAGTCATATTTGTGCTTATTTCAAAAGCAATTATAGTGATTTATACTTAGGAAGAAAAATACATAATAAAGAGAAACTCTCTGTTTTCCATCCCCCACAACCATACATTTTAACTGCTTGTTATTATTTTGATTCAAAATGCAATGAAAGAATCTATCTTCTCAAAGCTCAGTATACACATCAAACTCTAAAGTTTCATGTTGAAATAGTCTCTGAGGCAGATCTCTGTTCTAAATACACAATTTTAAAATGTGATTAGATCAAGTTTATTAACTACCACAAGCTCAGAGGCAAGACATTTCATTTTCAATAATAGAGATTCTTTTAGTGTCAATACTGAGCTTCTAGATCTGTTTAAATTTTTGTTTGGATTGAAAATGATTTAAATTTTTGTTTGGATTGAAAACAAAAATTCCCTTTTGTTTGAGCTATTTATACTTGATGTAGCAGAGAAATATGTTTCATTCATTTAAAGAACATTATTAAACAACAACTATTTCTCAGAAATTGCTCTACTTACGGTTTTAAGGATAAAAACACAAGCACTCTTGAGGTACACACAAGTCTAAATACAAGAGAAATGAGAAATTCCAGAAGCACAAGCCTATAGGAACACAAAACTATAAATGAAGCAGAAGAGAATGTACTGAAGATAGGCTGAAAATGGAATTAATCAGTCCAAAGTCTCCATTCAAAGACTTCTACTTGAGGTGCCACTTTGGCAATCCTATTCCAGAAACTCTCAATGTTATTGGTGTCTTAATCAGATCAAGCTGCTGTAACAAAATACCATAAACTGTGTGGCTCAAACAACAGAAATCTATTTCTCACAGTTCCAGAGGCTGGGAAGTCCGAGAGCAAAGTGCTATCCAGGTTGGTTTCATTCTGAGGCTTCTTCTCTTGGCTTGTAGGCGGCTACCTTCTTGCTGTGTGCTCAAGTGGAAAGAGGAAGTTCTGTTATCTTTTCCTCCTCTTATAAAGACACTAATCCCATTATGCCTAACACTCACGATCTTATCTAAACTAATTACTTCCCCAAAGACTCTACCTCCTAATACCATCACACTGGGGATTAGGACTTCGTCATATGCATTTGGATGGGATACATTCGGTCCATAACATTTGGTCTAACACATAGGTGTTAGAAGCTAGAAAGAAGAAAGTAGCAAAAATGCTGCATTAAAATTTAAAAAGCTGAAATTATTTTCTTAGTTTTGTCTGGGAAATAAAGAGATGATATCTGGAATGTGGCACAAAATTAGTACAATTAGTAAACTTAAAATAGTAAGTGGACATTTTTGGAACATTTATCTAGATACTTCAGAAGAATAAATCTGATTTTGAGAAAGTGTTTTTAAGCATTCGACCATAAAAATACTTATTGTTCTGAGTTCTATGGAAAATATAGTTCAAGTATGTGACATGGTTTTTCGGTGCAGAGAACTTACTTTCTCCTTTGCTTCTAATCATAGCACACAACACAATATAAAAGATGTATTTCTCCATTCTAAATTTTTGACTCAACATTTCTGGTTCAAGATGCCTGTCTTTATCTTTCTTACTTCAAAAAATCCCATTGAAATAACATAAAAACAAATCCTCAGCAATCCTGTCCAGCCAGGAAATGTGTCATCAGCACAGCAGAACCAAAAAGCATTTTTATGAGACTAAACTGATGGAAAAATGCAACAGAGCTGAATCATGAAGACTAAGTTCAGAGGGAATGGGTCCCAGAAAAAGTGAGCCGGGTGTCGTTGGCTTTACTGATCTCATGTGCACAGAGTCTAACTCTGAGCAACTGCCTTCCACTGGTAAAGCCCTTCAAGATGGATTGGGATCTGCAGCATAGAGAAGCAGGACAGAGCTTCAAGTGATCCATTGCAGCCATAAAAGACACAAAGCCTCCACCCACAGAAGATATACAACTAGGGCTCCTGGGTGGATCCGCACGTTAAGCATCTGACTCTTGGTTTCCCTTCAGGAGGTAACCTCAGTGTCGCAAAGTGGAGTACTGCACTGGGCTCTGTGTCAAGCTTGAGATTCTCTCTCTCTCTCTCTCTCTCTCTCTCTCTGCACCCCAACAGCTCACCTGTATGCTCTTTCTAAAATAAATAAATAAAATCTTAAAAAGAAGAGGAAGAAGAAGATACAAGTAAGTATTCCCCAATAGAAAGCCAACCTAGGGCTGGTGTCTGGGTGGCTCAGTGGGTTAAGCCTCTGCCTTTGGCTCAGGTCGTGATCTCAAGGCCCTGGGATCTAGTCCCACATTGGGCTCTCTGCTGAGCGGGGAGCCTGCTTCCCCCTCTCTCTTTGCCTGCCTCTCTGCCTACTTGTGATTTCTCTGCCAAATAAATAAATAAAATCTTTAGAAAGAAAGAAAGAAAGAAGAAAGAAAGAAAGAAAGAGAGAAAGAAAGAAAGCCAACTTGGTCTCACTTTTGCTACTGTGGGCATGGGTGCACACACACACATGCACGTGCACTCACACATGCACGCGCACATACACAGGATTGAGTCTGCATCATCTGAATCTATATTCACTGCCAAGACAACATAAACTTTCATGTGAACACTGGAATATTCTCCTGCTGTCAAGAGCAATCTAAAATATCGACTATAGATCTAACAGACAATGAATCTTAAGCAACCATTTCAGGAAAATCAACAACATAAGGAAAAGCCAATAAAATCTATAAACAAAAGAAACAAATGACCCCAAGCAACCAAGGAGCATTTGAAAATAAGCACAACTAGTAACTTCTAAAAGATTCAAAAGGATAACTCATCCATTAAGAATGAGGCTGCTAAGAGAAAGAAATTACTAAAAGAATCAATAAGCAGGATGAATAGAAAGTGAAATGCAGCAAAAAATCAATCCTACATATTGCCCCAGAATACCATGCAAATAAGTAAAGAAATAAAAGAAAAATGATCAAAAGTAGGAAAGAAGAAGGGATAAGCCATGGAGTATAGATCTATAAATTCCAACATTCATTGACCAAGTGCTTCTCTGCAGAGGCACGGAAAGCAGAAAGAGACAGAGAAGAGGAAATAGGGAAAAATAAAAAGAAATGTTAAAATACCCTATTCTTCAAAAAATATTCCAGTTTATAGTTTGAATAGTCCCAACGATTCTGGTCAAAAAGTAAATCAGGCTGATCCCAAAAGGTGTATAAAAAAATAAAGGGCCGGGGCACCTGGGTGGCTTAGTCTGTTAAGCCGATGCCTTTGGCTTAGGCATCATCCCAGGGTCCTGGGATCAAGTCCTGCATGGGGCTCCTTGCTCAGCAGGGAGCCTGCTTCTCTTTCTGCCTCTGCTTGCCACTCTGCCTGCTTGTGCTCTCTCTCTCTCTCTTTCTCTCTCACACACTCTCTGACAAATAAATAAATACATAAATAAATAAAATCTTTTGAAAAATAAGATAAAATAAAGGGCTAAGACAATTAGGTAGATAAACAAAATAGGAGGGTTCTCTTTCCTAGAAAGCAGGACATAACCAGCCAGAGTGATTAGATAGTGTGGTCTAGGTCCTTACAGACAGTGCTATGGGACCAGGCAGCGAGCCCGGAAGCAGGGAGAGGCAGAGGAAAAGTTAGCATACGGCTAACGCAGTAACAATCAGTGAGGCCAATACGGACTATTTAGTGCTGGAGTACTAATTAGTAATATGGAAATCAGATCCTTGTCTCACTTCTTGCAAAGATAAAATCATTCCCATGAAAATTATAGACTTATATGTGAAAATCAAAATTTAAAACTTGTTTTAAAAAATGGAAAATGTGTGTTAATGAGGATATAAAAAAGTGGAAGGTCCAGGCAGTCATAATTTGAGTGGAGCTGGCTTTACCGCCTTGGAGAGCAATCTGGCCATATCTATTTAATACCTATTAATAACAACTGAAGCTGAAAATGTGTATATCCTAAAACCCAGAAATAGGTAGTCTTAAGTAGCAGAAAATAAAAAATAAAAATAAAATGAAATTGGAAAATGAAACATCAATTAATAGGAGAGTGAACAAATTGTGGTATATCCATAAATTTTGGGATAACCAATGAATATTACATAGTAAGCATAAAAACAAATCAGAGCTACTTGTATCAAGAAAAATAAATCTCAAAAAAAAAGCAAGCTGCAAAATTGTGTGTATGGTATGACACTACCAGTCTTGAGTGTAAAAAGATACAAACATCATATTTACCTGAGTGTGTATATTCACAATATTTGAAATTACGTGGGAATCATGCACATTGGGTCATGGGAGTGACAATAGTGAGGGAGGTAAGGTTAGGATCAGGGCCAGGTACACAGGAGGTTTCAACTCTGTCCACAACTTTTTTGTTGATGACAGTATGACAATGTGTCTTATGAAATGTCATAGAAATATGTCATAGAAAAAATGACAAAATAAGATTTGATAAAACTGGCAAACAGTCATCCAAGTTTATCTTTATTTTTGTCCACATTTTTGTATGTTTAACATGATTCATAAGTCAAATATTTTACAATTGATTCAATAAATATTAAGTATATTTTAAAAATAAATGGTGAACAAATGAATCAGTGAAACTTGTAATTAAATACAAGTAAGGGTCAGTGTGAGATATTAGAAGACTATTAATAATCTGACCAGTTTGAGTGGCTTTTCCAGTGTCACACAGCTAATAAAGGGCAGAGCCAAGATTTAAACTGAACCTTTATTGAGCACCTCACTCCTCTTCTTAAATTACCAGGATAAAATATAAGAGCTGATTTAAAAAAAATTTTTTTTAAATATTTTATTTATTTATTTGAAAGACAGAGATCGCAAGTAGGCAGAGAGGCAGGCAGAGGGAGAGAGAGGGAAGCAGGCTCCCCACTAAGCAGAGAGCCCGATGCGGGACTTGATCCCAGGACCCTGGGATCATGACCTGAGCCGAAGGCAGAGGCTTTAACCCACTGAGCCACCCAGGCGCCCCATAAGAGCTGATTTAGAATACTGATTTGGCTAAGACTTCCTAAATAAAACACAATACCCCAAAGTCATAAAAACCAACAATACCACCAACACAATTAAAATACAAATAAGTACTGGGGGAAAATATTTGCATCCTTTAAAAAGGATTAATATTCAAAATACAAAGAGTTTCAACTTTGAAAGAAAAAGATGACAAAGTAAGAACAAAAACATATGAAGAAGCAATTAATGGAAAAAGAAATATAGAGGGCCAAAAATAATATGAGAAAATGTTCCAAAATAAAACAGCATTAGATTAAAAGAATTTAAACAGCTCATCACAAGCACTGCAGGCCAGAGTGTGGAGAAACAGTTTTTCCTGTACCAGTTCTGGGACTCAAAAACTGGGTGTTAATTTAACAGTCTTTCAAAACTAAAACTGCACATATAGAACAGATTTCCCACATAAATGCAAAGCTATATATACATGATTATTTGAAATAAAGAAAAATTGGAGGTGTCCAAAATACCCAGCAATAGGAAAATGGCAAGACAGAATATAGAGTACAAATACATTATATATATTAAGTTATATATAAAACTATATGTTACATATAACAATAATAAGATAGGCACATGTGTACTGAAATGGAAAGGTTGTCAAGAAAAATCAAGTAGTGGAAAAAGCACATCAAAGAACAATTTACTTAGGTAAATTCTATTAACTAAAAAAAAAGGGGAGAACAAAATTCAATTATAAAAGTCACATAACTGTATAGTATAGTCAGGACATAGTGACATATATATAGATCTTATAATATTTTACCCACATGCGTAAAACTATGAAAGTTCTCTAGAGAAACATACTAAACTATGGCCACTGGAACTGCCCTGATTGAGAGGGGTGAAAGAGCAAATTTAAGTAAAAGGAACTTAAACATTTTACTCCATGTGCTTCTATTTTTTTAAATACAAATGTATGACTTTGAAGAACTTTCTAAATAAAAATTATGAAATGTTCAAAATATAAATATCATGTGTGGATTATTTATAACAAACAAATGCATATGTTATGGACTGAATCGTGTCTCCCCAAATTCAAAATTTTGAAGTCCTAACCCTCAGTACCTCGGAATGTAATCTTATTTGGTGATAAAATCTTTAAAGAGGTGATCAAGTTAATTGAGTTCATTAGGGTAGGGTTCTAATCCAAAATGGCTGGTGTTTTTATAAGGAGATGAAGAGACACCAGGGATGGACACACATGGAAGAAAGACTATCTGAGGTCACAGTGAAAAGGCAGCCACCAACAAGTCCAAAAGAGGGGCCTTAGAAGAAACAAATTCTGCTGACACCTTCATCTTCTTGGACCTCTAGCCTCCAGAGCTGTGAGAAAATTAATTTCTGTTGTCTAAATCATCCAGTCCATGGTATTTTGTTATGGTGGCCCTAGCAAACTAATACACACGTTTAGGATTTCATTCAGCTTGGCCTGTGCAGACATGAGCTTAGCAGATTAGTGGAAGAAGAGTATGTGGGAGAATTTCAATGAAGCGATGAGATTCAGTTTGGTTTGGTCCTGGGACCTCACTTTTTACTTTCCTTTCCTTGGACAGAGTTACCTGGGCAAATTAATGTCTTCCATGTCAATATCAATAAGTGCTAAATTGTACTTGCAATATACCAAGTGTAGTACATAATTATCTCATTTATTCCTTACAATAACCTCTGATAATAGACACAAACTTTAATCCCATTTTATAGACAAGAACACTAAGCTTAGACAGAGATTAGGTGAACTCAGAATTTAAACCCAGCGTTCTGGCTTTAAGACTTGGTTTTTTTTAACTACTTCCCTCTATGGCTCCCAGATTCCAAATCACATTTTTTTTTTTCCCATCTCTTCTGTATTGTGTTTGCTACTTTTGGAGCAGGGAGATATATTCCAGGTTAAAACAGTGTGTTATCAAATCACTTAAAACCTTAATAGACTCTAAGAAATTTCAAAATGAATTGGTCATGTACAATATTACTAATTTGCTCACTGTACCAGTAATAAATATTCCTTTGACTAGACTAGATGTTATTGAGTTAAAACACCCTGAAAATTGTTATTTTGGTATTCTTTTCTTTTATTGACTACTCCACAGCCAGGCTTCATTCAGAATGACAGTAAGTACTACCTTACTTGTCTCTTTTGTTACAGAGCATCAATATTGATCCTTTTTCTAGCTCAACAGTCTTAATGTGATTGAATACTTACTGCTAGTCTTGACTAAAAGTATAAATGATGATAAGATATCAAATTCTAGAAAGTCAGATTTTGGAAAAGGTAAAAAAATGTATTAGACTTCAAAGATGTTATTTGGAGGATTTTTTCTTTCCGTCCATTGGACCATGATCAGTCTCTCTCTCCCACCATTACCCTCCTCTACTTTAATAAAAGAAAGAAGGGGTCTGTTCTGAACCACTTGCTTCTGAACCATCTTTCTGTGAACCAACTTCTCATCAATATCATATGCTCCATATACCTCTTTTAGCTCTCCCAGGGCCACAGATCATTCGCTGATGGGCCTACTTTGAATTCTGTGCTATCATATGGATTAGACACGAGTAAAAAGATAAATATCAGATGTGCCTCTTTTTTAATTACTGACACACCTCTTTGTCCCCCACATCGTGATCAGAATTTTATTGTGTATCAGAACTTACTAGTTTGAATACAGAAAAGGAAAACTTTTTAATCTCATGTGAATTTACTTTTCTTTAGTAGCTTGAGAAATAGGCATCAAAATACCTTGTCGTGCTCCACTATTATCCTCAAGTTCACATTAGAAAGAGTATCAGATAACATGCAAGTCTGCCTGCCACCCATGGTGATGAAATTCAGTCCCTACCTCAAAACATGCTTTAAAACATGCTCCTACCATCAGACAATTCATGGAAAATAAATATCACCCAACAACACAGTTCCCAGCACTGTGATTATTTAGTCCAGACTAACCTCTGGCCTAAGAAGAGGAGATTCTTTTTAGACAGGCCAGAAGGCTTTGGTGCCCTTAAGTATAATATAAAGGTGGGAATCAAGGTTCTCCCTGGACTTCTAGACACATCAGTTTAATCAGACACAGCTCTCCTAAAGACAAGCATTCATTCTTATAGGGAGCACAGTCCAGGTCCATATTTTTGAAGAAAAGCAGTTTCCTAAATGCAACATGATCCACACAGATTCCTCACACAATAAATATCAGGCTATAAATTTATACTAGTTAAAAGAATGATGACAGTCCTATCAACCCCTCTCCTCGGCTTTTTGGGTTGTTTAGAAAATAGCACACCACAAAACCATCCAGCCACTGGTGCCTAGAAAAAGCAACATGGATATTTCCCACTATTCTATGCCTTAAGCCTGTTCATATTTTCATGCTATTCTCTGTACTGGAATGAAATCTTAATATTTATGAGTCTCCTGAGAACACCCAGGTAGACAAGAGGGGAATGGGTCTCTCTTCTAAACAGACAGATAAAGACAGCTTTAATCTGTCTCTCTGGTGTATAAAAAATGTGTGCTTTGGTTTGTTTTAAATGATTGCTTTTATCTCTATTTGGACACATTAACAAAATTAATGAATTTTTAATCTTGAATGATCTCATTTTTTTTTTACCAATTCTTCAGACTTATGTACAATATAGAATTAAGACAAATGTTCAAAAGATCATTTTATATACACAAATACCTCTCTATGAAGTACAGGTTAAATTATGAGTTTTGCTCATGTAATTTCCTTCCTTATATCACTGTTGAGCAGACTGGTATTATCAAAGAAAATAAATGATCTAGAAAAAGATCTAGAAAAAATAACCTAGTAACAGAATCACATCGATTTTCACAGAAAGATGTTTGTGGTTTCCTCTTTGAATAATCTTCATTCTGCACTCTTCCCTCTAAATTCATCTGCTTTCATAGCTTTATTGTTATACAGAGGACTTCCTGTTGAAAATGGTATTGCTATACATTCAATTTATAATGTGTATTTTTGGAGATGATTAGGAATGTGTGTTTCAGAAACACTTAATTGCATATTTAAGAAGAATTGAGGTGTCTCAGCATACCACTATTATTTTACAAATAAAAAAGATAATTCAGGATGGAGGATAAACTCTCCAGAACTTGAATATTCTCCTGATTGCACCAAATGACCTAGAGAGTACATAAGAATGTGAGTAAGCTCCATAAAGGCAGGAATCACTCTTTTGCTTACTGAAGAATTCCAAGTACCAGATTTAAAGTGAAGGGGTAGAAAACAATTTACCATGCTAATGGATATCAAAGAAAGCTGAAGTGGCAATCCTTAGATCAATTAGATTTTAAGCCAAAGACTATAATAAGATGAGGAAGGACACTATATCATACTCAAAGGGTCTGTCCAACAAGAAGATTTAACAATTATAATATCTATGCCCCTAACATGGGAGCAGCCAACTATATAAACCAATTAACAATAAAATCAAAGAAACACATCAACAATAATACAATAATAGTAGGGGACTTTAACACCCCCCTCACTGAAATGGACAGATCATCCAAGCAAAAGTTCAACAAGGAAATAAAGGCCTTAAATGACACACTGGACCAGATGGACATCACAGATATATTTAGAACATTCCATCCCAAAGCAACAGAATACACATTCTTCTCTAGCGCACATGGAACATTCTCCAGAACAGATCACATATGGGTCACAAATCAGGTCTCAACCAGTACCAAAAGCCTGGGATCATTCTCTGCATATTGTCAGACCACAATGCTCTGAAGCTAGAGCTCAATCATAAGAGGAAAGTTGGAAAGAACTCAAATGCATGGAGGCTAAAGAGCATCCTACTAAAGAATAAATGGGTCAATCAGAAACTTAAAGAAGAATCAAAAAAATTCATGGAAACAAATGATAATGAAAACACAACTGTTCAAAATCTATGGGACACAGCAAAGGCAGTCCTGAGAGAAAAACATATAGTGATACAAGCCTTTCTCAAGAAACAAGAAAGGTCTCAAATACACGACCTAACCCTACATCGAAAGGAGCTGGAGAAAGAGCAAAGAAAGCCTAAATCCACCAAGAGAAGAGAAATAATAAAGATCAGAGCAGAAATCAATGAAATAGAAACGAAAAAAAAAAAAAAACAGTAGAACAAATCAACAAAACTAGGAGCTTGTTCTTTGAAAGAGTTAATAAGATTGATAAACCCCAGCCAGACTTATCAAAAAGAAAAGAGAAAGGACCCAAATAAAGAAAATCATGATGAGAGAGGAGAGATTACAATCAACACCAAAGAAATACAAACAATTATAAGAACATATCATGAGGAACTATACGCCAACAAATTTGAAAATCTTGAAGAAATGGACGCATTCTTAGAGACATGTAAACTACCAAAACTGAACCAGAAAGAAATAGAAAACTAGAACAGACCTATAACCAGTAAGGAGATTGAAGCAGTCATCAAAAATCTCCCAACAAACAAGAGCCCAAGGCCAGATGGCTTCCCAGGGGATTTCTACCAAATATTTAAAGAAGAATTAATTCCTATTCTCCTGAAACTGTTCCAGAAAATAGAAATGGAAGGAAAACTTCCAAACTCATTTTATGAGGCCAGCATTACATTAATCCACAAACCAGACAAAGATCCCATCAAAAAAGAGAATTACAGACCAATATCCTTGATGAACACAGATGTGAAAATTCTCACCAAAATACTAGTCAGTAGGATCCAACAGCACATTAAAAGGATTAACCACCACAACTAAGTGGTATTTATTCCAGGGCTGCAAGGTTGGTTCAACATCTACAAGTCAATCAATATGATACAATACATTAATTAAAGAAAGGACAAAAACCATATGATATTCTCAATAGATGCTGAAAAAGCATTTGACAAAGTACAATATCCTCTCTTGATCAAAATTTTCATAGTGTATGGATAAAGGGTACATACTTCAATATCATCAAAGCCATCTATGAAAAACCCACAGCAAATATCATTCCAAAGGAGAAAAACTGAGAGCTTTTCCATTAAGGTCAGGAACACGGCAAGGATGTCCATTATCACCACTGCCATTCAGCATAGTACTAGAAGTCCCAGCCTCAGCACAGCCTCAGCAATCAGAAAACAAAAAGAAATTAAAGGCATCCACATCAGCAAAGAAGTCAAACTATCACTCTTTGCAGATTTTATGATACTTTATGTGGAAAACCTAAAAGACTCCACTCTAAAACTGCTAGAACTCATATAGGAATTCAGTAAAGTGTCAGGATATAAAATCAATGCACAGAAATCAGTTGCATTTCTATATACCAATTACAAGACAGAAGAAAAAGAAATTAAGGAGTTAATCCCATTTACAACTGTATCCAAAACCATAAGATACCTAGGAATAAACCTAACCAAAGAGGCAAAGAATCTGTACTCACAAAACTATAAAGTATTCATGAAAGAAATTGAAGAAGACACAAAGAAATGGAAAAATGTTCCATCCTCATGGATTGGAAGAACAAATATTGTGAAAATGTCTATGCTACCTAAAACAATCTACACATTTAATGCAATCCCTATCAAAATCCCATCCATTTTTTTCAAAGAAATGGAATAAATAATTCTAAAATTTGTATGGAACCAGAAAAGACCTTGAATAGTAGAGGAATGTTGAAAAAGAAAGCCAGAGTTGGTGGCATCACAATTCCAGACTTCAAGCTCTATTACAAAGCTGTCATCATCAAAACAGTAGAGTACTGGCACAAAAACAGACATCTAGATCAATGGAAAAGAATAGAGAGCCTAGAAATAGACCCTCAACTCTATGGCCAACTAATCTTTGACAAAGCAGGAAAGAATGTCCAATGGAAAAAAGACAGTCTCTTCAACAAACGGTGTTGCGAAAGTTGGACAGCCACATGCAGAAAAATGAAACTGGACCATTTCCTTACACCACACACAAAAATAGGCTCAAAATGGATGAAAGACCTCAATGTGGAATCCATTTTGAAAGGAATCCATCAAAATCCTTGAGGAGAACACAGGCAGCAACCTCTTTGACCTCAGCCACAGCAACCTTTTCCTAGAAACATCGCCAAAGGCAAAAATGAACTATTGAGACTTCATCAAGGTCAAAAGCGTTTGCACAACAAAGGAAACAGTCAACAATGACAGAATGGGAGAAGATATTTGCAAAAAACATATCAGATAAAGGGCTAGTATCCAAAATCTATAAAGAACTTATCAAACTCAACACCCAAAGAACAAATAATCCAATCAAGAAATGGGCAGAGGACATGAACAGACATTTCTGCAAAGAAGACATCCAGATGGCCAATAGACACATGAAAAAGTGGTCCACATCACTCTGCATCAGGGAAATACAAATCAAAACCACAATGAGATACGACTTCATGCCAGTCAGAATGGCTAAAATTAACAAGTCAGGAAACGACAGATGCTGGCAAGGATGCAGAGACAGGGGAACCCTCCTACATTGTTGGTAGGAATGCAAGCTGGTGCAGCCACTCTGGAAAACAGCATGAAGATTCCTCAAAAAGTTGAAAATAGAGCTACCCTATGGCCCAGCAATTGCACTACTAGGTATTTACCCTAAAGATACAAATGTAGTGATCCGAAGGGGCACATGAACCCAAATGTTTATAGCAGCAATGTCCACAATAGCCAAATATGGAAAGAACCTAGATTCCCATCAACAGATGAATGGATAAAGAAGTGGTATACATATACAATGGAATACTATGCACCCATCAAAAATGGAATCTTGCCATTTGCAATGACGTGGATAGAACTAGAGGGTATTATACTGAGCAAAATATGTCAATCAGAGAAAGACAATCATCATATGATCTGCCTGATATGAAGAATTTGAGAGGCAAAGTGGGGGGTTGGGGGTAGGGAAGGAAAAAATGAAACAAGATGGGATTGGGAGGGAGACAAACCATATTAGACTCTTAATCTCAGAAAACAAACTGAGGGTTGCCGGGGGTAGCAGGGTAGGGAAAGGGTGGTTGGGTTATGGACATTGGGGAAGGTATGTGCTATGGTGAGTGCTGTGAAGTGTGTAAGCCTGACAATTCACAGACCTGTACCCCTGGGGCTAATAATACATTATATGTTACTTTTTTAAAAAATAAATTAATTTTTTTAAAAAAGAAAAGAAATAATCTTGGGGCACCTGGGTGGCTCAGTGGGTTAAGCCTCTCCCTTTGGCTCAGGGTCCTGGGATCGAGTAGGTCCCTGCTCAGCAGGGAGCCTACTTCCCCCTCCCCCTCTGCCTGCCTCTCTGCCCACTTGTGATCTCTCTCTCTGTCAAATCAATAAATAAATAAATAAATAAAAATTTTTTTTAAAAAAGTAGGGAAGAAAGAAAGAAAGAATCTCGGCAGGTTCAAGGCCCAGATCCTATGCCAGCACAGCCAGAGGATAGCCAGCCAGGAGAGATGAAGTAGTAGGGGATGAGATCAGAAAAGAAGGGCACATAGCCATGGAGACATTGTATTCCTGGTTCATTGGGAACCCAGTGAACATTCTAAAGCAGGAAAGTAATACAGTGTGATGTTTTGAAGAAGAGCACATTGGTTGTTGTGTTTTGTTTTGTTTTACCTGTTGGTGCTTATCTTTAGCTCTAGAGGCATAAAGAGAAGAGGTCAAAGCCCAGAAGAAAAGAAACACTGAGAGAGGACACTCAGAGTTCTCTACTAGTTTAGAATTCTTAAAGGATCACCAAGAGTGTTTGTTTAAAACGCAGATTCCTAGAACCTACGCCTAAGAAATACTGACTCGGGGGGGTTTGAGTGGAACCAGGAGTTTGCCATTTAACAATTTCCCCCAGATGATTCAGGTTCAAGTGGCCTACAGATCACTTTGATTCAGTAATCATTTTGAGTGAAAAAGAAAAGAGTTAATGATTCTTTAAGGTGACCAACCCAGTTCATCATTAGAGGAAAAGAGCAGGAATCAGGTGAACGAAACCCATCCAGAAAACAGCTGGATCCTTGGCTAGAATTGGATTTCTGATGAAAGTTTTCTGATCTTCCTTTAAAAGAGAGAGACAGACAGAATGTAGGAACATGAAGGATATATGCTCAACAGTGCTTGGGTTCAGCTTGACCTGGTGCTTTGAGCAGGGCATCACATTAAAGCACCACATTTCATCAATAACTCAGTTTCCTAACCTACCCCCATGCCTTCCATACTTCAATCCTTGTCCTAAATCTCTTTACAGCTGTGATTACAGTCCTCGCTGCCCATTAAGCTCTTGCTTCTCCTTGAATCATGGCAAGTCTTGTCTCTCATGGTTACCGGTCTTTGATTCTGGCATTTGCATTTCTCTTTTGGCAACACACACAAAAAGCTGGAGTGGATAATGAGCAACCTGACTCTCGCTGGTTCATCCTTCTCATACAACACTTAAGCTGACTTTTCTGATCTGTCCATAATTGAGGGGAGACCCAAAAAAGACATTTTGCACGTACAGTAATGGATTGCTTTCCTCTAAAACTGTACCCATTTCATTCTGCAACTGTGGTGGTAAGAAATTCAACATGACTTTCTGTTTTCCCCCTAAAAATAAAGAGGACTGAACATATTCACTGCAGAATTCCACACACTCTCTCGTGAGATCTGATCTAAAAGAATATTGCCTGAGCATATGGCTTCAAGAGAAGTTGGCAAGTTTCCTGGATAGCAACGGCAGACAGCCAGGTCAAACTACGGCAAAGTATCCTTACCTGTAGGACAGACGGGGAAAGTACATATCTTAATGGCAGTCAAGTCAAGGGTCCAAGCAGCCCACCACCAAATTTAAAAAGAAGCTGGTGCAAATAGAGAAAATCGGTTGCCTACAGCCAGGAGAGCACAGGGCCTGAGAAGGGGTTGGGCTGGGGCCCAGAGAGGCTTCCATCCCCACTGGGTCTACTGGGGCCCTCCTCATATCTGAGTTGACAGCCCAGCCTTGACTAGAAAGAAGGAACTGTTCTTGCCCCTCGCTTTACTCCTTTACCCCTTCATCAGAGAGAGGGAATGAGAACAGTCGGTGCTGGTAGTCTGGAATTACTATACTTGAAGAATGACCCCAGGCTGCTGATTCAATAGGAGTGCTGAGACAGATTCTTAGACCCTCTTGTACATACTTTCCAACCTGGATATTTCACTTTTCTAGGTATAAATATAGTCATTTTCTTTATGTTCCCAGGCTACCCAACCTCTTTATCCTGACGAAGAGAACAAAGAGATTGGATAGAGCTGGGTTGGCCGTAACTATTAAAATTATTATTGTTACTGAAATCGCCATATGTTTTTTAATAGGAATTTTTTTTTCTTTTTTTTTTTTAAAGAGAGAGAGAGTGTGTGTGCGCGCATAAGCAGGGGGAGAGGCAGAGGAAGGGGAGAAGCAGGCTCCCTGCAGAGCAAAGGAAGCCAGATGTGGGACTCGATCCCAGGACCCTAGGATCATGACCTGAGCCGAAGGCAGTGGCTTAATCCACTGAGCCACCCAGGTGCCCCATTTTTTAATAGGAGTTTTAATGAAATTGTCTGCCTGTTAACTCGGGTTTCACCATCTGAAAGCTAATTCTCTTTTTTAAAAGCAAGTTCCTATGCCCCTTGCAGCATTTTATTGACAAAATTATACAACTTCTGTCCCACTCCACCTGCAGTCAGGCCTGAGGGGGTCCCACCTGTAAGAATGTTCCACACAATGCCTCATGCAGAGAAGGTACAAATGAATAGTTATTGTATAAATTTGAAGGAAGAATTTTTTCTTTGTAATTATGAGAAGAGAGGAATATTTTCCCCTTCCTAACAGGTATTTAGTGGTGATAGCCAAGCATGTACTATTCGAAATATCCATTTTCCCAACCTCTTCTTCCTTTGTGATTACTAGTGCCTAGTGGTCACACTGATTCTGATTTCTTCCTTCAGGTCTATTCTCCGAACTGCCAACAGGATGTTATTTCTACAATGTAAATTGAATCACACAATTATCTTCCTTATAATAGTTTCACCCTCTGCAGGAATAAAAGCCAAATTTCTTTGTTTCTGCACAGGTTCTTGGGGATCCTTCACTCACATTTTTCACACCACACCAAACTCCTGGCATTTTCAAGTTCAGCACTTCTTACTTTTGCACATGCTATTTGTCTTACCTGAGATATTTCTTTTGTGCCTAGACGACACCCCGTCTCCCTTCAAGGCTCCTGAAGTATCAGCTGTCCCCAGGAGATGTCCATGAACTTGTTTGCTCAGAAAAACTTAATCACTGACAACACAGCCTTGGCTCACTCCTTTGATGTGTTACTTCGTGCACAGTCGTTAGGAAGCCAGATGGAAAAGCAGACTGCTTGCCACAGAATTCCTAGTTACCGCTTACTGTGTAAGCTGTGTGACCCTGGGCAAGTTCCCTAACTGCTTAGTGTTCCCGTGTCCTCACTTATCAAACGAAGATAATATAATAACTATTGCAGAAAAGAGTTGGGAAGGTTAAATGAGCTAACACAGGCAAAGTGTCTGATACCTAAGATGTTTGGTAAATGATAATTATTATTACTAAGTACACTTTATATTGAGGCATAACAGGCCTGAAGTATACAATTCGTAAGTGTACAATTTGATGAATTTTCTCATAGTGAAACATACCTGTAAATCCACTCAGATAAAAAGTAACAGACAGAACTTCACCAGTACTCTAAAAACCTCCCTTGTAACCCCTCAGTCATTACCCATCCCTCCAAGGTCACAATTCTGACTTCCATCTGCTTAGGTTGGTTTTGTTTAATCGTACCTGTACAAACAGTATGATACGATATGTAATTTTGTGTCTGGCTTCATTCACTCAACATTGTATTTGTGTGGTCTGTCCATGTTGATATATACCATGTAGCAATAATCCATTCCTTTTCAGTACTATAGACCAGTGTATAAGATTCTGTTATCCAAATAGACCCTCAGCTTCATCGTTTATTCTAATGGAGTTTTGTGGCAGGGGTAAAAAAAAAAAAGCAAAACACATAACGTGAGATCCACCATTTTAACAGATTTTTAAGTATACAGTACATTATTGTTAACCTTAAGCACAATGTTGTACAAGCAGATCTCCAGAACTTTTTCAGCTTGTATAACTTAAATTTATACACATTGATCCACAACCCCCCACTTCCCTCAAACTTCAGTTCCTGGGAATTTACTTTTTGCTTCTATGAGTCTGACTTCTTCAGATATTTCACATAAATGAATTATGCAGTATTTGCCTTTCTGTGACTGATTTCATTTAGCATAATGTCCTGAAGATTCACTCATGTTGTCACATCTGACAGGAGTTCCTTCTTTTTTATTTTTTTTTAATTTTATTTATTTATTTGACAGAGAGAGACACAGCGAGAGAGGGAACGCAAGCATGGGGAGTGGGAGAGGGAGAAGCAGGCTTCTCGATGAGCAGAGAGCCTGATGTGTGGCTTGATCCCAAGACTGAGCCACCCAGGTGCTCTGGATTTCCTTCTTTTTAAAAACAAGTAATATTCCCTTGCGTGTATAAACTACATTTTCTTTACCCATTCATCTACTGATGGACTCTTAGGTTGCTTCCACATCTTGGCTATTGCTAATAGTGTGCAATAAACATGGCAGCATAATAAGCCTGGATAAGTACCAAGACGTGGGATTTCTGGATCTTATGGATGGCAGTTCTATTTTTTAACTTTTTGAGGAAACTTACTGTTTTTCATAGAGACCATTTTCCATTCTCAACAACAATGCACAAGAGTGTTAATTTCTCTACATCTTTGCCAACACTACCATTTTGTGTTTGTTTTTAATGATGGTCATCCGAACAAGCATGAGGTGATAGCTCACTGGGGTTTGGATTTGCATTTCCTCATGATTGCTGACACAGAGCAGCTTTTCATACACCTGCTGTCCTTTTGTAAGTCTTATGTGGAAAAATGTCTGTTTGGGACCTTTGTTCACTTTTTAATTGGGTTATTTGGTTTTTGCTATTAAGTTGTAGAATTTCCTTACATATTGTGGGTATTAAGACCTTATCATCAGATAAGTAGTTTGCAACTATTTTCTCTCTTTCTCTATGTCGTCTTTTAATTTTGTTGCTAGTTTCTTTTGCTGTGCAGAACTTTTTAGTTCATTTTACTTTTGTTGCTTGTGTTTTGGGAATCATATCCAGGGAATCATTGCCAACACTAATTTCATGAAGCCTTTCCCCTATGTTTTCTTCTGGTAAGTTTACAATTTCTTATATTTATAGGTCTTATATTTAATTCTTTAGTTCATTTTGAGTTGATTTTTGTATGTGGTCTAAGAGAGGTTTGATCTCTTTCTTTTCCATGTGGACATCCATTTGTCCAAGCACCACTTATTGAAGAGACTATCCTTTCCCCCTGCTGTATTCTTTATTCTACTATTGATGGACAATTGGCTCATTTCTAGTTGCTGTTTCTGTTTCTGTTTTGTTTTTACTGGTGGTGGTCATGGTTACAAAGAGTATTAATATTCTTGTACAAGTCTTTTGGTAAATCTGTATACATTTCTCTTGTCTAGAAATAGAATCGTAGGGTCTTTGGGCATTGTATGATCAATTGCAGTAACTGACAGTTTTCCAAACCATATCTTCACTGATACTTGGTATTTTCAGTTTTTAGTTTCAGTTTTCTTATATAGATATCTTACAGTTATTATAATTTGCATTTCCTTAGTGACTAATAATGCTGATTACCTTTGCAAATTTCTATTAATCATTTGGATATCTTTTTTGTGAACTGCCTATTCAAGTGTTTTGCCCATTTGTAATTATGTTTTCTGGAGTATTTTTCTTATCAATGTATAAGTCCTCTGAATATAATTCTTTTCCAGATATATGTATTACAAATATTTTCTCCTACTCTGTGGCTTGTTCCCTTACTGGTGAACAAGAGTTCTTAATTTTACTGAGCCAACTTATCAATCTTTTCCTTTTCAGCTATTGCTTTTTTTTTTTTTTAAGATTTTACTTTTATTTATTTGACAGATAGAGATCACAAGTAAGCAGAGAGGCAGGCAGAGAAAGAGGAGAAAGCAGGTTCCCCACTGAGCAGGGAGCCTGATACGGGGCTCAATCCCATGACTCTGGGATCATGACCTGAGCCAAAGGCAGAGACTTTAACCCACTGAGCCACCCAGGGGCCCCTCAGGTAATGCTTTTGATGTCTGCTTTATAAAACCATTTCTACCCAAACATAATGAAAATATTCTCCTATGTAATTTTCTAGAAGTTTTGCTTTAAATCCACAATCCATCTGGATTTTTTTTTAATATGTTGTGCAATGGTCAATTAGATAGCCACTAACCCAGCACCACTTTTTAAAAAAATCTTTCACCGCCATTACACTTCTATCACTATCATATCACAGTCACTCTCACTAGCATCATCATTATTACCGTTTGTATCTAAACCTGTCTTCTTACTAAACCATGAGCATCGTTGACCAAGATTGTTCTGTTGACTGTTTTTCTTCTATACCTAACTCTGCTGCCAGGTACAAGTTTATGTTCAATAGATGTTTATGGAATGATGATGTCATGCCCAGCTATATAACATGGGTAGAGATACTGTGAGAAATCACATGACGATTTTCAGAATTCAGGCATTCTGTCTCAGCATATCATCAGGAAAGGTGCTAACTGAATGTGGAGGGCAGTGAATCCGTATTGCAGATCCAGAGAGAGGGGCTGAAATACTGCCAGTAGGTTAATGTTCTTTTGATTTTTCTCTACATTCTGGTATGATTGGATTCTCAGAAATACCAGCAAATGGATTTAAGAACATATTTTGAAAAATAAGGTAAATAATCCTAAGAGCCAGTCATGACAGACTGAATTCAGTTGTTCTTCGGTAGCATATTTAGCTTTGGTAGAGTAGGAAAATGTAGTTTATGTATTTTAGAAATGCACTTGGTAAATCCTCTCATGATACCCCAGTGAATAAGAGCTGTGACTTCTAGACAGTAAGTTTCTCTGAGTGACTTTTTAACTATGTACTATGCTTGGCACCTAATACACCTAAATAAATCACTGTTAACAAGTGACTTATAATAGTTTGATGGATTTCTATAGAGCAGAGTTTCTCTGCTGAACATGAACTTGTACACAGAACTTGTACACTATTTAGTGACCTGATAGTTTAGTCTATTCCTATGATTCAACAATGCATAGGATTTTGCGGGGTGGGGGGTGGGCGCTGAAATAGAATAGAGAAGTTTGAAAGACTGAGAAGATGAGGAGAACAGGGCTCAGTATGCCAGGGGATGGCTTACATCTACTTCTTTCTGACTGAGGTCAGGATTTCAGTCCTGATGATGAGAGGGATTAAAGACAGAATTTTAGGAGATGTGTTTATAAAGGTCACTTGAAATCATGAGCACAAAGGTTACTGCTCTAGGTCCAGGTGAACATTTCTCCCCAACTTTGCCATGGACCACTGAGGGGCAGGCAGCCCATGAGCCCAACAGAACCACCTTGGGGCAGTCTCACAGAGAACACAGGCAGCAGAGGTTGTGGTGATGTGACTCAAAGCCTGGAAGCAAGTGACACACCACGACATCCCACAGAAATTAGTTCAGGTGGTTTTGACAGGGAACTGAAGAAGTCCTTCCGTATCAAAGATAGAGCCTAAGTCACTGTAATTCGGAAGTTAAGACTTCATTTTAACACGCTGGTGAGGCCTGTGGAATTCTAGAACACACAACTAAATGTCCATGCATAAAACTGCAATTTGAAATTCTAATCAATCCCAAAATCTTTGTATACAATGTTTTATTTAAACTTTTTAATAATCCAACTAAGTTTCATTAGCAATAAATTTAGTTCTTTTTGTCTATTTTTCCAGAAAAATCTTGGAAATATATGTGTCAACTGTACTTCAATCAAAACCTTAGAAACATTTGTAAAGTTGTTGACTCTTCAATCTTTTTGAATTTTCATTAGAATTACTTTTGCATTTGTATTTGAAAGAAAATATTATCATGATACTCATAATTTCATCATAATTAGAGCAAAAAAATGTGTTTCCAAGTATTCCAAAGTCATATCATCTGTTTATTTAAAAAAAAAAAAAAAAGTAGTTCACTTCATGTAATCCCTGCAATTCTTGATAAGGTTATTTCTAACTTATTTTGTGTATCTTGCTAATACCATAAGTGAACTCTTCTTTCATTATATTTTCTAAATGAGAATTGCTGGAACAAAAGACAGTTACTATTAAATGTTTTTCATATATGCCATTTCACTGAACTTTTAAAACTTACAATGCTTTTTTATTTAGTCACATACATTTTCAGGTGTATCTTCACCTATGCAAATAATAGTGTTGCCTTCACTTTTCCAAAATGTATGTCCAATTTATTTCTAGTTCAATCTTATTACATTAACCAGAACTTACAGAACATTGTTACATGATAATGTGATTGTGGGCAGAATCGTCTATTTTTAAACCCTTCCATTTGGCAAAATGGAAATAATTTAAACAGTTCCTAACTCACTTATAAATTGAATCGAAAACGAGAAGAGAAATAACCCCAAGGGAAGAATGGACGGTGGGAAGGAAACAAGCGTATTCACACATCTGCATCTGGGAAACCGAGAATGAAGGTACAGGGGAAAGACTGGGATCTGGTAATGTTCTCATGAAGTGAGTACACCAGACCCTTCCCCGAACTCAGATCTTGAGAGAGAGAAGTAAAGAAGGAATGAGAACATTAGACCCAGTGTTGTGAATGGGATGTGAAGGCAAGGCAGCAGGTGCCAAGAAAGGAGACGGTGGATTACATGAAACAAATTTTGTCTTCCTCATGAATTCACTTGGGATCAAGCTTGAAAACACCGTATGACCTACCGTATGAGGCTAATTTTTAGTTTAGCCCAAGCCATGGGTTCCCATATTTGATCTCTCTATATCGCTTTTGAAGTAAGAGCCAAATTTTATTGTCACCATCTTAGCCATGATTCATAATTCATTCTGGGAATGGGATGGACAGTTTTTCTGAGCAATCTGCCATAAGAATAAAGGTAATGTTTGGAGTCCAAGTGACAAACAATTGAGAAGATGGAATGAGGGTCTCCCACAAGGACAGCTTGAATTTTTTTAAATAGAATCAATGTATTGGCGGAATTTACTGGAAGAAGAGAGTTCATTCGAATTGAGTACATGATCACACTGACATATACTTTCATAATAGATGTCGAGCTTGCAGATAGAATCTGTACCCTAGATTTCTCTAAGATGCTCCCACAATTGACACGCCTCTGGCTCAGGATGGAAACCTCCTCTTTACATAAAAGTATTCTTTTCTAGTCAGAGGTTTTCCTTTCAAAGAATTAAATTTTAGGAAACGGGGGGTGGGGTGGGCTGTCAAGACCAATTGGAGGAAGAGTAAGTCTTTTGGAAGTGAACATGGCCTACCCCTTATTATATCTAATAGGCTGGACAAGTAACTTGAAATTCTGCAAACCTCAGAAATAAAACTTTCCACATAACAGAGTAGTATAAAGGTTAAACCATATATATAAATTTCATGACTTGATACCTGACGCCCTTAAAGGAAATCAAAAGTGTTGGTTCTCTTTTATCGCTATTAATGTAGCATTTTGAAATATGCTATTTTAATATTTGTATTTTTTAAAAAAATCTTTGTTCACTATCTTCTCCTTATTAGCTAGAAGTATCTATTGTCTCAGAGAAGTTTAATGTCTTTATATCTGGGATACAAGCATAAACAAAAAACTCATGTCCATTTCTGGACTTGCAAAATAGTCACTTAAGTCCATCTCTGGACTTTCCATTATAACTTTTGACCCCTTTTTTTTTTTTTAAGTGTAGGCTCCATGCCTAATGTGGGGCTTGAATCCATGACCCCGAGATTAAGAGTCACGTGCTCTACCCACTAAGCCAGCCAGGCACCCCTGGGCCTTTTTTGTGGGTGGGTGTTATAAATCCCAAAAGCCTCTCTTTAAATATCAAGGAACAAAAGCTTGGAGACTAGAGCACAGTGTTTTTAATATAAACCACAGATCAGGAAAGACACAGGACACAACTCAAGCACATACCCTGCAGTGAGGAGATTTTAATAGCTGAAACATATGCATTTTGTATTCTAAGTACTTTAGATATGTTAGGTCCCTCATCCTCACAAAAACCTTTTGTATGGATAAGACAACTGATGCTCAGAGAGGTTAAATAACTTATCCAAGTTTATAGAGCTTGTAACTGATGGCTCTGGAATTTGACCCTACCGTGACCTGGCTCCATCTGTGCTTTTATCTGTTGCATCATGGTGCTGTGCTATCCTACCAGCCTACACCGAAAACCACAAGGTGATGGCCTCTGGTGCCAGGGAAGGGGCCTGCGGCTGGATCCCATCAGCTTGTATGCCCTTCCCGGGACCCCAGTCCTCACTGGCAGGGCTCAGTCCACTGCCGCCCCCCAAAAGCAGTGGCTTTCCTAGAGGAAGGAAGGAAGGAAGGAAGGAAGGAAGGAAGGAAGGAAGGAAAAGAAAAGGAAACAAAAGAGAGAAAGAAACAGAGAAAGAAAGAAAAGAGGGAGAAGGAGGGAGGAAAGGAAGAAAAGGAAACAAAAGAAAAAAGAAAGGAAAAGGGGAGAGAGAGAAATAGAGATAGAAAGAAAAGATGGAGAAGGAGGGAGGGAGGGAGGAAGGAAGGAAGGATGGATTGCAGTAGCATGCGGGACACTTGTGCTTCCTACATCCTAAATGCCCCTGCATGTCAGTGGGGCATCAGGTGCTCCTGGAATTCAGAAACGGAGGAAGTGTGCTGAAATGTTCATGCTCAGGAAACACTGGTCTGTAGAGAGCTGGGGTCTGGGCAAAGAGAATGCGGAGTTGCTGTCCTGGGTCCCTATCAGGTTGGCATACTTCATACAATGTTCACCATTTCAAGGGGCATAAGGACAACCAGATAAGGTTTACAGGGAACCCTGAAGCTTGTAGGATCTGGGGGGTCCTTGAGAGAAAACAATACAAGATGATAAATATAATGTTAGGAATGAAAGTGAATTTTTTTTTAAATATTTGGGAAAAGAAAACAAGTGTATGAAAGCTAACAAATACAAGTACCATAAAATCTAGATAATAACAACTTTTAAAAATTACTTGTTAATATCTCAGTAAGACATTCCACATAAATTATTTGGTGCATACTCTGGCCATTTCTTCATATGATAATTATTTTACAATATTTTCTATAGAGGGAATGAAAAACTAGATATCCTTCATTAAGGATAGTTGATTGACTTTTATTTTATTTTATTTATTTATTTGACAGAGAGAAAGAAAAAACACAAGAAAGGGGAGCCGCAGGCAGAGAGAGAAATAGGCTCCCCGCTGGGCAAGGAGGAGACCCAGGACTCAACCCCAGGATCCTGGGATGATGAACTGAGCCAAAGGCAGAACCCAACCGACTGAGCCACCCAGGTGCCCCAATTGGCATTTTTTTTATAACTGATAGTTGGAAAGCATGAATCATGTGGCCACACACACAGTTGTACATCCTGTTTGTGTCTGTACCTTACAAACACAGGAATTTTAAGTTCTATTCTGTATTATTTCCATCATAAAATAATATTTATATATCATAATTATCACTGTATATGCTGCATTACTGAGTGTATTTCTGACCTGGAAAATGTCTATGTTGAGTTATCAACAAGAATTAAATCCTCTGTTTACCATTCTACCCCTCTTGTAACTGGAAGGCTTCTTCCCAAGGCATTTTCTCTTCCACGCCCCATTTACTTCTAGTGCCAGGCATCACAGGCACTATATCCTGATACCACTCCAGCCCTGCGAGATTTTGTCTTGGTGCAGCAGATGTTAGGGATATTTCTGGAGACCATTCCTACCCCAGGTTGACCAGCATACAATTTAACTATTCATAGAAGTCACTATAAGCCACATGAATACATCACACTAAATACAAACTGAATGTATCCTCATCTTGACTTTCCCTTAGTTAGAGCCCCCAAATTCCTATCACCACTCCAAAGTCCCTTTATATGAGGGAAAGTTTGCTGGAGTGGAAATCAAGTGGCAAGCAACAGTGATCTTCCTGTTAAAATATTTTAATTTTGAAAGTGTTACAAAATCAAAGACCATGCGAACCCCTCACTGCATCCTCTTCTGAGGGCTCAGAAGAATTTCTGTGAATGAGAAGCCCTGAAGTTTAAGCTTCATGTACTGTATTGTATATTCAACACCTCAGGCGACACCAAGGGAGACAGGATGTCTTAACAGGAACCCGTGGTTTTCCCTGGGGATCTGCATCCCATGCTGAGGGCAGGGAAGGGAGCCGCAACACTGACTTACCCTGGAAAAGAGGAAAATTTGAACTGAGAGTGACTAAGAAAATAAGACAGGGCAACTTAAAGTCTGCCCAGTTCCCGACAAGATTGGGGCGCTCATGGGCAAGTTGAGTTAAGTCACAGAAAATAACATTACGTTTCTGCGCTTCTAAGCGGTGACTTTAAATATAAATCTTAGGACATATGAGAAGAAAATGACCAGAACAGAAAAGCCAAAGAATTTAACCCTCTGTCCTAAAAGGATTTTGAGTTAATATGAAATGCTAAAATAAGGAACAGATAACAGCATGGATGGCTTTAAATAACTTCATGTGGTAACCTCTAAATCCCCAAGGTTTTGAATGATTTTGACAGAGACATGGACCCAGAATGGGTTTATCTGGTCTTGGTTTGAATGCGATATGACTTGTGACTGCTCCTGGTTGAGCACACCACCTGGTGACTGGCAAGGACCCTTACTTCTAAGTTTACCCTTCTCTCATTAGGAAGAGTGACAGACACAGTTGGAACAAATTACCCACAAAAAAGTCATGTAAAGGAATAAATTCAGTCAGTCCCAGTTACAGGCTGACTTGTATTCTTCCCAAATTCGTGTTTTGAAGTCCTAACCACCGGTACCTGGGAAGGTCACTGTAACTGGAGAGAGGGCTTTTAAAGAGGTAATCAAGTTAAAATGAGGATGTAGGAATGGGGCCCTAACCCAATATGGCTGCTGTTCTTATAAAAAGAGGAGACTGGTAAGAAAACAAAGACAGAGGGAAGACCACATAAGGACACAGTGAGAAGTCAACTGTCTGTGAGCCAAAGAGAGAGACCTCAAAAAAAACCTTACCCTACCCACACCTTGATCTTGGACTTCTAGTCCCCAGAACTATGAAAAAATAAATCTTTGGTGCTTAAGACACCCAGTCTGTAAGTACTTTGTCATGGCAGCACCAGCAAACTAATGCAATCCCCAGTTCTGTGTAGAATAGAAGGTACCATCTATGCTCATAGACAACCCGTACTATTCATGGAAGTTTTTAAAAACAGTTTCACATCTATATCTACCATCTCTACCAAATTTTTTTCCCTTATCTACCAATCCCTGTAGGGCACTGATGGACCATTGTAAGGGGGGAAATGTCCTAAAAACTGACATTGAAATAGGACCTATACCCCTGCTATTGGGTGTCTTAAACACACACCGTGGATCCCAGGGACTAGTGACAATTTCTATATAGGAATTCTCCTTTTTCTGTGATTTCTCTTGCTTTCTCTGGCAATTTAATTTTTCTCTAGGAATTTAATATTTTTATCTTTAAAGTAAATTTCTGAGCCTACATTTGGGATGGGTTTTCTTCTATTTGTTAAAAAAAAAAAAATGTGTGTGCTTTGTGTGAGTGCATTTTATATAAAATATCAACATTTTAATTTATGGCCAAAAAGAGTTGTCAGCATTTGAGGATGGACACACATTTTAAACATCCTAAATCCCATATTTTGCAAGCTTTTGCATAACATGAAGTCTCCTTATCTAGGAGTAGGGTTATGATTTAAGCATAGTTAGTAGGACCATGGCTGCATATGCACTACAGCAACAGTGAAGATTCTCACTGGTTAAAACCTATGAGGCCAGGTTATCTGTCAGAGCCTGCTGTATTTCCCTGCTTGAGTTTGTCCTGCTCCACAAAGCAGGAAAGAACGCCCTCCCAAAGGAGCCTGCATTCCAATCCCTGGGACCTGTGACAATGTTACTTAACATAGTAAAAGGGACTTTGCAGAGGTGATTAAGAATCTTAAAATGCTGAAATTATCCTGGATTATCAGGTAGTATGATGTGATCACAAGGGAAAGAGGGAGGCAGGAGACTCAGAGATGTGACCATGGAAATAGAGGTCAGGGAGAGACACAGAGAGAGACAAGAGAGACAGAATTTGAAAATGCTGCATTGTTAACTTCGAAGATGGAGGAAGAAGCTGGAAGCCAAAGGACACAGCTGGAAATGACAAAGAGATAGATTTTCAGGACAGCCTCCTGAAAGGACACAGCCCTGCAGACTTATTTTATACTTCTGACCTCCCGAACTGTAAAATAATACATTTGTGCTGTTTTCAGCCATAAAGGTGCGATAGTTTGTTACAGCAGTAATAGAAAACTAAAACTCCTATACTGCAAGACTCCCCCTGCCAGCCCGACCCCTTACCTGCCCTGAAAACGACATGGAAAGGCCCGGAAATGTGCTAAGACCCTCACTTCCAGTCTCTACCAGAACATGAATTAAATCGTGCCCTCGATGTGACCCGTTAAAAGCTCACTGGAGGGACGCCTGGGTGGCTCAGTTGGTTGGACGAGTGCCTTCGGCTCAGGTCATGATCCTGGAGTCCCGGGATCGAGTCCCGCATTGGGCTCCCAGCTCCATAGGGAGTCTGCTTCTCTCTCTGACCTTCTCCTCGTTCATGCTCTCTCTCACTGTCTCTCTCTCGAGTAAATAAATAAAATCTTTAAAAAAATAAAAAATTTAAAAAATTTTTAAAAATTAAAAAATTAAAAAAAAAAAAAAAAGCTCACTGGAGAGAAACCCTATGATTTTATAGGCTTTGAATTCATAACACTTCCTACCCATTCCTCTCCCTCCCCCAGTCCATGTGGACCTCTTTTAAACCCTGAGCTATCTTGACCCCCATTGGTCCTGTCTTGATCAAGGCCCCCAGCTTTCAGGACCACGACTGCCATAACTTGCATCAACCTAGCCACAAAGCACCCTGCAAGAGAGGGCCCTGCACTGACCGAGAGCAGGGTCTGAACCAAGATGAGCAGAGAAGCTAAGCCCTTTTAGGGAAGGACTGACATCACAAGCCACAAAGCTGGACTCCTTACGGTCTGGTTTCATGGAAGGACATAAATAATAGCAAACATTTCTTTGAATGCTCAGTTTATGCCAGGAAGTTGACCTGCATCATCTCATTTGATCTTTGTGGCAATGTTGATGAGCAGGTATTTTACTAGTCTTATTTTACCAACGTGGAAACTGAAGATTCAGGAACATAATTACTTGGCCTAACAGTACACAGCTGGAACTTGAGCCCAAGGAAATCTAACCCAGAACATTTGCAGAGACTTCTAGCCAGCAGTGCAGTGAGGTCTTGGGCAGTTTGTTTCAAGGCTACACACGTAACAGCATCAGCAGTTATCACTTCCTAGGGAAGGGAAGCTGTAAAAAGCTAAATGAAGAAAAGGTGAGAGTTTTAGGGCCCTAACTAATGGGGAGAGAGTCCAGGACAGGGTTCCAGTCCGAGAGAAACAGAGAACAAAGGCAGAAGAGAAAGCCACAGAGATGCCATCTACAAGAGCACTGGAAGCAGAGTGAGGCTGCAGCCCAATGCTCACCTGGGAACCCAGGTAAACTAAGCTCTTCCAATGGGACCAAGGGGGAGTGAGGTTGTGGGAGCAGCAAACTTTGTAAGATTTCAAGTACAAGAGAGAAGGAAGTCCCCCTCTACTTTCAATGCTGTTTTCATTGACATGGGGCTCAAGAAGGGCTGAAGCTTTTGGTGTTGGGCCAGTTTCTTCTGGCCAGAGAAAAGGGCTAGAATAGGACAAGGTGAATAAAGAGGTATGTGGTATAGTGATGATGAGGGTGGGCAATGGAGCCTCTCTGCCTGGGTTCAAACTCTACCCTACTGCTTACGAGCTGGGAGACCTTGAGCAAGTCAATTAATCTCTCGGCCTCAGTTGCCTGACTGCAAAATACAGAGGTATTACAGAACCTACCTGACAAAGCTTTGTAAGGATTAAGGAGGAGATAGATATAAAACGTTTACAACTGGGTACAACACGTAATATGGTCGCTCTAAATGTTAGCCGTTATTATTACCGGCCCCTCGGAATGTTTCTTCTTCCTTATTTACATGTGGGATATTCCCTCACCAGCAAACTCCTCCTCCCAGGTGCAACATGTAAGATCAGGTTAATTCTCTCAAGCTCTACCCCCATCGTGTTCTGGCTTCAGCAAGGCCAGGCCCAGTTTCCATCTTTTCAACACCTGTGTTCACCAGTCACCCACATCGTGTGTATTTAGGTAACATGCTTCTCCAGATTCCTCATTAACAAGGCTAGTCCCAGACAACAGAACTGATATGAACTCTTAGATTTAGAACCTTGAGCTAAGGATTTGGTTGGCAAAGTGCAAACTCAACCGCGTCTCATTGCTTGGTTATAGCATGGGCTAGGACATCCCAACAAGCCTTAGGGAACATTGGATTAATCTATCACTTTAGAAATCCTTTGGCCGGGGTGGGGGAGTGTGGGGAGGGGGTTGATGTGCAGGAGAATTTCCTCTGTCCTTCAGCCTTTAAAGAAAATCTGAATAAAAATATTAATTATTTTAAGTGCATTTGCCAAGATGATTCTATGACAGAAGATCCTTACACTCTGCCCAGAAACACTGGGTAAAAAACACCCCTCCTGGATAGCTTATATGTTTATGAAAATCCTCAGCCCCAGAAAGCACATATACAAACGTATGCTCAAAATTTTGCAGAGAATGTTAGAAATTTCATGGCAGCCCCTGAAACTGGCCATGGACCCCAGGTTGATTTCTCATTGTTAGTTTATAATCATTTTTCTTTTTATTATCTTCTCTAGTATTTCCTTCATTTTTCTCCCACCCCACTTCACTTATACTTACCCCAACTTTGTAACCAAACCACATACAAACACATATATGTGTATTCCACATCCTTACCTCTAAAGAAGTATCCTAGAAATTCTTAGTGAGCTGCTAATTGTAGGCTCAGCACAGAGCTACTGGACAGATAAAAGAGTGAATAAGAAATACCCCATCCCATTAAAAAACTTACAGACCTCTGTAAGAAAGAGGGGGTTGAGAAGAGAGTCATAGAGGCTCAGGAGCCTATCCATCCTGGCTAAGAAAATGAAACTTGATTTAATGGAGAGCAGCAGTGAAAGAAGTCTTAGAAGGATGCAAATTCCGTGTTGGCAGCATTGCTAGTCTGACCTCGCTTTGCCTTTGGTTTATGTTAAATTAAAATTAACTTCAAACAGCATCAATACATTTAAAGCTGTTGGGGTTTTCCTCAGAGCTGAATCAATAAGAAGGTCTAATGGCTTCAGAACAAATTGATCAAAATTTCATTTAAAGTCTGACATTTAAAGCAGAGCATTACAGGTAGCTTACTTGCCCTCAAGGAAGACTTAAATGTAGAAGTGCTTCAACGTAAACTGTTCTTCTGTGAGAAAACTGTGAGAAAGGTTGAGAAAGGTGAGATTTATTAAAATGATGATGATGGTAGTGATATCTGCCATTCACTGAACATCAGTGAGATGCTGGACACTGTGGTGGGTTCTTCACATGCCTTCTCTCTCATCCCTGCAACAACTCAGGGTTAGGGGGACAATTACTTTATTTTACATTTGAGAAAGGCGATTAAGAAATTTGCATAAAGGGATGCCTGGGTGGCTCAGTGGGTTAAAGCCTCTGCCTTCAGCTTGGGTCATGATCCCGGGGTCCTGGGATCCAGCCCTGCATCAGGCTCTCTGCTCAGCAGGGAGCCTGCTTCCTCCTCTCTCTCTGCCTACTTGTGATCTCTATCTGTCAAATAAATAAATAAAATCTTAAAAAAAAAAGAAATTTGCATAAAACCATACAGATAATATATGGAAGGGTGCACATAAACATGCAATATTTGCATGAAAGCTAAGTCACTTTGATTTATGCACAAATTTTATAATACGCATCATATAAAGACCACCTACTTCTGTTTTTTTCTTTTTTCTGCAACTTCTATTTTAATCTTTAGATTTTAAATCTCTATGTGGTAATTTCTCCAAAATTCTAAGAAAAAATGGTAGACATCTGTTGTTTTTGCCTGCCCAGCATTCACACCCCCTGTGTGCTTCAGCACCTCCATCTACTCTTGGCCCATGTGACTAAGTTGGCCTGACCCCATGCTTTGACAATCAAACACTGCATTATCCTGATGACATCATACCTGGTTCCAATCTTGGATTGGTCATATGGCCAAACAGAGTGTATGAAGATTATCTCCCAAACTTTTGTGGAACTCTTGAGAAAGAGAACTCTCCTTTCCACTAGGTTGCTAGAACGACAAGGCAAAAGCTTAGAGGCAAAGGAACAACCAGCCTGAATTTGTAACTAGCAGAGGAATGACCCATCACATGATAAAGAAAGGCGAATTCCTGGATCCATCTGTATCTGAAGCCATTTGGGTTTTTCCATTTAATGATTTAATAAATATCTTTCTCCCCCCCCCCCCTTCTCTCTCTCTCTTAATTCAATCGAACGACTTCTAATACAAAGCATAATCTGAGTCTATAACTTTTTATTAGATGTTAGTCAAGATTCTGGAAACACCAAGACAAGAAGAATGACTGAGCAGATCCTGTGGTAGGCAGAATAATGACCTTCCCCCAACGATGTGCACATTCTACTCCCTGGAACCTGAGAATATGTTATTTTACATGAAAGAAAGATCTTTGCAGAGGTGATTAAGGATAAAGACCTTCGGATTCGATGGCCCAGTCTAATCACATTAAGTCCTTAAAAGCAGAAGAGGGAGGCAAGAGTCAAGAAATGGAGTGGAAGAAGAATGAGGAAAAAGTCTAAGTGTGAGGAGAAGTCACCTCTGCTATTAACTTGGAAGATGGAGGAAATAGGCTATGAGCCAAAGAATGTGGTATCCTCTAGAAGCTAGAAATGATGCCTAGCAGGCAGCAAGAGAAGGAGAAACTCAATTCTACAACTATAATGAATTGTGTTAGGCCAACAGTCTGAATAGAAAAGGTGTTCTCCCCTAGAGCATCCAAAAATAAACATAGCCTGCTGGTACCTTGATTCTTGTCTGGTAAGATCCATGCCAGATTCCTGACCTTTGAGCTACAAGGTAATAAGTTTGTGTTGTCTTGAGTCCCAACATTTGTGGTAATTTGTTACAGCAGCAGTAGGAAACTAATAAAGATTCTGATCACTCTATTGGCCTTGGAGAGTCTGGAAAGTCAGACCATACCACCAAAAGTTCCTTAGCAGGATCTGCTGGGCATTAGGGGAGGAATCTGTGGGCCTAATCTTCAGGCTAATTATGTTAGCACACCCATACAAAGAGGGAGGATAGGAGGAGAGAAATATAGCATAAGAGAAGGCAGAGATACTAAGCTAATAAAATATGTGCCTCACTTTGTGTCCCTGAGCCATCATGGGGCAAGGAGTACATTTGCTGTGCTACGCTTGGGCTCTGGTCATCATGTTCAAATTTCCTAATTCAGCAGTAGTAGGGTTGAGTCTTGGGGACCTAGAAAGCAGTAATCCATGATGGAGAAACTTCTCTCCATCACTGTTAGTACCCATGGCAGAGGTTCTGACAACAAGGAAAAGTAGTGACTGGAATGGAAATCAATGAGAATGTTGAATGAGAACCACAGGAGCAGTAACACCGATGGGCCTAGAATGATCTAGGCTTCTATAGCAGGAAAGTTTTAGCAACCACTGGGGAGGAAGAACATGATGTCCCCAGATCCCTTAGTGAGGGTGGAAAGAAAGGAGAGGGTCAGGGTCCCACTGAGAATTCTGGGGCAGGGCAGAGAAATCAAGGAGTAATAATTGGAATTATTATACAAGTCCTCAGTGCTCCCCCCCAAACCCCTCAGCCCAGCTGCATATCAGTTTCCATGCACACTAGTTTATATTTACAGAAGCTTCTCAGAATACTCTAAATGAGCTCATGCCCCTCTCCTTTTTTTCAATGATATCCATGCCTTTGGATGTCTTGGAGGCCCTCTCAAGGTCAGACAACAAGGCTCTGTTAGTAATGGCTTTACACTGCAAGGGCGAGACAGACAGGTTTCCAGCTCATGACCCATTTATGCTTACTTGACACAATGAGCAGAAGACCTAGCTGCTTCAGGCAGGATGTTTGTCTACTCTCAGTTTACCTGGCTTCAGATGTCTTCTGAAGAGCATTCATCAGGGAATGATTTAGTCATAAATCTCTGAAGAAAGTACTGGAGAAAAAGACACCAAGTTTATGTGGAAAGTGGAAATCTTAAGCAATATTTTGTTCATTCAAGGAAAATAACTTTTGTTGTGAAAGCATCCAAGCCACCTTTCTCTCTTAGGTAAATCACGATTTACCTAAGGATTATCATCTTAAAATGAAACGTTATGTTATATGAAAAAATGATGCTATATTTGAAAAATCCTAAAAATTTTGAATTTTTCATTTAAACTTTTAAAAAATATCGAGACCCTACTTACAGACAGTTCTAGCTATTTGGACTTTGATGTTAATGGGCAAAGAACGAAACAATAGAGAAATTTTAAAAAGTAATAACAACAAGAGTTCCTTAGACCAGTGCTTGCTATATGCTGAGGAATCATAGGAATTCATGACAAATAAATACCATATTTTAAAAGTCATACACTAGAGATTTTATCCATGTATTCTTTTGTTTATTTACTCCCATATGGATACAATGTCTTTATCCACTAATGACTCAATTGAAATGATCCCAGATAATCTATGAAATGGGGACTAATGACTTCTTGATACACAGTTCGGAAGAAAGCATTCAAGTTTCTATATCTTACAGTAGTCTAAGCTTGGGAAATTTTAAAGAACACAACTGGAAAATGTTGGTGGTTTTTTTTCTATAAAGCTATATTTAGTTTTATTTGTTTATCTTCCTGCCTAATTGAAATATGAGCATAAAATAATTTGGTTTCTGGTTACCAATCTCCATCTACTCAACAGAAAACAATGGCATGTCCCTTCTAACCTACAGGTTGGGAAGGGCAGTTAATTGCATTCATACAAATTACCTCATGGTAAAGAGCAATGCACTGTCTTTCGTTAATCATTAAGGTGATTTTTTTCTCTGTAATTCTCAGAAATAGCAATCTGTAATGTTAATAATATACAGTAAAACAATGTGGGTTTTTCAGGGCACCTGGGTGGCTCAGTGGGTTTAAAGCCTCTGCCTTTGGCTCAGGCCATGAACCCAGGGTCCTGGGATTGAGCCCCGCATAGGGCTCTCTGCTCAGCAGGGAGCCTGCTTCCTCCTCTCTGCCTACTTGTGATCTCTGTCTGTCAAATAAATAAATAAAATCTTTAAAAAAAAACACAAAACAATGTGGGTTTTTCTGCCCTTTGTTGTTCTTAGCAAATAGGGGCAAATTTGAAGTAATGTTAAGTGAGTGTTGCTCAGTAAACTCACCACTCAATACAGGTGAAAAAGAAAATAATTTTGTGGCTAAATCCTGTTTTTCTATAAATCACTTTGATTCCTGGCTTGAAAGAAATCTATATTATCAGGAGACTGGATTTTTAAAATACTTTTAAGAATTATGTTCTTCTTATAGTCAGTCTTCAAAAAAACAAACAGACAAACAAACAAAAACTAATGGAACAAAACCCAGGAATTTAGATTCCATAAAATCCTCACTTTAGCTTTGCTTGAGTAATGGTAGACAAAATGTCTATGATAACTCAGAGAATTTAAGAGGTAGAAAGAATCTTGACATCATCTACTCTATGCTCTTCCTCACACCCCTCAGCCCTGCTCTGTGGGCAAGAAAGATGCCTGCTTTGCTTTCCACTGAACCCCACTTTAAAAAAGAAGGTTAAGGCCCAGAGAGTGGTGACTATTATCACCCCACTAACCAGTAAAAGAGCAGGACTCCTAACTTCCTGTCCAGTTTTCATTTCCTGAACCCAGAGTCCCCGGAGGATGTGAAGGGTCAGAGCAATAATTCAAATCATGATGTTGATATAATGTTAGGGCTAGAAGGAATGCAGTCATCTAGTCCAACTCCCATATTTTCTAGATGAAAAATATGAGATCCAGATAGATTTTGAATTGTCTGAAGTCATATTCATTGTCAGAGGAAAAGCAGAACCCAGTGGTGTTGCTCCCTCACCCCCACCGTCATCAGAAGCCAACAAGATCTCTGTCATAGGAACTGGGAAAGCAAGGCCAACTACTGGGGACTCAAGGGCTCTTTCATCTCTTTGTCTTTCATAGATGAGTCCTGTGTAAGCAACTTTCTCCAAATGAAGTGAGTGAAACTATTTCAAGATGAAGATCCTCAAGACGTTTCTAAATTCCTTGAGTTAATGATGACCATATAATTAATTGGCCTTTCAAAGAAAACACACTAACTCTCACTAACTAACTCCTCTCACTTCTCCTTTCCTGTTGTACATCAAGGAACAGAGCCATATTCTGCCTTAATTTGACGTTGAATATCATAATTACATCCTAGATACTCCAAGTGAAAATAGAGATTATCAGGTGCTCTTGGCGCATAGCTCTAACATGTCACTCTTTAGCTAAAAAAGAAAGCATGTACTAGGGGAGGAGCAAGTAGTGCTTAATGGATCAAGAGAAAGCAACTGTTTCTTTTAGTTGTACTTTTTACTTGCCCTATTTGCAATGGACTGAATGTTTGTTTCCCCTAAAATTCGGATGCTGAAATCTTAATCCCCAATGTAATGGTATCAAGAGATGGTGCCCTTGGAAGGCAGTTTGGTCATGAGGGCCTTTTGCAAATGGGATTAATGCCTTTATACAAGGGACCCCCAGTGCCTTCTTGTCTTCTCCACTGTGGAAGGATACAGCAGGAAGATAGCTGTCTGGGAACCAGGAAACGGGCCCTCACAAGGCATTGAATCTGCCAGCACCTTGATCTTGGATTTCCCAGCCTCCAGAACTGTGAGAAACAAATGTTTGTTGTTTAAGGCATCTCATCTCTGGTATTTATTGCAACAGCCCAAACTAAGACCTGTGAACTCTATATTTGCAATAGAATGTACCATGAAATCCATACTAGTAGACTCTCAGACATGGCAGGGCATTTGGAGACGTTGGTGAGAAAAGCATTGAGTGGGTGTGATGCTGATGACTTTCTAAGTGTGTGCTGGAAAACACATCTTGTCACAGCCAAGCCCTTGAAACTCCCTCTCACATTCACTTGATACTCCAAGATAAGGATGTGTTTGCCACAGTGTCTCCAAAAAAATTAACTCTTTCTCGATTCACTGATAAACTGTGATCTCTCTAAAGTTGACTAACAACACACACCGCCATCACATGAGCTCCACTCGTGTGCTGGGTACTGCGCTGTGTGCTTTCAATACACGACACCCAGTCTCAGGACAAACATACCCGATGGCTCTCATGATGCTCCCTTTCCAGACAAGTCTGAGAAGGCCAGAATCTACCAACAGGTCAGTGAACAGCTAAGTCAAGAACAGGCAAATTAACAGGTAAGTTAAGGACCAAGATTGCTTTCACCTGTCTCTCGACAGAGCAGGTGTTCTTCACAGATTCTTCTTCTCCTCTGATCCTACTCCTAATTTTACAATCCCCGTCCTCTCATGGTATTCCATCTAAACTGGAGGTTTGGAAATGAGGCCTAACTTCAGAGAGATGGCCGCTGCTTGGGCAGTGGAGATGTTTCGCTAACTTCCCATGGTTTAGAGCCTCTATAACAAGGAAGAGTTGGAGAAGGCCCAAATGAGACTCGTTTTTCAGTCATGCTTTTTTACTTAGCCCATAGTCAATATTTCCAATAAGAAAAATAGTGAAATCCACATTACTCGACTCTCAAACTCAGCAGGGCATTTGGGGACCCTGGTGAGAGGAGCATTTGAGTGGGCTTAAGGAGATGTTTGAGCAAAGGGGAATTTAGAGATTGAATCTTGACACTTCTTAATCAGAATAATATTCAAATCCAAAAGGTGGAACAAAAATAAGTACTAACTATGGGATAGAGTGGGAGAAGGAAACAATAAGATTAAAAAGGTTTTAGAAATACTAAGTAAGATAGAAGGAATGTAGGAGGTGATGAGGGAGATAGTGTGGTTGGCAGAGGTGGAGTTTTGCCGTGATTTTAAGTGTATACCTAAGAAGGTTTATACATGAGCTGTCAGAGGAATAGTTTCTAGGTTAGAACAAGGTATAGACAGAGACTCAGAGGATCAGAGATTTGTTACTGTGCCCTAACTTTTGTAAAATCTTACGTAATTATGTTGACTCTTCCAGCAGTAAAAACTGACCTACTCTTCATATTAACCTGCAAGTTAAATCTGATCCAGGGTTGCTCAACAACCTTATAACGTTGAGATATTACCCAAAAGGAATTAGGCTTTGTGTTTTCGGTGAGACTATTGATTTAATTGGTGTATCTATAAAATTTGTGTAAAAATAGTATTCAGAATCCAGTATCTTTTTCCTATGATAGTGACGAATTAAACTCTCATCTTTATCCTCATAGGAATGGCACATTCTTTTCTCAAAGGCTATCATGGGCCATCATGGACAAAAAGGTAACAAGCATATACATTGTAATCTGTAAGTAAAAAATGTATTATTTCTTTTTCCCAGGACTCAGCTATGAAGCAACATATAAAAGAAAATATCGTTACTATTCACCCTTTCCTTTCCAGATGCCGTTACTATAGTAGTTATATTTTAAAACTATACATTTTTGGCAACAACTGCTCTGGCCATTAGCTATAGAACAATATATAGGTAGATAGGTAGATGATCAATATCTAAATCAAAAGACGCAGGCAAGCATATACACACGTCTCTAAGTATCTCTGTGTGATACATGTATACTCTCTTACCTTGATCAAATTTTGGTTAACTGAAATATTTCTAAACTTCAGAATTTTTAAATACCCATTACTAGGCTCATCTATGACTATTTGTGACCTTTGGGGGTGGGGTGGTATTAAAGTATCTTATAAGTTACAAAATTGATCTGTGTTGCTACAATCAGAAAAAAAAAAATCTCTCACGAAAATAAATGCCTTTGCCCTGTGTCATCCTGACATACCATTCCCACCTCCAGGTAACTTCTGTTGTCTTCTCACCTCTGTGTGCAGTGGTCAGCTCAGCTTGCGGGGGAGCTTGTTTTTCTTGATGCACCTGATAGTTTTTAATGTTACTTTTTAGCCAGTGGCTACAATGTGTCCCACATGCCTCAAGGCTTACAGGCATGCATAAAGTTCTAAAATTAAACATCAAAAGATGTGTCTTTCCACTTCAGGAAGCCCTGTGAAAGCTTAGATTTCTCTGTCATCAGATGAGTAGAATATCAACAAATATCTGAGTAGAATATCATTGGTTTTATGTCTTCGTCCAATGACAACGTAGAGTATGAGGAGACTAGCCCTTCCAGCCAGAATCTGGGGAGGCTCCAATAAAAGAAACATCTTAAAGCCTTTGATCTCATCCATCCTAACCTGTGTGGTTAGTAATGCACTCAGTGAGTCTAGAAGACAGGTCTTTCTTAGCATTACCAAGCAAGATTGTGCTGTACTCATTTGTGTGTGTGTGTATATATACACACATATATATACATATTTTAGATAAAAGATAAAACATAAAGTACCACTCCATGCTACATAGATTTTCCTTCTCTTATTATTGATTTTTTTGTTGCTAGGCAATACACTTTAAAATCACTAAAAACACAATAGTAAATCAGCAGGTATTTTATTCTTACCCCTTTGCATAATTTTCTCTGTTGTCCACAATGCCACTTTGGGGGCTCTTTGCCCATTGGGCAGCCTCTCCTTTAATGAGCCTTGAGGCATCTACTTGTCCAAAAGCTGCAGGAAGCTGCAGAAGGTATCTTCTGAGGAACTTCAGTCCCCACAAGGAATGCCTACAAGAAAGCCTAGAGAAGATCACAAACAGAAAGAGATTTGGGTCAGATATTTGGAGAACACGCATCACACAAGCAGCAGTTACTGAGCACACTGAGGAAGCAAGATAACCGTGATTCCTGTCCTCCAGAGGTCACATCCATTATTCTTAACTTATGAAGAGTTCAACTTATGAAGGGTGGCGGCTGGTGTAAGTGGGGATTAAGGAGGAGTTGGGGAAGAATCAGCGAGAAGAGGCCATATTTAAGAAAGTAATGTAGATAGAAATCTTTTCCATCCCACGAGATAACTTGTTGGGCTTTATCACGTAAGTCAACAGTTACCAAACAGGTTTTAAAGGGCAAACTAGTAATATTTTCAGCTTTGTAGTCCAAAAAGTCTCTGTCACAATGTCACAACTCCTCCACTCTGCAACGTTCCAATTAAACCAGATACAAGCAGTTGCTGGATTTGGCCCAAGGGTCATAATGGTTTGTTAACCCCGATATAAATTATCACCATTTCAAACCTGGATATTGTTTAGAGGGTGATATAACCAATAGAGAAAGAAATAGAAATATGGGTTTCATGAAAAAAAAATGAGTTGGGCATTAATAAACATTTGATTTAAAATGACAACTATTTCCTGAGCATTTACAGTGTGATATTAGGCATAAGGGATAAGGAAATGGATAAAATACGAGCTCTGTTCTCAAGGAACTCACAGTCTGTCATACAACAGATACGATCATGACAAGGAGTCACAGCTTTAGAGAAGTACGGGTCCTGAAACAAGCAGGACATGTATGAAGCCTCAATAAAGTGCCTCATTCAAATCACATTAGTTCACAAAACACGCTCCTGGTTCAGTGAGCTGAGCTGAGAAGGACAAACCAAAAACGTTGCAAGTGCACGTTGACAAAGGATGTAAATTCTTTGGTTTTAAATACTGAAAAAGTGTGGTAGCTGAAAAGTGTGCCCCCTTCTGAAGACATCCACATCCTAATCCCTAGAACCTGTGAATATATTACCTTGTGTGGCACAGGGACTTTCTGATGTGATGAAAGGAATACTCTTGCGGTGGTGAGATTACCCTGATGGGCCCAATAAAATCACAAGTGTTCTTCTACAAGGGATGTGAGGAAGTCATACAGAGGAGAAGATACCGTGGTGATAGAAACAGGAGTTGGAGTGATTCAGCGGTCAGGCCAGGAATGCCAGCAACCTCTAGAAGCTGGAAGAGACAAGGAACAGATTCTCCCCAAGGGCTCCCAGAAGGAAGCCCTGCTTCCTTTGGCCCTGCCAATACCTTGATTTTAGGCCCCTAAGTCTCATTTTAGACCTCTAATCCCCAGAACTGTAAGATTAAATGTGTGTGGTTTTAAGCCAAATTTTGGGTAATTTCTTAACATAGCAACTGCAGAAACTAAAACAAATAATACCAAGCTAAGTCATACAGTAATCAAATTTCATTTTTCCTCAAGCTCCGTGAGAGCAGAAGGTTTTTGTTTGTTTGTTTGTTTGTTTGTTTTAAGATTTTATGTATTTATTTGAGAGAGAGAGCATGAGCACAAGCAGAGCTGAGGGGCAGAGGGAGAGGGAGAAGAAGTAAGGGAGAAGCAGACTCCCACTGAGCAGGGACCCTGATGCAGGGCTCAATCCAAAGACCCTGAGATCATGACCTGAGCTGAAAGCAGACACTTAACTGACTGAGGCACCCAGGTACTCTGAGAGCAAAAGTTTTATGTTCCTAGCACCTAGAAGAAAGGGTGCCAGAAGCAGAGAATATGCTCAATTAAAAACAGTGAAACAATGAGTGTCTTAGTATCCTGTGATATTTCAGAATGATAGGAGAGTTTAAAAATTAGAAGAATGTTCCTGCACAGAGACAAAAAAAAGATTTAAAATGCTGTTGGAAACTATAAAAATAACTATGTCTTAGCCACATGTTTATACCTGAAAGATGCAGAATAATTATTATATAAATTTTAAGGTAAATTAATTATTGAGCCAAATTCTCCAATACACAGTCCTTTTCTCACATACACTTGTGTTTATAAATGAGGTGGTCTAAACTTCAGTTCTGTTTAATAAATAACTAGCATTTTCTTTATCTGATCTTTTTCTGATCATTCCCACTGTTCCTCTTAGAACTGGGCAGGGAAAGAATTAGGGAATCATTTAGAGGTTGTTGTGGGAAGAAAGCTGAACCTGATGATTCCTGTAAGCCTTGAAGTGCATGTCCACATCCCTCAGCAACGCTCTGACAAAGAAGGATGACTACCTCCCCTCTCTTAAAAACAAAAGCCTTTGGGAGGGTCTAGGTGGCTCAGTCAATTAAGTATCTGCCTTCAGCTCAGGTCCTGATCTCAGGGTCCTGGGTTGGAGCCCAGTATTGGGCTTCCTGCTCAGCAGGAAGTCTGCTTCTCCCTCTCGCTTTGCGCCTCCCCCTCCTTGTGTGCGTGGGCAGCTTTCTCTCCCATAAAGAAATAAAAACTTAAAAAACAAAAAAACAACAAAAAAAAAACATCAGGCTGATCTTCTATGGCCACTTTGCTTCTTTAAAATTTTCCTAATTTAAAGGGTGGTAGCTATAAGATAAAGAATGAAGAAAAGAAAATGAACTCAAATATCAATTTCAATAGATGCCTTTTTCTCGAACCCCATGAGCCACAAGGCTTTATGAGTGAGAATCAATGGCTGCTGTAACAAACTCCCAAATTTTGGTGGCTTAGCCTAGTTACCTGAATTTTGTGCTTATATAAAAACAAAGAAAAAAATCCAAAGTAAATGTTCCTAATCAGTGGGAAGTCTTCTGTGGGGTTAGTCGCAGGCCCAGGACTTCCCAGGGCCTTGTAGTCCCTCCATGAAATCGAAAGAAGAGAGAGAGAGACGCATGCAGAACATTTACGTAAGTTAGCAAGGGATGGATGGCACTTCCACCATATTCTGGGAGTCAGAACTCTTTCGTATGGCTACATACCTCCCCCTGCAAGGACTTCTGGGGACTACAGTACAGCTCTGTAGCTGGGAGGTAGAAAAAACTGATTTTGTAAAGATACAGGCTCTGTATAAGCCGGCCACTAGCCCCTCCCACCAACTCATTTCCTGTTCTCCTTTCCCTCCTCTAGTATGTTCCAGCCGTTTTGGCCTTCTTGCTGCTCTATAAGTAGGCTGAGGTCCTGTCTCCCAGGCGTTGAATCTGAAAAGCTATCTAGTTTTTCACTAGATACACACGCAGCTTGCCCCAAACCACTCTGCTCCAAACCACCTCTCAAGAGGGTTCCCCGGACCACCTCTACTCATGTAAAATAGCACCCTGTCACTCTAGTCTCTTACTGGTCTTTTTTTCCTCCATTATGACATTTATCACTATCTGACATAATGTAATTTTGCTTGTTCAATTTTTATCTGTTTCCCCCCCACCCCGCCCCAGGATGGTAAGCTCCTAAAGTCAGAGACTTTCTTCTGTTTTGTCCACTGCTGTATTTGGAGCATCTAGAACATTGCCCAATGCATAATAAAACACTGAGTATGCATTTTATTGAGTGAACTATGTTTCTTAATAAGGACTTCAAATATGTAAACACCACAGTGGCTCTATCTTTGGGCACAGGCCAGAATACTTGTCTCTTAAATCTCTCTCCTACATTCCACTTCTTCGTCCCACTACCTCCTCTCCATCTTGGATTTAAGACTCATTTCAAGGATCTTCTCTTTTCTCATAATGCCAGCTGCCTCATGTTCTGTAGTCCCTCCTGCGTAGCTCATGCCTGTGTAGAAATTAGCTGCTTATGCATCTATCGCTCCCACAGAACTATGAATTCTTCCTGGGCAGGACTGCGTATTATTCAACTGTGTGTCTTCATTGCTCAGTATAGTGACTGGCATATGGCAGAATCTTAACAAATATCTGCTTGTCAGGACTGGTCAATGTTTTTTTGTTTTTTTTTTTTTAAGATTTTTAGTTATTTATTTCACACAGAGAGATGGATAATGAGAGAGAGAGAGCACAAGCAGGAGGAACAGCAAGCAGAGAGGCAGGCAGAGGGAGAGGGAGAAGGAGAAGCAGGCTCCCTGCCGAGCAAGGGGCCTGATGTGGGGCTCAATCCCAGCACCCTGGGATCATGACCCGGGCCGAAGTCAGCCGCTTAACCAACTGAGCCACCCCAGGTGCCCCTGTTCAATGGTTTTCAAGACTTCTTGCTTCAGGGAAACTTATCAAGAGGAAAAAAAAAAGGGGCGCCTGGGTGGCTCAGTGGGTTAAGCTGCTGCCTTTGGCTCAGGTCATGATCCCGGGTCCTGGGATGGAGCCCCGCATCCGGCTCTCTGCTCAGCAGGGTGTCTGCTTCCCTTCCTCTCTCTCTGCCTGCCTCTCTGCCTACTTATGATCTCTGTCTGTCAAATAAATAAATACAGTTAAAAAAAAAGAGAGAGAGAGAGAAAATACATCCACTCAAACTTTCCCTAAGCAGTTTTAGTAAGAAAGTGGCAAAACATTATTCCTCCCAGCTCCTTCTCACTTGTAAGAATGAAAGAAGAAAGCAAATAAAGAAAGAAGAAGAAAGCAAATAAAATTATTCTGTAAATCATGTGTAATTAGTGCAATAGCTGTTAGAGCTGGATTATTTGTTTTAAATAAGTCATTATGATACCATAATATAGTTGTAATATGTTGCTATATAGGTACTTAGTTGTATTTTGAGAACCCTTGAATAATTGATGTATACATCCATAGTTCAGCTATTGTTGGTAATGCTGCTATAAACATCAAGGTGCATGTACCCCACATCTTGTATATGTCATTTTATAGAATTTAGAACATAACCTTGTTTTAAGTGCTTATAGAGAATTTAGTGTTTGTTAGTTTTTAACTCTGAATCATTTTGTTATTAAACTCACGATCAGAGAAATCAGGCTATATAGGTACTTAGTATAGTACCTTAGGTACTATAGTATAGTATATAGTATATAGTATAGTATATAGTATATAGTATATAGTATAGTATAGTATATACCTTAGGCTATATAGGTACTTAAAGGTAGTTTTATTGCTATATGGAAAAAAGATCCATTTCATACTAATATGCTTTTTAAAAAGATTTTATTTATTTATTTGAGAGAGAGAGATAGAGAGCACAAGAAGGCAGAGAGGCAGGTGGAGGGAGAGGGAAAAGCAGGCTCCCCACTGAGCAGAGAGCCTGATACAGGGCTGGATTCCCAAACCCTGAGATCATGACCTGAGCTGAATATAGACACTTAACCTGAATGAGACACCCAGGAGTCCCTCATACTAATATGCTTTCTGACATAACTCTTAGAACTATCTTATACAGAAAGAAACAGAGAGATTCCTTATAGTAAATGAATCATGAGGGAGATAAATCATTCTGGAAATTACATATAGAAACAATGAACCATTTGGTGATTAGGAAAGTCAAATATTTTTCTTAACTAAAGAAGTCTTTTTTTGCATTCATCTTTCATATGTATAAAGAGTTTCCAGGGCGCCTGGGTGGCTCAGTGGATTAAGCCGCTGCCTTCGGCTCAGGTCATGATCTCAGGGTCCTGGGATCGAGTCCCGCATCGGGCTCTCTGCTCAGCGGGGAGCCTGCTTCCTCCTCTCTCTCTGCCTGCCTCTCTGCCTACTTGTGATCTCTCTCTGTCAAGTAAATAAATAAAATCTTTAAAAAAAAAAAAAAAGAGTTTCCAAAACATCTGGTAACGTTATCTCTGATAATCTTATCAGAGATACTTTCAACCTATAAAAACTAAAGCATATTATCTATATATCTAGGCTTTATGGATTCCCTATGTAAATGTATATATCTTCTGTTATACATACACACATATATTCACACATATATACACACATACATTCTATATCTAAGAATGTATATGATATATTATAACTGTGTGCATGTGTTTGTGTATATATAGATACAGATATAGATCTTCATGTTTACCATGGTCAATAACCATGTCCACCAGCAAAGGAAATCATGACTTTTAGAAGTTCTGTTTCACCATGTTATTTACACTTTGTGGACTGATTAAGTATTTGGTCCTATCTTCCCCCATGCCACAAGAGCAGGACTAAGACATGGCATCTAAACTAGCTGTGAATTGATAGAATGGATTCTATTTAGATCCTCCCCTAAAAATCAGTAGTTGTCTGAGCTACCACAGCATGGTGAATACCAGCCACAGAAAATTAAGTCAACTTGGTATTACAGTGTTGACCTAGTTATCAATGAATATGAATAAAAGTCCATAAGAGCCAAATATAGCCTAAATTTCTCTGAGATCTGGAATAGGCATCAACCCAATTGACTGGTCAATTATGAGTACTATAGGGACTTCAGGTTTCAGGAAGTGAAATGAGATACATTATAATCCCACTACTTTTAGGTGAGGAAAGAGGAAAGATAGGATATGAAGACCCTTTTTTCCTTTGAGGTTACAGGTTCCGCTACCATTCTAGAAGACCTGTTAGATAAATCAGATTTTCCATTCTGCACAAATCCAGAAGGCATCATTTATATAGAACATAAGTTATATTCCTTGAATTGTACAATTTTATTGCTAGATCAATTTAGCCAGTCTGGGAAAAAACTGAATATCCTCATCAATCCACAATGTGATTATGAGTTTATTCATTCATTCCTTCATTCATTCACTTACTATGATGAATGCCAAGTCACTGTTTATTCTTGCAAGGGCTTCATATCCATTACAGAAAACAAAATCAGGAACTCTATCTTATTTTTAATTTGTTTCTGTTTTATTTTTCTTTTGTTATGTAATATTACACATTTCCATCAGGAATCCTTATAGTTCTGCGTTGAAAAATAATATTCCACCCAATATATAGTAGGTTAGAGCTGTCAAAAAGAAAAAGCAAGAGGCCAGCTGGCTGACGGGTTGGCTATTTTAGGCAGGTTCTCTTGGGGCTATAGTACCCGTATGAGGCTAACAAAAGCTTTGCAGTTTGCTAAAATCAATTCTACCTGTTCACCCCAATGGTGATCAAACTCTGGGGAAATTAGTTGGACTAAATTCACAAGACGTAGCTATGCAAACCTAAGTATGCATTTATTTGCATAGGTTGACATATTTGGCAGGATACGTATCATTGATCAAGATAACACATTAAGGAAACTGAGTTAGAGATGAAAAGGCTGCTCATGGGCTCATCCTCAGAATAACAGAAGTTAAGGATTTTTTAAAAAGTATTCCATTGGGCTAAACTAGCTGTTAAAATTATATTCTAGGGACACCTGGGTGGCTCAGTGGTTTAAGTCTCTGCCTTCTGCACAGGTTGTGATCTCAGGTTCCTGGGATTGAGCCCCACACCCAGCTCTCTACTCGGTGGCGAGCCTGCTTCCTCCTTTCTCTCTCTCTCTCTGCCTGCCTCTCTGCCTACTTGTGATCTCTCTCTGTCAAATAAATAAATAAAATATTTAAAAATAAATAAATAAAATTATATTCTAAATAGCTTTATTAAGATACAATTCGCTTTTTAAAACTGTACAGTGTTTTTGATATTTTCACAGTGTCATGCAATCGTACCCCTATCTAATTTTAGAACATTTTCATCACCCCAAAAAGAAATCCCCTACCCATGAGCAGTCATGCCCCATTTTTTCCTTTTCCCTGCCCTACAGACAGCCCTAGGCAACCAGTAATCTACTTTCCATCTCCACAGATTTGTGTATTCTGGATATTTTCTATCAGTGGGATCCTATAATGTGTGATCTTTTGTGACTGACTTCTTTCACTTTGCACATTTTCAGTTTATCCATATTGTAGCCTCTATCAATACTTTTATGTTTGCAAATAAAACACTATTTTATGGAAATACGAACTACAGTTGATGGGTATTTGGGTTGTTTCTACTCTTGAGCTGCTATGCATGATGCTGTTATGAACATTTGTGTGCAAGTCTTTGTGTGGACAAATGTTTTAGGGATATACACCTAAGGTGTAATTGCTGGGTCATATGGTAACTCCATGTTTAACCTTTTGGAGACATGTCAAACTGCTTTCCAAAGGAGCTGCACCACTTTTAATTCCCTTTGGCAGCTATGAACATCCCAATCTCTACACATGCTTTCCAGAATTTGTTTTCTTTTGTGTAACAGTAAACATCCTAATGGTATGAGGTAGTATCTCATTGTGGTTTTGATTTGCATTTCCGTTGTGGCTAATGATATTGAACTTCTCATGTGCTTGTTGACCATTTGTATTTCTTTGGAGAAATGTCTATTCAGATCCTTTGCCTGTCTTTTAATTGAAACACATATGACTTTTTTATTGACAAGTGATTTTACATGGTATAGATATGCCATATACTATGTATCCATTCATTGGTTGGTGAGTATATGAATAATTATTTTGTTTTTATAGAGAATGTTGGTGATCTTAGTGGATGGGAAAGGGGAAAAAATTGGACTAGGGAAACTTACTTGATTTATGGGCCTGACTCAGAAAAAAGTAATGGTGTTTGAAAGAATCGGCAAATTTCATTTCACAGAGCTAACATCTTTAAGGTGGGAGGAAGGTAGAGCAGACTCAGAAGTGAATGAGGCAGGGCAGTCAGTCTCTAGAGGACGGTTATATTTGAAGCCATATGCTAGTTGCATTCTCTTCCCAGGAGGTCCACCCAATTTAGAGCTGGACTCTACCCAATTACCAGAAAAAGTTGCACCTAAAAAAATTTACCACCTAAAGGGGCAGCCCACTACCATTGGAGAAAAAAGGCTGTCAAGATCTAAGAAAGGGTAAGGTATCAGACAAGCATGTTGGAGCAGCAGCAAATGAAGCTGGACCAGCAAAAGAAGTAGGATCATATGAACCAAATAGAACATAATGAAGAACAGGGAGGAAGACTGATCATCATTGCAGATATGGTGGCCCATGGCCCACCCCAGTATTCCATGTCAAATGGGGAAATTCAGTGAGGTTATTTCCATATGCCACCAGCTTCAGGATGTGAGTCTCCTGCCTATCTTGGTCAGAGCTGGCTTGGGGACTGAAAAGCTTGAGGACATGCTGAGGTAACACGGAGCAAGAGAAAGGCAAGGACATCCAAAACTCTCCAGTCAAAAAACATGTTCAACACTAGCTTATATGTCTATCTATCATCTGAGTTGTTTTTTTGTTTGGTTTTGTTTGTTTGTTTTGTTATTTGAAGAAAGTACTAACTCCTCCTTCGGACCCTTTCTTCCATCAGTAGAACAGATTTGTGAGCCTTTGATCTAATACCCAAATGAAATGGTTTAATTTGTGTTTAGAAGTTATGTTGTATGGGAGTGGGAAGTGCCTCTAAATACTAGAATCATCCCCAACCTGTTACAAACACTCCACTAGGAGAGTGCCCCGCCCCCTCCGCCCCAGAGGGAACAGCAGGTTTTTGGCTTCTAGGTCAAATGCAAAATGGTGGAACAAGTCATGCCAAACACATACTACATGCATTGTTATCTCTGTATTTTTCTCATTCCCTCTTCCCAACACTATGCATCTCTACTGATGTAAGTTAAATGTGTGTATGAACTTCCAGCACTCTACTGTTTTCTTTGCATTAGTTGTATTCTAATCCCTTTCCCTGATGTTACACCCTAGATAAATTGAGAGAACTGACTCTGGAGATCCATTGCTATTTTGGTCCATGAATTTTTTTTTTTAATAGAGACTTAGGACAGACGATAATCTCATTGACAAATATTTTATTCAGAACTTAACCAATACTGTTTTTTTGTATCTGCTGTGTGCTAGGAACTGTGCCAGGTGCCAAACAGAAACCAAGAAATGATTCCTATCCATGAAGAAAGTACAGTCTAAGAGTAGTAGTAAAGAGGCAGACAAGTAAATAAGCAATGAAATCCCCAGTGGTGAACAGGTAGGTGCTTTATGAACACAAAGTGGAGCTACTTAACTCAATCCCAGGGACTCAAATAGCCTTTCCAGAGGAAATGGATTTGGGCTTGAAAGTTAAATAGGTATGAGCCAAATGAAGGAGTGAAGGGTGTGGTTATAGGATGGTAAATCATGCCAGAGGCAACAATTTACAAGAAAGTTCTTGATACATTTAACCACTCAATACATCTAAAATACATTTCAGGGACTTTATGAAGCTCTCGATAGAATGTAGAATGTATCAAGCAGTCGATCAGAGAGTCTCTTTCCTGGAAAGTTTGAATCCAATGTGTGCAGGGAAAAAGAAGGGTTCAGGTAATAGTGGTATAAGCAGAGAGGCAGAAAAAAAGTATTTAGAAGACTCTTCAGAGGCTTCAGAAAGAGAAGCAACAGGAGATGGCTGCTTCTAAAGGGGTAGTGTGCCCAAGTAACCAGAGAATTTCTCACTGGACCAAAAGCATCACTGTCGATCATCAGTCTGCTGCTGTATCCTGAGCAATATATAAAGTTTTTCCACGCAGCTATTGTAAGAGCCTATAAAAACTCTTCAGTTGTGGGAGACAAACCCAATTTGAAAACGATTAACCAATGTAAAAGTCAATGGCAGAACTTGAATTCAAGAATGACTGAGTGTAATCCTTTAGAACTGTTTCACTTGCTCTGCATCTTCCAGCTGTTTTTCTTTCCTTCATCTTCATGCCTCCCTCATACAATCTGTCTGCAAATGGTCCCTATTAAAAGCTGCAGTTTCACACTTTACTAGCCGGGGGACCCCAACTTTCCCAGGGTTCCAGCAATAGTTTGGGTCTTGCACCCATCCATGAAACAATCACTATGGCCGAGGGCAGGTGGTTCTCCTATTGCCCCATCCTTAATTACATAATTTACGCCCAAGATCAGGGTCAGCTCCACCTAATCACATAGACTGAGTTATGCATCTCTTCAATGGAAAACTGAGATGCAGTCATCAGCAAGGGGTGAATGGACACCGAGAGGACAGAAAGAGCAGGTATCTTCCTAGACAGTTCCCCGTGCACCCTTATTGCTCTTTAAACCAGTTCTCAGCAGCTGAGGAGAACTGAGCTTGATTTCTATTCCTTGCAGCCTAAAAGTACCTAGAAGAAATAATCATTTGAAAAATGGTCCTGTATGAAATGGATTTTCACTTGTATGTCATGCAGTTTTTAAGAAGAAGGTGAGAGTTATCTGCAAGTGTGTATGGCTAAAGTGGCCAAAGGTAAAAACCAAAGGCTTCTAACATTGCACACCCATGACAAGAGCAGAGACACAGCCTGGTTTCCAGCGCCTAAAGCTGGTGAGGACTCCTCCTTTTTCTTAGAGTTAAAGAAATCTTTTGTTAGGAAATGATTACTCTGTCTTCTCTCACTTTAATTAGAGTAATTGATTTTAAAATGCCTAGCACAACAGCTGGAGCAGAGTAAGTCTTTAAAAAATTATTTGCCTTGAATTTCACAAATGTTAACAATCAACAGGCAATGTGCTAAGTTTGATAATAGGAAATAGTATAATACAGGGGTGACTGGCTGGCTCAGTGGGAAGAACGTGCAACTCCTGATCTCAGGGTCATGAGTTCAAGCCCCACGCTGGGGTTAGAGGTAATAAATAAATAAATAAATAAAGTATAATACAAAGACTTGATCCTCATGGAACTCTGAGTTTATTAAGGAGACAAAAGACAAAAACACAAATTATAGTACAGTGTTTTATTAACTACAACAAAGATTGATACTTGATACAGGCATATCACAGAGGAGGAAATACTTAAATATGAGAATGGGTGGTTTCCGCCAATGTTCCTGAAGGAGATAAAAGCTAAACCAAATTTTGATGGGTGAATAGGAATTTGATAAGTGGCTATGATGAAAGGGCATTTCAGAGGGAGAGTGGGGGTAGACCACAAAAAAAAGCAAAGTCATTGTGTTTTAAAACAATAAACTAGTATATTCTAAAATCTATTACAGGAATAGAAATGTGAGTTTGGGAAGCAGCAAAAGATGATGCCAGTAGGACAAGCAGGGATTTGAGTTTCTGTTATCCAGCCAATAGAACAAGACTAGTTTAAGAATATTCAAGACAGAGACAATCTAAACATTTGGCAATAATTTAGTATTAGAAGAGGGGGGGACAGGAAGTGGTGGTTGGGAAGGAAGGGAGGAAGGAAGAGAGGAAAGAAAGAGGGGAGGGAGGAAAATAAGTAGGAACCTGACTTGCTATGGTCTTCCAGAAATCCAAATGTAGTCAGGTAACATCAAAATGGACCTGAACATAAATCTTCAGTGTTTCTATACCAGTTCTCTCTGGAGGACACTGCTAAGGGATGATTCCAGAACCAGCCTGATTAGAGCACCAGGATGTCTAGACTAAACAAACAAACAAACAAAAAATCAAGGAAGCCCATTCCTCATTCCTAAGTGCTCATTTTCAGAGCCCCCTGGGTGATTTGGTGACCGATTTCTGTCCAAATACTTGTGATTAGGAGAGTGGGTTCTGGAAAATAATTTTTCTTGCATGAAAAAAAAATAGACATTCTCTTTTCCACAGGAATTCTTTTCTTCTGTTGTAGAGGAAGGAAAAAAGAAATATTTTCCCTCTACCCTCCTAGGTTCTCCAGCTGAGGCCCTACAAATTAGACAAAGGCAAATTAACAAGGGAAAAAGAAACAATTTATTTGCACGTGCACCATGCATAGATGCAGTAGAAACTCAGTGGGGGGTAACTCAAACCAGTGGGCTTATTTTAACAAAGAAGAAGTTTACAGAGAAGTGATAAGACAAAGGAAAAGGGGGTATAGGCTTTTAGGGACAGCAAACTGTGGGAAGGTAAACATATAAGAGGAACCTAATAAAAGACCAGGGTTATTTTATTAAGATATTTTTTGCAGACCCATCTTGCGGTAGGCTCTCCATTTTCTTCACATCTGAAAACTTCCCAAGGAAAGGGGGTTTATGGCAATCCTCATTTCTCAGAAGTCTGCTCTCTGTCAGATCAGGAAAGCTCCAAGAAGGCTTTTTTCTTCATCTATTGATTTCCATCGGCCTCCAGCTCAAAATAATCCTTATTGCCAAGGGGGCATATTCTGCAGCCTACATGGTTTTGAATGTAGTTTGTGATGACAGCAATTTTGTAGCAACGGCAGCCTTCTTATAGCCATGCAGTGGTAAGTATGTTTAGAGCCTAGTACTAGGCAGAATGCGGGGATACAAAAGAAATAGAAGTTATGGTCCCTGAGACCAAAAAGTCTATAATCCAGGGTGTCAAGACATGTACACATGAATTAACAGAGAACAATTAGAAAAGGACTTACAGTATTACTCAGTGCCAACCAACATAGCACTGATGGCAGCAGCCCTCCCAAATCTACTGCTGGTAACTCCGTCCCGCCAGGGCTTCTTGCCAATCCAGCTAAACTGATAAGTTTTTAGGAAAGATGTGACATTTAGAGAAGATTCTAGTGTCAAATTCTTTTCTTTTGAAAATACATTGCTGCCCCTGGTTAAACACTACTAATAGCTTTCACTCAGAAAGGAAATATACTCTTAGATAATCACTAGTTTAGACATTGAGCTTCAGTCTTGGGAAAGGCACTTTTAGCTGTTGGACATCATGAAGGTCATTTAAACCTGGGATTTGGGTTCCTGATTTGTAAATTGGAGATAATGATCCATTCAACAAATATTTCCTGAGCACTTAGTAAGTGTTGGAAACTACTTTAGGTGATAATGATATAGAAGTAAGCTAGAGATGAAGTCCCTGCCCTCATAGATAGTAGATATCAGTAAACAAATACAGACTCTTTGAAGATGCAGTAGTAAGCCCAGTGGAAAATCACAAAGCCGACTGTGTATGTGAATGGGTGGGTGGGGGGTGAGGGGTGTGTGACAGGGTGGGTGGGTAAGAAGATTAAAAGAATGGCAGGTGAGTGGGGAGGGGAGCTGCAATTTTACATAGAATGGTCAAAAACATCTCTTTGATAAGAGGTTGCATTTCCTACCCTGCATTTTGCAGGAGTGCTTGGGGAGGGGGCAGGTGCGCTCATGTGCGTATGCGCATGCGCAGGCCTACCTTTCTACGGGTTTAAGGAAGAAGTCAAATAACTGAAAATATGTAAAAAGTGCTTGGTAAATTACTGGGCACTGTGTGGGCATAATATGTTATTATCATTGTTATTATTGCAGGGGAAGTCTAAATTCCTTGGTTTGACATTTAAGACCTTGAGCAGCACAACCTTCTAACCTACCTTTCCAGTTTTGTATCCATTCTCCTCTATACACCTAACTTCCAAATTTATCCAATCCACGTGGTAATTATTTACCATCTCATGTTGCTTTTCCTTTTATTTCTTCTGTTCAAACCCTTTATTATTCCACTTTTCATAAATTCTGTGTCCCAATAAAATGACAAGCATTTCTACATCAGAGTTTTTCTATAAATGCCTTGAGCATAAAAGTTGTTCAATAATTTTTATTGATTTTGTTTGACATACTGGTTTAATGTCTCTCATCACTTTGAAAACTATCACTCAGTTCAGAATTTGATGTCATACTTAATTTTGCATCAGTTTTGACTTGCCTTATTTCTCCTGGAACAGTGTACACTTTGAGAAGCAGAATTTTTGAAAAATTCTGTGTTGCTAAGGAGAGCCTTTAATAGTGGTTAGGACTTCCCCTAAGAATTACCTCATTGTCATTCAGAGCAATAAGTATGCCCTAATCTCATATGTCCTTTTCATGACAATATTCTTATAGCTCTTCATGGCCTTTTCATGTTCTTGGGGTGTTTCTTGCCACTACACATTTATTATGGTCCCTTGAAGAACTTTCAAGTGAATTTTTCCATTGAAAGAATGTCAGAGAAGTCTGAGAAATTGAGGAGAAGAGAAGGATGTGTCAGGTATAGTAGAACCTATAGGGTAAATACTAAGTGAGGTTTCTGTAGGTATCATAATGATTCTCCAAAAAATATCTACATCCTAATCCCTGGGGTCATGAATACATTACCATACATGACAAAAGGACCTTCACAGATGTGATTAAATTAAGGATCTAGAGATGGTGAGATTATTCTGAATTATCTGGGTTGACCTAAAGTAATCACAGTGGTCTTTATTAAAGGGGTGCGGGAGGATCAGAATAAAAGATCTGAGTGGTGTGGTCATAAGCCAAGGAATGCAGGCTGCCTCTAGAATCTGGGGAAAGATAAGGAAAGAAAAGATTATCCCCTCAGCACCTCCCAAGGAATGCATAGCCCTGCTGATCATTTGATTTTAGCCCTATAAGACCAATTTTCAGGCTTTAGACTTCCAGAACTGTAAGATAATACATTTGTGTTGTAGTAAGCCCCCACATTTATGGTAATTTGTTACAGTGGCAGTAGGAACTAAGACAATGGTCTAGTAAAAACAACTCCTGAACTAGAAAACTGTCACAGTCTAGCCCCTTCTGCCTGCTTATTAATTGTGATTCTCAGGAAAATCATTCTACCTCAGTTTTCTTTCCTGTAGCATGAAATTATTCCTTACAGTGTTGTTATGAAGACAGAGAAAATCATCTATGTGAGTGCTTTGTAAAGTGTTTTGTGTGACACAAATGTTAGGTGTAAAAATTTGATGAAGCTTGTCTTAATGAGGGTGAGAACTAGGAGAAAGACATCTCTTCTTGGTGCACCAATACGTTAAACGAAAAAACATAAACTATAACCACCATAAAAATACAACTGCCCTTGTTGTTTAGGAAGGGGTCTACTTCAGGGACCACCACTCAGCCATCTCCCCATCAACCAACCTTGTCCCAACCTTCTCTCCATCAATCAAACTGAACATGATGAACTGATTACTGCAAGACACAGCCTTAGAGTCCTTCTTAACCCACCTTAGAAAGTTGCTCTCAGTCAACTAGAGCTGGCATGAAATAATTCATTTCAAAACCCTGGCCTAGTAGTTTAGAAAGTGGTCTCTTGGCCAGCAGCACGGACATCACGGTGATCCTCTTAGAAATGCTGATCCCCAGGCCCACACAAGACCTACTGAATCAGAATCCACGTTCCAACAAGATTTTGGGTGCTTCCTACCACTGGTTGAGAGGATATATATTTTGGAGCGGTTTGATTCCCAGTCGTGCAGGTTACTACGGTGTGACCTCAGGCAAAGTGTCTAAATCGTGGAAGCTTGCTTTTTTTGCAGTGCAGAACAACACCCCCTTCACTGAGTTGTTGTGGGAATTAGGCAGATATAAGGCATTTTGCACAGTGCCAGCCCACAATATTCAGTTAATAATAGTTCTTTACATTGTATCATTTGCACATCTACAGCTGCTAGCCATACTACACATCCCATTTAGTATTACTGAAGCCACTCGGCAGGGATGATTTTCAAAGCCATCCACGCCCATAGATGGGGGCGGGAGAGTGGGAAGGAAGGACAAGAAAACTGTCTGCAATGTAATCTCCAAATACGCAGGACACTGTACATTTTGCAACACAGACTAAATGTCGGGGGCTTCCTTGCTTTCAGATCTTCACTGCACGTGGCTTTATTAGAAACTGTCTGCTAGAGTCTAGACACAGCCATGGAGACTGGTGCTGGTGACCTGTGGGAAGGAGCAAGGGCCAGCATTCCTGCTGAGCCGCTCTTGGCCCCAGTCCTCTACCTTTATCTCTTCTTTAACTTTCTGTCTGCCTCTGATCACCTTGCAGTAGAACCGTAACCCTTCAGCCTCTAGCCAGCTACGCCCCTTGGCGCGCAGCAAGTCGCCGCTGCAAACCCTTCCCCGGGGACCTGGAAGGCTGGGCTGGGGTGCGGCGGGGGCGGAGCTCGGCGTCCTGCTGCCGCCGCCGTCGCCGCCGCCCGCGGAGCTGCAGCCCCTTCCTCTGAGGCTTCGGCCCCGCGGCGCTGCCCTACGTGGACAGGTGCGCGCATCCCGGGCCTGACGGATGAGCAGTCGGGCGCGTGAACTCCCACCACCAATTTGGCTCGGTGCCGGGCAGCGGCGGCAGCGGCGGCGGCGGCGGCGGCGGCTGCAGCCCCGCGGTGGGGGCGGCCCCCGCGGTCTCCGCCCGGCTCCTGCGCGCCGCCTCTGCTCTTTGCATAGTAATATCAGTTCCTGCAAGCACCCAGCTCGCTCCCGGAGCGGGTCTAAAAAGGACCGCTGCTCCAGAGCCCGCCGAAGCCCTCCGTGTGGCGCCGAGAACCGCTGCTTGGGACATGCGACGGGAAAACCCCGCCACAGCGCAGGCAGTCGCCCCGCCGCGCGGGGGAGAACCGGGCCAGAGCAGGTAGGCGACCGGTGGCCGCGGGAGAAGACGCCCCTCTCCCCCCGCCGCGCCCCCTTTGCCCAGCGTCCAACCCGTGGGACCGGAGCTTTGCGGTGTGCTCCGTAGTGACGGGGGATGGATTGGGTCCCACATTTTGCCCGGTGATCGTTTTGCCTGTTGCTCTTTTCCCCATCGCATTCTGCGCTCCAGGAGGGGCCGTCTTTCTCGCAGGTGATGAATTTCTCTGCAAGGTCATTGCTCCCTTAGATTCTGGCTTTGAAGGTAAACGGGAGAAGCTACCTGCTGTTCTCGTTCTTGGGCGGGGGTTTTATAATCAATCGGGTGTGCACACTGTGAATGTACAAATAGATGTGTGTGTGTGTCTGTGTGTCTGTCTGTAATACTATAATACTATACTTGTATTTTTCTCATTTTCCCATGCTTAATTCTCTTTAGGGTCAAAACACTAGTGTGTGTGTGTGTGTGTGTGTGTGTGTGTGTGTCTTTTAATACACGCACACATTTACATATGTAGTTTTTCCTGAAATAGGTGGAGACGGGGCGGGGGGGGGGGCAGTCAGAGGTTGATAAAGGGAAATCATTGTAGAGACCAGTTCAGTATCTAGAGGTGAACTTTGGAACCACATTAAATCAGGGTAGAGACTGGAGGCTATAAATGGTTCTTGGGAGAGGGCTTTTAGAAAAGATCTGAACAGTGCCAGCCAATACACACAACAGATTTTCATCCTATCCAGGCAGATCTAAAAGATACGCAAAATTTCAGACGCTGCAGTGGACAATGAAAGGGGGTGTCCGGAGGAAGGGGGATACCTGGGCACTGGGAAGTGAATTTTAGGTGGTGGGAAGGCAGCAGATCGCTGTTGGATTTAAAGGGCCTCCTGAAGAAGCGTTGGGAGAAATCTCTGCTTGAAGTGTAGACAGTTCAAGGTTAAGATGATGTGAATGTCCAGAAACCGGCAGAGGCAGTAGGGAAAAGGCAGGGGTTTAGAGGAGGAATGGAGAAAGAAGCCCAGAGTCACCAAGAAGCAACTCCCTTTTATTAAGGTATCTTCTTCCAGTTAAAGCAATCCCTGGATATGGCTCATCTGAGTATTTTTCACAGCACATTTGTTAAAGAACCGTCGGTCCATATTTTTATTTTTTTTATTTTTTTGCGAGGAATCTGGGTCATGGTGGGACTGAAAGAAACTGAGTGTTTACAACACCAGCAAGATTTGGAGAGAGAGTTGATTAAGGCTTAGCTTCATGAAATATTTACACATCTCTTGCGTGGGCTTTTGTTTGCTTTTGTTGGTGCTGCTGTATATTTTACTTTGATAATGCTTTGAGCGTACTTCTCTCGGATGTGCTTATTTTCCTGTTATAAACTATTTTTTCTTTTCCATTGTGTTCACCATTGGCCTGCCCTGAGTCTGGGAATAAAGACACATGAGTCACAGCATAAAGAAGAAAATCTGCTCTGTCCCTATCTGCGAAAGACGGGAGTTTGCATTAGAGCATGTTCTTTAAATAGAATCACAAAGAGCACTTTCAAGTTTCTATGTGTTGTTGGGGTGGGGGGGGGGGAGGAAATGGGTTGTTGATTCATAAACAGGAAAAAAAAGTAGTACTTGCCATTGCAAGTCTAGATGGTATATCACTGGGATTTATTTTGGAAACAGAGCAGAGGAACTCATGGTGACCCATGCAGTGTGTGTTGTGTTGTGCTGAAGCTTCCCTTAATCCCTAACTAGACTTTTATGAAAATGATGAGGACAAAATCAAAAGTGCAGTGCTTTGCGTGGGAAGTGGAGGCCTGAAGCATGACCTGAATTAGGTCTGTCTCAAATGGAGGTCAGGATAGGGTCCAACGAGCTGTTTTGAAATTTAGGTGGTTTTTTTGTTTGTTTGTTTGTTTTTGCTTTTTAAGATCTTATCTATTTATTTGACAGACAGAGATCACAAGTAGGCAGAGAGGCAGGCAGAGAGAAAGTGGGAAGCAGGCTTCCTGCTGAGCAAAGAGCCCAGTGCAGGGCTCCATCACAGGACTCTGGGATCATGACCTGAGCCGAAGGCAAGAGGCTTAACCCACTGAGCCACCCAGGCACCCCAAAATTTAGGTGTTTTTTAATTGCCTCAATACACTTGCCTTAATTATTTGACCCTTTGACATTTTCTTGGTCGTGCTCAAATATACTTAAAAGAATATATTAGACACAGCTCTTCTTCACTGTATGACTTTCCAGTCAGAAAATCTATAGCTGATGGGGAAGCATGAAAGTATCAGCCATGGAATCCCAAATCCTAAAAGATTGGCCTCTAAGATTCAGGACACACAATTCCAGCCCCAGTTCACACTTGGGTTCCTTGTACCACCTTCAATGGTGACAGTTTCTGCCCTCGACGCACTTACTTCTTCACTGATTCATTCACATATTCGACATTTGTTTATCCAGAACTTACCATGGTCTTAGACTATGGAACAGAAGAGAAGAGTGAGGGAGACACAGCCCCTGCTGGTACAACTTGGGAGGCCAGGAGCACCAGCTAGTTAAGTGCTCTGACAAAGCCTGCACAGGAAGCTGTGGACGCCTGGTCGTGGAGATAGAGAAGACAAGGACAGTGCCTGGAAATTCGAAGGACGAGAGGAACTAGTCTGAGAAAGAGAAGAGAGAGAGGAACAATCCTGGTAGAGGGGCCAAAGGATGAAGAGGCCCAGGAATAATAAGTAGCTGGAGGTAGGTGAAAAACTGCAAGTAGACAAAGGTGGAAAGATGAGGCTGAAAGGAAGCTGATTGACCTTCAAACTGAAATCTGGCAGAGCCCCTGACTCATCTGGTCAGTAAAAACCGTTTGACCTGGTCAAGTGAGATACACACGATTATAGGGAGGCACTGTGTTCCCATCCCCCAACTTTATATCCTTCAAATATCTAGAAACCCCATTTACTATTGTAATGACCTGATTAAAAGGGAGACGTGCCCTTGAGGAAGTCCTAATTCTCTGTGCCTCGATATCTTCGCCTACAAAATGTCTACTACCCACTTCCCGTATTGTAAAAATGAAAGGGAATGAAAGAATGGAGATTGGAGCTTATAGAAATGCAGAGAATCTTATTTTTATGATAACATTCCTCAGGGCAAAAAGATGGAAAATACTGTATATGCCAAGGATTTAATTGTCCCAGATGACACCAAAAGGCACAAGTGTGATGGTCTGAAAAACTGAAAGAAAAAAAGAAGTAGCTCAGAAACACACTCTAAAGAGAGCCAGGTCTCATACAATTTTTAAAATTCTGTTTTAAGGGAGGGAAATATATATGGCAGTCCCACAGTAATCAGTAAATGCCCTTCTGGAATGGGTCACAACCCATTGTGAAGTCAGTGTACTGGGTCTGATGGCATTTTTATTTAAAAAAATAAAATAAGGGGCACCGGGGTGGCTCAGTGGGTTAAAGCCTCTGCCTTCCGCTCTGGTCATGATCCCCAGGTCCTGGGATCGAGCCCTGCATTGGGCTGTCTGCTCAGCAGGGAGCCTGCTTCCTCCTCTCTCTCTGCCTGCCTCTCAGCCTACTTGTGATCTCTATCTGTCAAATAAATAAATAAAATCTTAAAAATAAAATAAAATAAAAGTAAAGCAGAATAGAAGGATAAGTACAGCTCATGGAACTGTTTGATTAAATATATATTTATTTATAGGTATATAGACACATCGGATTATGATTTAGAATGTATATCTGATTAAGCATCATGTTCCAAAAAGTCCAAAAGCTACTTCTTTAAGTGACAAAAAGAGATGCTTCCAATTTGCAAGACCCCAAGAGTCAACTGGGACATCTGGTACACACGCACGTACACAATATTCCGAAGAGCCAAACTGCCTTGAGAAAGGAAAGACATTATGACTTACCAGTAATTCATGGCAGTGAAGTTAGGAGAGGAGACCTTGTGGACTCCATTAATCCAGAAAGGCTTCAAGGAGGAGATGGAACGTGAGCTACTTTATGAAAGATCAGTGGATCTGGTTGGGCTGTGAGGAAGGGGTGGTGTTCTAGAAGGAGGAAGTAAAAAATGAGGTGAGGTAATATGAACTTTATTTAAGAATCATTTAAAAAAGAAAAAAATGGGAATCAAGTTGCAGGGAGGGAATTGCAGCAGAAATTCTGTTTGGACTAAAATCTGACTCAAGAGTTGCAATTTATTTTATATCTAAGATTTCTTTTCCTAGTACTACTGCTTTAAGAAAATCTAGACAGAATGTCCATCACGTCATAAATCTGTCATTTCCTGCCTTTAAGAAGAAATCTTTTTTTGCAATAATTTACTAGCTAGGCCTTGTTTCGATTGAATTTAATAAACAATTGAAATCATGTGACACACCACACTGTAGCCTGAGCATTTCATTTCTCAGAACACAAGTACCATCATTGGCACAGAGGGACAAGGGTGATCGAGTGACTGCCCCAAACTGGGCAAACCTTTCTATTCTCTCCTGTAAGTCTCCTTTCCTGCATGCCTCTTGGGTATAAAGCCCCGTGCTAGGACCCATGCTAAGAACCGACAGCTTTATGGAAAATGAAACAGACGACTTGGTACTCAGAACCCAAAAAGGAAGGGCAGAACCTGGCAGACTTTATTTTCCAGTTGCACTCTGACTTGTTCATCATTTTAAAGATTTAAATAGGGTTGTATGCATTTTGAGAAGTTGGCATCAGTGATTTTTGCTGCAACCTGATAGCTATTTCGAGTCGATAAAATCGGGTGAGGAAGTCTTTATTCGTGCTTTTTAACATGTTTGGTGGGCTTCTTTCAACTCTTGCTGGCTTTCCTAGGGAATCAAACAGTGTTATGGTATTGATACCCTTTAGAATAAGGTTATGCCCTTAACCGGAAGAAGAGGGACAGTTACAATAGACTCAGGTGCCTAAATTAGTTGGCTTTGGAGTAAGATTCACTTTTTATAAAGATGTCCCAGAATGCTTGTTCATCTTCCTTCTCCACATCAGAATGTGTAAATCAGTGATAACCTAAGTTTTTTGCAGAAGAGTCAAGTCCAGAATAATAAAAACATTTAGAGGCTTCATTTGAATTGAAAAGACATTTTATTGAATTTTATGGGGGAAAATGTAAATGCGCATACCATTTAGATTACTTAGTGTCTTGAATGCCAGTGAGAAAAATTTTCACAGCTTTTTATCTGGGCTTATTGGAGTTGGCAACACAATAACAGCTTTCTAATTTTTCATGTCTGTAATTAGATTGTCGGCTTTATTTTAAAGCTAGCAGTGTAAGTGGGAGGCTGAATTATTATTATCAGGCAATAGTAACTGACCCTTAGCTGGAAGGTTAAATGCTATGACCTATTGAAGCCAAATCTGAATCTGGAAGTAGGGCTTAGAAATCTGTATTTTACGATGGTCTTCAAGGGATTCCAGTAGCCAGGCCTGAACACCACTGTTTAGTCCTGCCTTTAGTTACTGGGAAATAAAAACATTACAGGTGAATCCCAGATGAGTGAATAATTTGTCCTAATCCTTGTTAGAGCTGCGGCTGTGAAATCTAGACTTCTTTCTATTCTCTACCAATTCTGTGCTAAGGGAAGAAGGAACAGGATCTGAAGAGAGGATTTGAATGGCTCCAGAGTGGTGGGGGGAAGGGAATTCTAATTATTCCTGCATCCCTCCCTCCCATATTGAGAGTCAATGCCGTAAGCCTTTCTAAGTGACTGTGCAGTGATCTCTGTCCCAGGGATCTGGGATGTGGCAGAAAAATTGTGGGCATCAGCTGTGTGATCCGAGGCAAGGCGCTCTCTTGGCCTTACACACCAGATTCAATTTAAAAATGTTAATTCCTGGGTCTTAAACACAGTGGATACTCAAGCCAGCCCTGGAAAGATTGCTTTAGTCAGTAGTCACAGCCTGTGACCCTTGGAGACCCAAGCAAACCCTGAAAAAAGTCAAGGCTAGGGAGTAAAAATTCCCAAAGTCACAGGCACCTCCAGGGACCTCGGCGCTTTGCTAATTCAGTAACCGACAGCTGGACAGAGAGCTCCAGAGCTCCTTAAAAAATCATATTTGCATCTACTAATTTTCTAGAGAAAAGGAGTTGCAGAGGCTCCTTTTTAAAGCCTGAATTGTAAGTGGTCCAGCAAAGTGGGAGATCTGGTTTAGGGGGAATAATCAAGATGTTTTATGGGAGATACACTCTTGATTGTTTTCTCAGGATATTAATTTCTAAATAACCTAAAATTAAAACAACCATATTAGGTCTATGGGAGATTCTTCTTTTTCTTTATAATGCACAACTTTGGGTAAATTAAGAGCTCAAGGGAGTTAAGCATTTGTTTTCCGTGTATTTTCTCAGTAATCAGAGCATCTTTTTTGTTTCAATTCTTGTTGACAGTTTGTCTGAAATGTAATAGTCTGTGCCTATGCATCTGCTTAATAAGTACAATATGGCAGATATCATCAGGATTCAGAATTTTGCATCAACTCCAGATTTTTGTTCTGAATTATGGCCATGTGGGATAGTGCTGCTGAATATAATAGAGAAATCTTGAATTGTTTTCCTTCTTTTTTTATTCTGAAGTGAATTTGCTTTCTCCTGCTATATTTTTTAAAAACTGTTGTTCAGAAATGCAAGAGATAACTTGATTCCTTGTGGATTCCACTTTGTTAGACTTTGGTCTTTGCCTTTGCCCTTACATCATTTTGCAATGCTCAGTCCTTCATCCTAAATTAGCTTCTCAGTCCCCTAAAACATGACTTAAAGATCAGTTATTTCAGCAACCCTTCTGTGATTCTTATGCCCTGTTTTTTTATATAGCACGAGCCCCCTTTTTTTTTAAGATTTTATTTATTTATTTGACAGAGAGATCACAAGAAGACGGAGTGGCAGGCAGAGAGAGAGAGAGAGGGAAGCAGACTCCCTGCTGAGCAGAGAGCCCGATATGGGACTCCATCCTAGGACCCTGAGATCATGAGCTGAGCTGAAGGCAGTGGCTTAACCCACTGAGCCACCCACGTGCCCCTATAGCATGAGCTTTTGATTTGTACTTCGTTTTATGGTTTCCTAAGCATGTCTTTATTTGAATCCTATATATGATTTCTTCTTGAAAAATGCAGGTAAAAATTAAGTGACTAGAATTTTAATGATAATGAGAATTTTAATCAGTGCTAAGGTTCATAAAAGGGTGTGCATTTCCCCTTGCATCCTTGAATGAGTCAAAATTGCTTACGACAAATGGGTGTGGAGGTTTGATCTTGTTTCCATGTTGAACATGTTCTGAAAGCAGTCAGAGAACAGAAATCTGTCAATGTCAGGGTCAGGGGCTGAATTCTCATTAAGTGAATGAAAATGCCTATGCAGTCTCCTTTCACATGGGGATGATTTCATGTCTATACATATAGGTTCTCAGCAGAAGGATCCCTGGCTGCAAACATCTGAGAGACCTGATGCACTTCACTTAACCTGTCCAGTCCTCAGGCTTGAAGAAGTATGTGAGAGATCATAAGTTAAAAACTGGCAGTTTGCGGGACCAGCAGGAAGATCATATTTTATGTGGCTTGTGGGTGTTTCTTTTTAATAAGTCAGTATTTAAAAATCAAGAGATACAGAATACAAAACAAAACACTGATGCTTATTCTCTGGGTAGGAGCTAACTAATGGTTAGCTAACTAATGTGCTATCTCTTTATTTCACATTAGCTAACTAATGTGCTATCTCTTTATTTCACACCAGTCCCCACCACTCCCTACTGTCTATCGGACACTGAGGCTTTCTATAAGTTACTTGTACTCAACAACTTCATTTAATAGGAATTGAATTTGCGAAGTCTGGATTAGGTGTTTCCGAAGGATCATGGAGCCCTCCTGATCCTTCATGTACTCATGAAACTGATCAGACTCTACAAAGTAGGGAGATCACTGCATCCATGCAGTTAACTTCCATAAACTATGAGGGTCTAAAAAGTTTCCACCATCAAAATACATAGATTCTATGAAAGATTAATGAATGCAAACTAAGTTGACCCCATCTGTTAGTAAGAGAATAGTGAATTTTGTTTGCTTGTTTGTTTTACTGTCCCACATTTAGCAACAAGCAAACAAAATGAACTGTCTGAACAATTTATTTATTCTTCAACTAAATCTTTACCTTAACCAATAACTACAACTTGACATCAGATTGCTTTATGTATTTTTATTTTTTATTTATTTTTTAAAGATTTTATTTATTTGACACACAGAGAGAGAGGGAGAGAGATCGATCAGGCAGGGAGAGGGGTAGAGAGAGAGGGAGAAGCAGGCTCCCTCTCCAGACCCTGGAATCATGACCTGAGCCCAAGCAGATGCTTGACCAACTGAGCCACCCAGGCACCCCTAAAGATTTTATTTAATTATTTGTCAGAGAGAGAGAGAAAGAGAGTGTGCAAGCACAAGCAGGGGGAGTGGCAGGCAGAGGGAGGAGCAGGCTCCATCCCAGGACCCTGGAATCATGACCTGAGCCCAAGGCAGAATCTTAACCCACTGAACCACCCACGTGCCCCAGTGTATTTTGAAATGCACCCTATCTTTATGTTATGTACAACTCTTCAGATATATACCAAACTTGCAGAGACTCCTGGAAGCCCAGAGCACACCTCAGTCTTTGAAGTAACCCGTGCATGCCATTCAGTCGGCCGTTGATAACAGACTGTCCGAAGTAGTGTCAACTCCTATCTCCGTTTGTGGCTCTGTCTGTACAGCTGAGAAGGGCTCACCTAGCGATGACAGTCGGCGGGGCTGTCAGCCCATCGCCCAGATCGCTGTGCAGTCTGGCCACAGGCTGGCGTGGCCTTGCTCCGCTGCTATGGCTCGCCAGGAGTTGACTGTGGCAGAGTTGATCTCTTCGTGTTGTAAATAGAGATAGATGCCTTTTGGAGACAATCAGATGACAAGCTCGGGCAGAGCTCTGAAGTAGAGAAAGCTCTTAATTAATAGCTCTCTCAAATCTCATTCTTTCTCAACGGCTGCTGCTGCTTTCCTTCCTCGTGCACACTTTACTGCGTGCCACCCCCACATCGTGCCTCCTACCTGGCTTCTAAAAACATCCTCACATCAAATTCTTCATCCCAGAGTGCCCTGCTTTGGCAGCCTCACTCCAAGAAGACAGCACTGAGAAGAGTGGCAGGGGAAGCCAACAGACGACATGGCGACCTCGCCTGTACCATTGCTTTGGATGAAGTGCGTTTCCTTGTAGGATGAGGTCCATGTCTGTAAGTATTAGGCCTACTATCACCCGAAATGTCTTGATAATACATAAAAGACCACAGGTGCTAAAATTCTTTAGGGATAAAGTTCATTTTCCTTCGTGACTTTAAATAACATAAATTTAGTTACACTGAAACTTTCAGGCTTGTAGGAAGAACTCTTGTCCTAAGTCCCCTGGTGGTTATTTGGATGTTTAAAATTGTAACGATGGGTTTTTAAAGATCACCCCTCTGGGGTTTGTGGCTTTTGAGTAGTGAGTCTAACTCTCAGGGAGGGATGATAAAAGTTCATAATGTGAGCTTGATGGATTGGGGATGTGTCCATTACTTCTGCTTTGCAAATGCAATAAAAGCATTCCTCAAACTGGAAATAGGATTTTATTTAGGAGATGAAGTATAGAATGTGAAAGAGAGCTGGCGGAAGCTCTGATTTAAGGAAGACGGAGGCTTGGATCACTTAATACATTTATGTTGAGTACTTGATATATATGTTGGGCCCCACGCTACGGGCTGGGGATTCAAAAATGAATAAAACATAGGCTGAACTCTCAAATAATTCCGACTCCTGACCTACATCAACATATTAATAAATACGGCTCAGCAAAGTTAGAGTGGGCTCTTTTCCTGGGAATTCCTTGGGAATTCCCTGAGCAGCCTCACAAGCAGGCTTCTTTCTCTGTCCCAAACAGACACCCCTGAACCTCTCTTTCCCTTCCTTTAGGCCCAAGCAATTCACTTACTTTCCATCCCTTGTCTCAGCTTCGCCAGCTGCGCACCGCACCTGGGCTCCTTTCTTCGCAGCCAGGCCAACTTGAAAATGAGAGGAAGCCTTTGCCACGCTACACTCCCTTAATGTCGTCAAAAATAAAAATGCAGGCATACGTACTTTGAACTTCATTCTGCTAAAAACCAACTAAGAAACAGAGGGTAGCAAATAGGACCAAGAGGGGGCAGGTGTAAGATTAAGAAAACTCCTAAGTCTCTGCTGGCGCCTAATTTCTATGTTATAAGTCGTTTCCAGCTCATGAGCGCACCAGAACGCCGATATGACTTCACACCCTCCCTTTTTCTTCTATGCAAGAAAACACCTACAAATGCAAGTGAGATAAATGAGAGAAACATTATTATAGAAATTACTTTATCATTGAGATTAGCGTAGCTGACGGTAGAGAAAACGGCTCTAAATTAGTCATTTAATAAATCACTTGCTGTCAGTGGCACTTTACCATTGCGCATAAATGGTTTGTAATACACTAGTGTATTTTAAGACAAGTTAAAGGCCACTGTTTTGCATTAGTGCTTAGACTCTCAAGGATCACTTCCCCCCTTGGAAAATGATCTTGAATCAGATCATTATTGGGTAATGTGCCCATTTTGGGGTACTGAAGACACCTAAGTGTTTTCATAGTTGCTCCATGAAATATTCCATGTCCTCGTGCTATCCTTTTTTTCTAAGGCGTGCTTATCCCTCTTCCGTGGTCTTCCTCTTCAGCACCTTACGACCTGGGAAGGCCAGGTGGTCTAATTGCTGTCTCTGGAATGCCTGGTGATTGCTTCCACCTTTATATGTTCATCCCTACTGAGAAGGGACCTTTCCTGTGGCACAGGGGAAGTAAGAGAAGAGGGCAGCACCTAGATTTCAGAACTAATGATGATAAGCAGTAAAGAATGAAAAGCCAGCCAAACACATGGGGAAGAGGAAGAAAAGTGGGGTAAAGGGAGAGCAGGAGCCCGAGGGAACCACTCAGGGCATTTTTGACATCTTGGTTCTAGGGCAGAAGAGAACCGTAGGACATTTCTCTTCATCCATCTACTTTCCCCTATAAGGAAACAGGAGGTGGAGAGATGACAGATCTGTTTGTTAATGAGTTACAACTCTTTCAGAACATTCAAAACTCTTTCAAAGGATTCTTCAGACTTTTTTGTCGGTGACATCCTGCTAAACCCATTTCTCATCTAGACCAATCTATGAGATTTGAACTATTACTTCCCCCATTGTAGAGATGAGGAAACAGATTAAAAACTTGCCCAAGGTTCCTCAGATAGTAGCCAGCTGAGCTGTGTGCACATTCAGTCGTCCGACTTCAAAGGTCACAGGCTTCGCGACTGAGCCACACTGCAGTGTAGTAACGTTATTAATTATTGTTACCACTGGGTCAAAAGAAGAGGAATAGTTTGGATTTTATAGATGGATTTCTTTCATCTCGGATTTTAGGTTGCTGAAAAAATTGAAAACTTCTAAATCAGAAATAAGACATTCTTTAAGCAAACGCGGGGAGTTCAAGGACAAACATTTTAGGTTGAAACTTTACAAATCATTGTATAGGCGGTTGAGTTGAAAAACAAAAATCTTTTATCAAAATATCCAGGTAACACATACGTTCAGCAAATAGCGTTTCTTTGTTTCTCAAGAGAAGAACCAAATACATATCAGGTAGTCGCGTGCTCATCCACGTGTGCAAACAGATCTAGAACAAGAACAAGGGAGCCTGTGCCTGTGCTTAGCCCTACCCATGGACTTTGGACTCAGAACTATTTATAGAACTAGTGTTTCTGTGATTGATGTTTTAATCATAGATACTCATTTACTTATGAAAGTTGAGCAATTCCTCATTATAGCTTGCAGCTAAGTGTTCTAGTTGCAAATTAAAGGCTGATAAAAAGGCAGTCTGTGTACAGAAGGTTCATTTGAGACAAGTTCCTTCTGAAAACTTACTTTTTTTTTTTTAAAGATTTTATTTATTTATTTGACAGAGAGAGATCACAAGCAGGCAGAGAGGCAGGTAGAGAGAGAGGAGGAAGCAGGCTCCCTGCTGAGCAGAGAGTCCGATGTGGGGCTCAATCCCAGGACCCTGAGATCATGACCTGAGCCGAAGGCAGAGGCTTTAACCCACTGAGCCACCCAGGCGCCCCTGAAAACTATTTCTAATAATTAAAGACATTTGGCAGGGGGATGAAGACGTCATCTCTGTCCATTTTGAAGATGAAAATCCACTAATTGTTTTTAAAGCCATGACTTCTGCCTTAATTTATTTTTAGTTCCTTAGAAAGCAATTGATTTTTTTTTTAGTTAAGAAAAATAGGCAGAAGTCCCCTACAGGCCTTGGTCTTATTACTGGACTCTTGTCATCAATCTGGAAATGTCTTTACCACTTTGTGTGGTTGCACAATCCAAATGCCTTGTTCTGGGCCATGGCATGGTAAAGCGCACCAGTTTTCAAAATGCAGGAGATTCTGATCAGTGACCTGTAAGATGATCTTAGGTAGCATACAGATTTACTTTTTATTTTAATAGTAAAACATATGGATTTAATAGTAAAACAATGAATTTCTTTTAGTATAAATATATTAAGAATACATATAACAGTGTATTTTTAAATGCTGTATTTTGAAAATATACCATAAACCAAGTGTACTATAAACTATATGAAAAATAAATTACTAGCACATCAAACATGTGGTTTTACCATTTCTTAAGTAGGCAAATGTTTTCGTCTAGTGCAGCAGTTAAAGTCAATTGAATAAAAAAGGTTAGGCAAAAAAATAGTGTAGATAAGAAGCACCATAAGGCAAAAATCATGAAAGTGGCACACAAATGTCACTATCTGGGAAAGAGGTACTTGAGGTCATGTCATTGCCCAAGGCACCTCAGTTTTCTCTAGAAGTGAAAAGCTTGGTCCAGAAATTCCTAAGAACAATTTTAGTTTTAATGTCCAAGTTTTTAGAAATTGTCTTCCATTTTTTTTTTTCTTCTATCGTCAGCCTGTTTTCTGCATTTAGGGTCTCTTCAGCCTTTTCTGGAACTTGGAGATGCCCTTCTTAGCCCCTGTCTCCATCACCACCAAGAACTTAGGCATTCATTTATTTACTTATGTATTCATGGAACAAACAGCCTGTGGAGAGTTTCTGTGGTAGGTGTTGTCGACATGCAAGAAAGCTAGAGGTCTGTCCTCTCTGACTTCTGTGTTAAATGAGTTTACATGTCTGTGATTCCCATTGAAGTTAAAGCCTTTGGAACCCTGGACTTCTGCCATAATCTTTTCTTTGTACTTCCTCAACAACTAAGAGCTCTCCATTGGAAAGTCCCTTCATTGGTAAAACCCATGGTCAAGGCTCGTATTAGAAATTTAAAACATGTGTGACGCAACTCCTGAACAAAAGTGGCTATTACATTTCATGAATAGAAAGGTCTAACTCTTGGGCTCTTTTGAATGCAAAGGGAAAAATTAGTACTATCATGATTTTTGAGTAAAGAATAATGCATCTTTGGTCAGTTAGAAATCTTTACAAGTTTGAGTGAAATGAAAAATTTTAGCATTTATGTTTTCTTGAAATCAGTTACATTGAGGGAGGAGTTGCATTTCAATGACGCTTATTGTTTTTCTGTATCATTTACCCCTTAACAAGTGGCTAAGGTATGAGTGCTGTTATGACTACTTTTTCCTGGGAATTTGTCCTTGAGAAACATTGTAGAAATGTTGCAAAGCACCTGGATGTGGTGAGTGTAAATTGTCTCCACTGTCTATGTAATGTCAATAGAGCTGTTTTATGCTTGCCAGCAATTCATAAGATTTTTCTATACTGGTGAAAAGGATATAGCTGTGGTTTCCTGCTGAAGTTTCTATATAATAGTGAGAAAAGCATCAGAGGATGCAGTTGCTTGTGGTTGTTTGCTCATGCACTGCTGCTCCTTTCTTTTCTGTAAAAAACAGGAAGCTGAAATTTGCTCTTAGATCAGTCGATGTTTAAGAAGGTCTTAACTATGGGCTAATGCGTAAGGATGTGAAGATGAAAAGATGCTTCTCTGCCTTTAAAGGCCATAAATTCTTACTATTAAGAAATATTAAAGTAAAGTTAAAGCACTCATGACCGTATTGACTCTCAATGCACATACGTTGCAATGAAAATTGAGAACTTGGAATTGTTTTTCAAATTTTTAATGTTCCTGTTTTATCGTGAGTAGATGTAAGTTTCCAAATGTCACATTAAAATGTATTTTGAAGAAACAGCAAGTTAGCCAGGTGGTTTTTTAACTCTGGTAACTGCAACAAACTTCAAATTCATTTTTTTAGTTTTTCTCTGTTCTGTGCTCATGGATCAGACTTCCAGTTCCCCAGCCCAGTAGTTTTGAGTGGAAGTGAGCAAAGAGCATATTCCAAGTCTCTTTCTCAAAAACAAGGTAAAATTAGATAACATGCTTAGGCTGCATAAATCAGTACTATTGCATTTGATACTGTCATAATTTTTCTTAAAAAGAAAGCCATGCACAAAAAGAATACCCGTAACCAAGTATCTATTCTGAAAATAGGGGCAATATAATGGAAGCCGTATCAATTAGGAAAGCAGAACCACTATGGTGGGTATGGAATAATAGATTTATTATAAGTTTTACACCTTACACAATCATGGGAGCTTATAAAAACAAGTTTGTGGGAAGCATCTGGTATTGGGCCTGAGGTCATTGTAGATTCGCAGAGCTGACAGTGGTAAAGAAAGCCTGGGTATGAGGCAGAGCCCAGCAAGGACAAACTAGAACCTGAAAAACTGGAACACATAGGACAAAACGGAATCGTGTTGGACTCCTATTTCCTCCAAACTCAGTGACCTGGGAGAAGCGGAGAAGGAGCCGGCCCTCATTCACTGAAGAGCTCTTGGTGGCCCTGAGGGGCAGAGGCTGAGGGAGAGGTTGTGGTGAGGGGCTAGGACCTGCAGCCTGGCTACTGTTGGATGTCACCACGGTGAGTTGCAAGATCCATGCACAGCCACTGTTTCCCTATACCACCCTTCCAAGCATAGTCGTGCTGCTGCCCTACTTCTGCCTCCAGATCCCACGAAGTTTTCTCTTACAGCCAACTACACTGAAGAACTGTTTAGGGAAGGGAATTCTGGGAATGGATTTCCATCTGAGCTAAGTGGATGCTTAGTACAAAACCACCCCAGAAACTAGCCAATAGAAACAGAAATGTCTAAGATTAGAAAGTCCCTTGTTTCTCAGTTTTGCGAGAGTCCTTTCTTCCATGGGACTCAGAGTCCGTCTGCTTCTAGATGATACTTAAGACATTTTCTTCTATAGACTTATACAAAATTTCTTCTACCTGCAACTATAAGTTGTTGGTTTACTTCCATTTAAAAACTAAAATTTCAGAAAGAGTTCTCTATAAAAGAAAAGGTTCTAAGAATCATGTCATTTAAGGTGCTGAGCTCATCTCCTCAAATTATATATCATCTTGCGGTGGAAAGGTTGGTGAAATTGACTCTGCCCATGGCTGGGTGATACAAGGATGCTTTCTGCCACAGTAGATTCCAAACTCCATTTTTAGATTTCTGTAGGTACTACAGAAGGTTAATGTAATATAATGTTACAGAAAAACGAACTGCCTTCCAGTGTTTCTTTTATTTATTTGGTTTGTTCTGAAACTCTTGGGTGTGAGGATGTATGCTGTGGGGCCATATTATGTGGGGAGCTTACCAGTGGCGGAACTATTCAACCAGATGTTATAGTCAGGATTCCTGTAATGACTAAGAGGCTGGCCTGTGGCACTTCCAAGACACATCCATTTTTGAGATTCTTTGAGTCTTTATCAGGGATTCTCAACCCCCCCCCCCCAACTCATTAGATGAATGATGTCTACAGATAGGCTCCCCCTGTAATTCCAACTTTTTCTGTCTCACCTAAAAAGTACATTGGAGTGCAAGCAAATGGCAAAAAAATAAAAATAATCAACCCAATTTTTTTTAAAAAACGGGTAGAGGATCTGAATAGACATTTTTTCAAAGAAGACAGACCGATGACTAATAGGTGCTCAACATCACTAATCATCAGGGAAATACAAATTCAAAACCACAATGAGATCACTTCACATCTGTTAGAATGGCTGTTTTTTAAAAAGACAAGAAATAACAAACATTGGAGAGGATGTAGAGAAAAGGACACCCTTGTGCAGCTTTGGTTGGAATGTAATTGGGTGTAGGCACTGTGGGGAAACAGTATGGAGGTTCCTCAAAAAATTAAATTAAAAATGAAAGTACCATATGATCCAGCAGTTCTGGGTATTTATCTGAGGGTAATGAAACACTAACTTGAAAAGATATCTGCACTGCGATAGTCACTACAGCATTATTTGCAGTAGTCAAGTTAAGTAACTTAAGTGTCATTGATGAATGGACAGGTAAAGAAAATGTGATTTTACACACACACACACACACACACACACACACACAGAGGAATATTATTCAGAAATCTTGTCCTTTGCAAGAACATGGATGGAACTCAAGGGCATTATGTTAAGTGAAATAAGTCTGACAAAGACAAAGTGAGATCATATGATTTCACTTATAAGTGGAATCTAATAAAACAAAAGAACACAAACAAAAATGAGCTCATAGATACAGAGAACAGACAGACTGTGGTTGTCCGAGGTGGGGGTGGGAGTTAAATGGGTGAAAGAGGTCAAAAGGCACAAACTTCCAGTTATGAAATAAATTGGTCCTAGGGATATACTGTACAGTGTGGGGACTCTAGTGAATAATATTGTGTTGCATGTTTGAAAATTGCCGAGAGAATAGACCTTAAAATTTCTCATTGCAAGATTTGTAGCAGTATGGTGTTGCCTGTTAACTAGACACTGTTGTGATCATTCTGCAGTACATACAAATATCACATCCTTATGTTGTACTTCTGAAATGATAATAACGATATATGTCAGTTATAGCTCATTTAAAAAAAAAATGCCAGTAAGTGGGACACCTGGGTGACTCAGTGGGTTAAAGACTCTGCCTTCGGCTCAGGTCATGATCCCAGGGTCTTGGGATCGAGCCCCACATCTGGGGCTCTTCTTCACAGGGAGCCTGCTTCCTCCTCTCTATCTCTCTGCCTACTTGTGATCTCTGTCTGTCAAATAAATAAATAAAATCTTTAAAAAAGAATACCAGTAAGTAATATAATTTATAAAATAAATAGTTCATAATCTCTTACTTGAGAACTAGTAAGAAAAATCTTGTTTTTCATGTTGCCACAAATCCATTACTATAATATTTCACCATCCTAACCATATTTTCCAATTTGCCCCTTGATAAAGCAAGAAAGCAGACATCTACAATTTAGACAAGTATTCACAAAAACAAAGGAAAATGGAAATATCCAATATCCATGAAAAGGGAGGAAGGTGCATAGTTTTGTTAAAATTTCTATGGCATAAGACAAGTGATAAACTTGGGCAAATGAGATTAGGTTTGTCCACACCAGTTGTGTCAGTTTGTGTTGATCTAATCTGATCACAGAGAAGCATTTATTTCAGTAACATGTGTTGTTTGGTACGGTTGCAAGTCTCAGCACTTGGGGTGGCGTGGCCACACATCCTACCTACAAAGGTGGCTAAGACTTGTTCTTTACCCACGAAGGACTCCGTCCTCTCATGGGAAGGATAATACAAAGTTCAAGTGGAGGGGGAGGAGGAAGTATTGTGTGGCCTTAATGTGGAAGTGGAAATATTGCAGTTCTAAAGAGATGAAATGGTAAAACCATAGGAGTGGAGGGACAGATGATTGGTTAAGAGCAAAGGAGGGTTGACACCAAAGGAATAATAGGGTGTTTCTCTAGCAGGTGATGGGACTGTCAGTATCTCAGTGGCGGAGGTGGTCATACAACCATGCATTTGTTAAACTCCTAGAACTGTACACCAAAAGGAGTACATATAACTGTATGTGATTATTTTTAATTCTTACCAAACAAATTCAGCCTAAATCATGGTCCAGAGTTTAGCATCTTCCTGGTTCTGGAGTCAGAAAAACAGACCATATGGGGAAGATGCTAATCCTATTCCCTGCTTATTGACACAGAAAAATGTGCCGACTGAACAGATCTGTGCTCTGATGTCCAGAAATCTTGGGTTCGTTTCGGTCTCAAAACTCTCTTTAAATGGAGGAAGGCAAGTATCCTGGGACCCTGGATATCAGCTGACAAATTCTGTTGCCTAAAATAATGTTATGTTAACCATCTGGTAGGGGTGCAAGAGGAGTATGAGCTTGCTGTGTCCTCTGCTGACTGTGTGTGAATGCATGTGCTGCTCTCCCCAGTCTCGTGTTCACAGACTCTGAGAGCAACTGTTAATTCCAATATCATTTATTGACGTCTTATTAAATGCGGACTACTGTGCTACGTGCTGCGAAGGCTAAATATTGAGCTACTTAGAGTCTTCATCGGGTGCCTGGGTGGCTCAGTGGGTTGGGCCGCTGCCTTCGGCTCAGGTCATGATCTCAGGGGCTGGGATCGAGTCCCGCGTCAGGCTCTCCGCTCAGGAGGGGGCCTGCTTCCCTTCCTTTCTCTCTGCCTGCCTCTCTGCCTGCCTGTGATCTCTCTCTGTCAAATAAATAAATAAAATCTTAAAAAAAAAATGGAGCTTACAAACTAGGTGAGAGATAAGACTCAGTAACTTCCTTCAGTCAGATTATGATAAATCCGGCAATAGGTTTTCTCGCTGTGTTATGGCTATTGAGAGGAGAAACCATTCCTTCCTGCCACAGGTTATCAGGAAGGGCTTATTTTGCAAAGAGTGTGGCACTTGTCCTGAACTTTAAGAACCAAGTAGATTCTAAGGTCCCAGAGAAATGGATCCTTTCTGTCTAATTTACTAGTCCCCCCTCCCCCATGTCTGGCATAGTCCCTGATACATTGTTCATACATCAGTATTTTGGAATTAATGAAAGAAAAAAAAGACAGCATTTTCAAAGGCAGAGAACCCATTCCAAGAAGCCATATCCTGCGCAGAGGAATGCAGGGAAATGCTTCCAGCATGTTTGAGACCCTGAGAGTAGATCACTTAGGTTGGAGTATAGGGGGTTGCGGGAAGCAGTGTTCCAAAACTGTGTTGAAATCAGACTGGAGGGCTTCTCCGGTATCAGGCTGACTAAGTGGAACATTTTTCAGTAGAAGAAGGCACTGAAGGATTTTGAGCTGGCACGAGGTGATCAGATCTGTGTTTTTCAAGGAAGTCATTTGTCAGTGATTATAAGACAGTGACTGTTAGTGATCGTACAAGCAGTGTTGGAGCTCAGGAGAGAGACAGTGCGGGGGGCACCTGGACCAGCTCGAGCAGGACTTGGAGAGGGAGTCGTTGCAATGTTCCACCTGGAACACAGGAGTCAGAAGCCCCGGGATCAAGTCCTACTCTGCTTCTAAACTGTAGGACAAATCACATAAGTTTCTGTGTATTTTTAAAAGCTATATAATGTGAGAGGTATGTTCTTTGAGTCCCAGTGATTGGAAAGAAAGTTGCAGATACTTCTAGCGGAGATGTGACAGGAATTGGGACTGCATAGACATCAGGTTTGAGGGAGTCGGAGCTGTCTACATGGCCCCACGTGTTTTGCCAGATCTGACTGGGAGAACGTTGGTGCTATTGACAGAAATAGAGATGTCAGGAGGAAAAGTTCATTTTGGCGGAATGATTTCGAATCCTCGGTGGGACGTGGTTTGGGATACTGGCATGACATGCCCATCAGATATCTGGCCTGCAGGTATTAAAATGGAGGAGGACGGGGTGGAGGTGATGCCTGGGTGGCTTAGTTGTTAAGTGTCTGCCTTCTGCTCAGGTCATGATCCCAGGGGCCTGGGATCCAGCCCCAACTTGAGCTCCCTGCTCCATGGGAGCCTGCTTCTCCCTCCCCCTCTGCCATGCCCCCTGCTTGTGTTCTCCCTCTCTCTCTCTCTCTGTCAAATAAATAAATAAAATCTTTAAAAATAAATAAACTGGAGAAGGATGGGAACATGGGGAGAGGGTGATGCCAGGAATTACAGCTATTAGATAAGCACCATTAGATACCCCAGCTGTGAAAGAGGTTTCCAAGGACAAGAAGGAAGAGGAGAGAAGAGGAAAATTCTGCTAACGCCTGGATTTAGGGGTCAGAAAAGGAATAAATTTGATCTAAGGCTACAACAGGACCGCCCAAAAGTAGAAAGGAAAGTCTCAAAGGTCCGTGTCAGGGAGAAGGAATCAGTGGTAAAAACAGAGCCAGCGTTCAAGAGGGATGAGGAAGAAGATCCACTTCCCTCATTTTAAAATTGAGAAAATAATACCTTCCTTGCTGGTGTGTTGTGGAGAGTAAATAAGAGACAGTACTTAGTCTAATACCTTATGAATAGTAGGCTTAAAAATTGGAGCTCTTATTTGTACTGTTATTGGAAATTAATTCTCATTTTCAGTATCCTTTAGGAATTTTAAAAAATGTAACCCAAACCTTGTGGGTTTTGTGGCGGGGGGGCTGTTGCCTTTCTAAAAGATAAATCATGGGCTAAATTTGCTGCATAATAATGTCTCCTGACCTTTAAAGGGTAAGATGTAGCTCCATTCTAGTTTTAGAAGAGCTCCATACTGTTCTGACAAGAGCATAGTGTTTCTCGGCAACTCTCATTAGGGTGCCGGGCACGGAAAAACAAAATTCTCCTATCCAGGCCAATGTTGAATAATATAGCAAGTTATACGGGGTAAGAAGAACTTGCTCATCTGCTTTCTTCTGCTCTAATGAGGAATCCATCATTTGTGCGGAATTAATGCTGAATTTCAGACCTGAAGGTGGCACTGGAAACCTTGTTGACCCAGAAAATTGAGTTGGTTTGATACACACAATTTATCTTGGGAATAAGTGACCAAGACAGCATACAACCACTACCAAATCTATTTGTGCTGTATTGATTATTTTTTTATTTTTACTTTTTTAATCTAAGAGGCTGGGCGTCTATGCTTTGATTCATAGAAGAACCACTTTGCTTTTTAAAGAGGGGAAAAAACAAAAACAAAAACCCTCCTTTCCAGGATCACACCGCGTGTCTCACCTCGAATCAGCCACCTTGAAAATGTATGCAGTTAGGGACACGCAGTGAGAAAGCAGAAAAGGCTCAGGGACCACTGCAGTTGCCCTGGGGAAGCATATACAAGGCAAAGAGCAGGATTCCATGAACTCTAAGGACCCAGGAGTCTCTGAAATTCAATGGCATGTCATTCCACATGTTACAATCCTTAGTCAAAAGTGTGTGAACTCCCAAGGAAATTGACAAAACGTCCCACCGCTGCCCCCCGCCCCACAACTGACGTGTTTGCTGGTCCAACACTGAAACCAGAGCAAACTTTTTTCTATATTTTCAGTAATTACTAAAAGTCAAAATTATCAGGAATCAGCCTATCAAATCTTTCTTACTTTAGGCTTTATTGTGATTTTCCTAATATTCAAAAACACTTCTAAACACACACATTATTTTCCCCCTTATGTTACACATTCCAGTTAATGGAATCATTCATTTTTTTCACTTATTTCAAGGTATAGAATTTGAAATAATTTCTGAAATAAAATTCAATTTCTTAACCTGGTATTAAAATCTGTTCCTTGGGGCACCTGGGTGGCTCAGTGGATTAAAGCCTCTGCCTTCGGTTTGGGTTGTGATCCCAGGGTTCTGGGATCAAGCCCCGCATCGGGCTCTCTGCTCACTGGGGAGCCTGCTTCCTTTCTTGTCTCTCTCTCTCTGCCTGCCTCTGCCTACTTATGATCTGTCTGTCAAATAAATAAATAAAATCTTAAAAAAAAAAAATAAAGTCTGTTCCTCATAGACTTGGGCCTAGAGCCATGTTTCCCAACGAATATCTCACCCGGAACCCCATTTACACCCCTACGCAGCTCTTCTCCTTCATACACTCTTAAGCTCCAGGCAGAGTTGACCACGGTGGACCAGACTACAAGAAGTCTATGATTTCCTCTCTCTGAATCTTTTGCTTGGGCTACCCCCGGCCCCTGCCCCAAATGCTTGGTTTTTAAAACCTAATCTTTACCCTGGGTTAGGAATCAGTACACAATCCACTTTGGCCAGTTTGGATGTAGTAACCACAGTAATGTAACTTCTAATGACATATAAACCCCCAATTTCAAAGGCTTAGGGAAATAAAAGTATATGTATATATTTTTAAAAGTCTTTACCAACACCTCCAAAAATCCTTTTAAGTTCTTCTGCACTCACAGCCCTTTCCTCTCCATGTCTAGGACAAATCATTTTTTAGGGAGATACCATCCCTAAAATGTTCAATTTTGAAAGCCAGCTTTTATATATTTTTATATATATTTGCATAGCCCCCACAAAACTTAGCACAACACCCAGTACATGGGAATCTTCAATAAATGAGGATTTATTGAATTCAGTTTAGTTTATTCAATTTTATTGAATTCAGTTCAGTTTTCCACCGGGTTCAGTATTCCTTAAGAATTTGAGGCTGGATTAGATTTTAAAAATAAGTTGCTGTGTACTATCTGTAGGTACTACTTTGCAAATCCTTGTAAAGTTAACAGTTGGATTTTTTTAAAGTGTCTTTATTGTATCTAAGGTATTTATTATGCATAATATAATTAGAGAAAGAGCAGTTTTCCTGTCAGTACTTGGTGTGACTTTTCTTCTTTGAGATTTTTATTTTCAATTCATTCTGAAAGTTAAGAAGCTTCTGGATCCAGTGACAAAAGAGAAAGACAGGAAATTAATGTATAAGAAGATAGGAAATGGAAATAAATTGAAATTGGAGTCACATTCTAAAAACACAAAGAAAAAAGACAAAAGAACTGAATATTTCTAAAGTAAGCTTTCTGAATGTGAGGTGGATTCTCAGACGAAAACAAAATATATCTGATGTGATAAAAACAATATTAGGAAAGCATTGTTTTTTTGTTTTTTTAAGTTCACTTCAAAAGCATTTATGGAACAGCTATTACATTCCAAGCACGGTAATTATAAGGACTATGACACTGTCGGTCCTAACCCTGCTCCTGCTCCTTACAGTTGGTTGAGTTAACAAACCATCGCGATTTCCAACGTTAATTCCCAAGTAGCAGCCAAGGTACTAGAAACAAACAAACAAACAAACAAATGTATTTAGGAAATTTGGTGAACCCTAGCGGAATAAGGCCAGGTTTATCTCAGTCCACAGAACCTTCAGTGACCGTGAATTTGGCTGAAAGGGAAATATCAAAGCCATTCTGAAGCAACCCCCGGACAGAGAATAAGAAATCAAAAACAGTACGTGATTTGGGGATTATTATACAGGGGTTATAATGAGCGTGATCCGGGGTGCCTGGGTGGGTCAGTCAGTTGAGCATTTGACTTTTGATTTTGGCTCAGGTCCTGATCTCAGGGTCATCAAGCCCAAGTCAGGCTCCAGGCTCATCAAGGAATCTGCCTCAGGATTCTCTCTCTCTATCTCTCTCCCTCTGCCCTTCCCTCTGTTCATGCATGCATGCTCTCTTTCTTTCTCTCTCTATAATAAATAAATCTTTAACAACAACAACAACAACAACAACAATAATAATGCGCGTCACCCACCTGATACCATCATCTGTACGACTTTAACAAGAAGGTTAGCAAAAACCATAGTTTCATTGAAGCAAGTTGGGCTTCGGAATGAACATTTTTATATTTTGCAAATTAGTGTTCCGCCTAACTTCTACTTCCTCTTACTGCTCTTGTGAACACATTCAGAGAATACAACAACCCCTCAAGCATCGTGTTCTCTTGATTTTTATGTGTGTATACCTAAGGAGAACATATTCTTTCAGTCTGAGAAAAAAAAAAATGAGTGTGGTTGAGCCACCTCTAGAAAGAGGAAAATGTCTAAAAGTGAAGGGAAATAAATATGTTCTGCATAAGAAAAAGGGAGAGAGGGAGAACATGAGCGACCGATGAGGTCAAGCTAGAAAATGATTAATTTAAGTGAAAACCTAGTGGATTACTTCTTTTTCCACTGAAGATAAATCAAGCTGTTGGGACAGTAGAGTTGCAGATTTAGGCAAAGAGTGAACATTCTAACAAGCAGCTCGTCTGTGATGATTCCCTCCCGAACACCCAGTCCTCCATTGTTCTTCTTAGATACACTGATGTACTTTATCTGCCTCTTTCCCGTGTCAGTTTCAGTTTGCACACAGGAGAATCTTGAGTAATTTGTTTTAGGAATATCTATGGAGAAAAGAGTCAGTAAGATCTGAGAAAAATAAAAAGCCGTGAATTATATGACAGAGTAGAGAGTTAAGAGCTTTGCAAATGCAGCCCGAGGTTTCCAACACATTATTTTCAAAATTAAAATGGCAGGTTATGGGCCGTGATCCTTGGGTTGTGCCATGGTGATGGAGTGGATGGGGTGAGAAGGCAGGGATATGGCAGGACAGGTGACTTGCAAGGTACACCTGGTAGTAAGTTTGTATTAATAAGAAAACCCAAGTAATTCTGCTACCTCTCTCACCGGTGCTGGCTGCTGCCTGCTAGCTAACGCTAGCACCACGTTTTCTTCTGAGAACCTGAGAACATACAAGAACCCTATGAAGTAGGTGCTGTTTTCATGTCTGTGTTGCAAGTGTTAGAATCCTTAGGTACTGAAGAGTTAAGACGTTTCCCCAAGATCACACAGCTGGTAAGTGGCAAGCTAGGTGTGACTCCAAACCATCTGATCCTACAAGCACACTCTTAACCGCCATGCCTGTATAGCCTCTCACACAGAGAAATGTTTCCAGAAGGTCCAAGACAGAGGAATTCTGAACTGCTGCTCATTCTCTAATCTATAGTTTTCGATCTTCTCCCTCTGCTCGTGCTGCTTCCTTTACCTTGGGAGGCCTTTCCTCAACCTTCTCCTTCACTTGGATGACTCTACATCCTTCAGATTTCAGCTCGGGATCATTTTGCTCAGCAAAGCTTTCCAGAACTCCCCTCAAGATAGCTGGTTCCCTTACCTCACAGACTTCTATGGGGTACTCTGTGACTACATCTGTTGCAGCACTGACCATATCATGCCGTTACCTTCCTGCCTCATCTTGAAGCCTTGGATGTTCCCTCTGTCTCCTCTTTCACATCTAGTCAGTCACTGCACAGGTGATTTGACCTCTTTCATGTTTCTGGATCCATCCCTACCTCTCTTTTCCTGTGATCACAGCCCTCGTTCTTACAGTTCCTCCTGCAGTAGCCTTCCCACAGGTCCCCCTTCCTCTGGTCCTTACCAGCTGCCTATCCAACCCTCGGTGACGGCCCGTGACCTGGGGAAAAGACATACCCTTCTACCACAGTCTCCCCTGGCCACTGCCCTTCGCCCCATCTCTTGACAGATGGCGGCTGTATGCCATCAGCCTCGCATCTGGAGCTCTAGCAACGCTCACTTATTGTTGCAACCCCACCCCACCCACAGCCACTCCTCCCAACAGGCTGTCTCTCCCTTCTGTGCATCTGCTCACGCGTTGTTGTTCATGGGCGCCTGAAGTGCCCTGTCCTTCCCACTGGCAAGCTCCTGCTGGGCTCACAAGAGGGTTTTGCTATTGTTTACACTCAGAGGCCCTGGGTGGCTCCTCCTTTGGATGCACTAACACTGTGCTCTCAAAACACCCTGTCCCTTCCTCTTTCAAGGGGCCCGCTAGCTGGTTTCCAATCAATCCTTTAGGTTTCTCCTTCGCCTCTAGATGAGAGCTTCCTGAAGGGGAAGACTGGTATATTCACGACTATATCCTCGATGCCTGGGACATAGCGACTACTCCATAAATGTTTGATGAGTGAATTAATTAGTTAGTATACATGTTCAAGTGTCACCTATATAAAGTACACCTAAATAACTTTATTTCCACCTTTCTATGTCTCCTTCCTCCCCACTCTTGATTAAACGTGCAGCAATTCCCAAAGCCCATGTAGTGTGTCCCATGATCTGTGGGATTATTTACACTGTTTCGGGTGCTTTTTCCTTCTCAGTATCGTCGCAAGTCTCCGCAGATTGCCCAGGAAGCCTTTCCTGACTGCACAAGGTGTACGGTGTCATTCCCTTCCTTCGTTACTATTAAAATTTCTGGCACTGAAATTGCCTTTGACCCCGGCAGATGCCAGCCCCTGAAGGCAGGTATTGTGTCTTGCTCAGCTCTGTGGCCGTCTGGTACCCACCACAGGCCCAGCACTCGTCTGTGTTAAACTAGTTGACATGGCCAAAATATGTAGCCTGTTTCATGGTAGTTCAGGCCCTTTGTTTAGCTGCATAACAGTTGACTGAATAAGAAAAGTAACTATTGAGAAGGTCCTACTTTAATCTCTTTTCCTAGCCTTCAATTAAGCAAGATCTTCTACAGTCAAAATGCTAAAGCCCTTGACAACTTTTGTTAATTTTAATCACAGGTGGTCTTCTGAGGCCGGAATAGATGTGGCTGACATTCTTACCACTTTTAGAAAAAAAAAAATGGCCTGCATTACTGTCTGAGGTAACTATAATTGTATGTATGGCAAATAATTAGATTAATGAATTCTTGAAAGTAAATGAGTCCAGCTTTTATATCTTTATTAGGCAAACTTCCACGTATTTGTGAGGTCTGTCACATAAATGCTGAGACTGACTTATAATTCCCATAATAACAAAGTGGCGAGAGCCCACAAAGCCACTTCAGGCCATGAAGAGGTCATTTTTAGTGAATAAAGGGCCGACACTTCTGACAAGTAAGACTCAGGCTGACATCTTACATACTGAGGATGGATCCTTCCCTAATGAGCTCCTATAAACCTGTGGGTTTACCCAATAAGGAATTTACACCACAACTGCGGGATGGTCAGACATGATGTCAAGCTTCCGGACTTCCATTTATTTTATTGTTTATGAAGGATAGTTGTGTTACTTAGATATTCATATGATATTTATTCTTATTATAAGCTGCTAGTCAACTTCTAGTTAAAAATGCCGAGCAAATAATTCATAATTTGAGATAACAAGAACACGATTCTCATCGGTACTAGTGAATAAAATTACCTTCAGTGATACAGACAGCTCTTCTTTCATGTTAAAGTAATTTCATTATCAGTTCATTGCACCTTGTTGGCCTTATGTGAAATCTTATTTTTCCCATTTACTTATATCCTCTATACTTGGTGATTTGTAATGTTCCATATGAAGGAAATGAAATCACACTTCTTTCGAGGCATGTTAACATTCACTAAATGTTAACTGCACACCTTTTTTTCTTGCCAGTACCCTGCAGGATTCTGGGGCTGCCAGGTAGGCAACCTCTCAATGCTCCTGGAGCTTATCACCTAACCAAGAAAACACAAGGAACAAAAACCTAACAATGACAGCATAGCAGTGTGTTATAGCAGAGAGAGATATGCATAGGTGCAATGGGAAAACAAAAGAAAGACATCCAAGGCTTGAGAGTGAGAAAGCACAAGGAAAGCTTGCCAGAGAGATGCTAAGCTGAACTGAGGTTAGCAAGGGAGAAAGAGTAGGGAGGGTGTATTAGTCTCCTAGAGTCACCATAATAAAATACCACCAAACTATGTGGCTTAAAACAATAGGAACTTATTCTCACACTGGATTGTAAGCTAGAAGTCTGAGATTAAGATGTCAGCAGTGACTTTTTTCCAGTGACTCTGAGGGAGAAAGTGTTCCACGTCTCTCTCCTTGCTTCTGACGGTTTTCAGCGATCCTCAGTGTTCCTTGATTTGTAGACACACTTCTGCAACCTCTGCTTGTGTCTTCACGAGACCTCCCCAGCTGTGTGTCTCTGTGTCCAAATTTCCTCCTCCTCCTTCTTCTTTTTTTTGGTGAAAGGACACCAGTCACCCACCGTAACCCAGGATGACCTCCTCTTCAATGGTTTATAGCTACAAAGACCCTGTTTATTGGTCAGGTCACATTCACAGGTTGCAGGTGGACCTAAATTTTAGGAGACAGTGTTCAATCCAGTGGATAGAGGGCATTCAAGATACAGGAAACAGTATGGATGAAGATGGAGAAGCTCTGACATGTTTGGGCAACCATAGACCCTTAATGGTTGGATTGAAATGCTCAGGATCCAACCAAGTTATGAATCTTCAGAGGTAACAGGAGTCTCATCACAAAGAACCTGTGTGCTAAGTATAGGAATTTGAACTTCCTTGTGGAATTGAAGGAGTTTAATTCTGGAAGCTACATGATCATATTTGCATTTTAGAAAAATCTCTTCTGGCAGCCGTGTGGAAAACTGAAGAAGGTACAGATTGGAGGCAGAGAGATGATATAGGAAATCCTTAAAACAATTCTGGCCAGAAATGCTAAGTGTCTACATTATACCAGCAGTAGGAAGACTAGATAAGAGGTGGTAGATAGAGGAGATACTTAAAAAGAAGGATCTGTAAGGATCGTAGTTAGTGACATGTGAGAAAGAAGAAGAGAGAGGCCAGAGTGGTTTTGAAGTTTCTGGCTCAAGTGAAAAGATGGAGGTATCATTGGCTGAGATAATTAAAAGAAGGAATATGCTTAGAGGTAAGAGTGGGTGAGTTTTGGGACATACCTATATTTGAGGTCTCAGTAACCCTTCTAAATGGAGAGCTGCTCTTCTGGAAATTTTGTGAGGTCTCCAGTTCTGGCTGGAGGTGAATTTGAGATTGATGAATATATAAGTAATTGTGTCCCCCAGGTTGAATGCCTGAAGTGAGAAGAGCAGAAAGTCTAGGAAATGCCAATATTTAGGAAATGAGCTGAGGAAAAAAAGAACCAAAGAGTGGCATTAAGAAGGACTTCTGTAGAGAAAAGAGGAAAACCAAGTGAGCATATCATAGATCATAGAGCTTCCAGAAGGACAGAGTGCTCCGAATGTCAAATGCTGTGTGCAGAGAAGTCAAGATAAGGAGAGAAGGTGTTTATTTGTTTTGGCAAAATCCAGTCTTTCGTGACTTTAGCAAGGGCAGTGTTGATAGAATGCAGGAACGATCAAGGAAGAATCAAGATGATAGTCTGGGGAGTGACTGTGCAGGAAGGGGCCATAGGGACTGTAGACTGTCTTTTAAGCAAGTTGGACTGTGAAGGAGGCAAAGCCATATAGGAAATATGTAGGACTCGATAGCTGCATGGGCTTAGGGATGAGTGTTCAGTGATGATAGATATTCAGCCATTCTGTGATCCAGCTCAAGGAGGAGAACATGAACTCTAAGTGGGCTTAGAGCAGGGGTAGTAGCAGGAAAGGAGTACAGGTCTCTCTTCTAAATAAGGTTGTCCACTGAGGACATGTTCTGAAAGGAATTGAGGGATGTCACACAAATGCCACCATGAACTTTTTGTTAAAATGAATAAAAATCTCTTTTCCTTCAAGCTCCACGTAATGGATTTTGTTTTTTTTTGTTTTGTTTTGTTTTGTTTTGTTTTTTGCTGCCCACTTCTCCCAAATCCCCGTGCATTTGTAACAACACCCCCATTTCCTCTTGGGGAATTGATTTTTCCCCTCCTCCTGCAGCCTTAATAGAACTATCAGTTAAGGTGCCCTGCCCTCTCCTATATAAGGACTAATTGGGTCCCTTTCCCCGGACTTTTGAATCTGGAGCATTTAACTGACACAGGTGTCTGGGGGGATAATTAGAATTTACTTATCCCTGATGATAGGGATATACCCTGGTTTCTACTATCTTCTGAACCTACCTTTGTAGCCTTCCCTTTCATTCTTTGACTTCCCCATAATCTTGGGTAGGCTGTAGTGCCCAAGACTCTGGAGCCACACAGCTTGGGTTTGGGTTTTTAGGAATTAATGAACCCAGCGCGTAGAACAGTGGCTAATCAGAGTAAATGCAATAGGTGTTTGTTATTATTATAAAGTTCTCTGTAAGTTAGCCAGGATCATTTATTGCTATGTGCTACCAAGGAATCCTAATGGACACGTCCTTTATTTCAAACGAGTAACATTTCGTTATACCAAACTTGAAGATGTGTATATAATTAATAACTCTATAGGGAGTGGCCATTTACAGTGGTTTGAAGAGAGGAGGAAAATAGAATATATTATAGCTATGGTGAATGATAAATGTTCTCATTTAAAAGTCAAATAAAGGAGGTTAGCTAGAGATATTAAAGGCTCTTGTGATTGTTTGGCAATGGCTGTTGTTAGAAGTGAGGTGGCTATGATGGTTTCTTTCTAAGTTCCCTGAAGACCGTGGAAAATGCAGTGTGCAAGTTTAGAGGCTCACGTCACTTATGTCTCCTAGAAGTTAATTTTTCTCATAGATCCTCAATTTTCTCACTCTGAAAATACTCACAGCTGTCTGATACTGAGTTTCTGGGTGGTTTGTGACATAGTAATATTGCAGCAATAGGTAACTGATAAGGTGGGTAAGGTGGGTTATAAAGCTGTGGGATTAGGTATGATCCCCAGGGAGGAAAGAGGGTAGTGGAAAAGGCCAAAGAATAAATCTGGCATTCAGAGTTGAGGACAAAAAGTTACTCAAGATGGGTAAGACAGGAAATACAACAGCAACAACTAAATAGACTATGGGTCATGGAGGCCATGAAAAGCATGTATTTCAAAGAAGAAAGAGGCATATGTTGAAGGTGGCTAAGAAGTCAACTAAGATAAAAGCCAGAGTCTTTTGGATCCATCCACCTCAAGGTTACCAATGATCACAGTCTTTACAGTGGGTGGAATCCAGTGATGAAGGCTGGATTTTATGAGTCAAATAGTAAGCAACTGGTGACAAGATGATATATCCTGGGGCCTCAGACACCCAAGGGCAGATGATGGAAAACAGGAATTTGGAATGACCAAGATGTCCACGTCGGGTGGCCGGGGAGTCAGTGGGCCCAGCAGACCTGACAATCTCCTGCAGACATGTAATCTGAAAGTCAGTATTGTTGACTGGCTCTATAAGGTTCCGTGATAAAAGGGGCAAATCTAAGCTGTAGATCTGATTAGGGGAGTGATAATAGATAGGCACCCACATGCAGTGACATCTGGGTCAGCACAAGCAAAGCACAAGTGGTTCTGAATCAGGTAAGAGCTCAGTACTGCTTGCTCTGGAGGTTCTGGCCCCTCCCCTGGCCTGTCCAGTTTGTAGACTGCAAACTGACCTATGGTGATGAGTGTTCTGACCCTGTAGGTCACACCTGCGTCCCCCTAGGGTCATCCTGCCCCTCACCCAGACAGAGGGCCCACAAGGACAGAATCTGACACTTCTCGCAGGGGTTTAGCTCACAAATAAAGGTAACACTGGCTACTCTAGTCACCATTTGGGCTGGGATCTAAAATTCCTGAACCATTCTTAGAACCCAGCTTTGGCCTCAAAGGCCACTGTGATGGAGAAGGGACTCTTCTGAGGCTGTAATACCCCTACTAAGTTGTATGGTTCTAGGAGAAGAATTTTTTGTTTGTTTGAGATGAAGGCCTCTCCCAACATACATGAGAAGTTTATGTTTCAGAAAGAACTGTTGAACAGAAAAAAATTAAATAAATAAAAATTGTTACAATGGAAAATTTTTATATATAGGTCCACTAAACAAGCATATTTGACACCTATCCTTGTGAGCTATCATTTCATAAACATATTCTCCCTATCCCCATCATGGGGAATTTTTTTTGAGAGAGAGAGAAAGTGTGCGTGCACAGGGTCCAGGGGGCAGGGGTGAGCAGAGGGAGAGGGAGAGAGAGAATTCATGCTCAATCCCATGATCCCAAGACTGTGAGCCAAAGTTAAGAGTTGAATGTTTAACAAACTGAGCCACCCAGACACCCCCCACTATGGGAATATTAATTATGTGTTCCATCTAGAGCTGCAGGAGTCCATCTTCTGCTGGGTTTTCAGCAAGCAGAGCTCTACCCAGCCAACATGCCCACTCCACAAATAAGGGTAGGAGAAATGATACCTTTGCCTTTGAACTCCCATCACAGGAATAATAGGGAAGAGGCTGGAAAACACTGCACTATGTCAATATGTCTGACAATAATAAACTGTAACTTTTTTCCTCATTTCTTTATAGCCCAGTATACTCACATTTACCTTTTAATGCATTTATGTTTCTTTGCTTTTATTCTTAAAGGCTTCAGGTGGGGTTAAGGGAGAATATATTTCTCATGTGTAACAGATTACGGTGGTTTCTGTAGAGAACATAAGAGAGCTATCTAGCTTTTTAAAAGAAATTGGGTGCCTGGGTGGCTCAATTGGTTGGGCATCTACCTTTGGCTCAGGTCATGATCTCAGAGTCCTGGGATGGAGTACAGAGTTGGGCTTCCTGCTCTGCAGAGAGTCTGCTTCCCTCTCTGCCCCTCCTCCAAGTCATTCTCTCAATCTCTCCCTCTCTCTCTCTCTCAAATAAATAAATAAATAAAACCTTTAAAAAATTAACTGTCATTTACATTAGCACCCCAAATAAGTGAAATGCTTAGCTATAAAACTCACAAAATATGTACAATATCCATATGTTAGAAAACTAACAACTTGGTGAACAAAATCAAAGAACTGATTAACTAGAGAGGTATTCCATATTCATGGATAAGTCTATCCATTGTCAAGATGTCAGTTCTCAATTTGATCTATAGATTCAATGAAATACCAGTCAAAATCCTAGTAAGTTATTTTGATATCAACAAACTCATTCTGAAGTTTATATGGAGAGGCAAAATTCCTAGAATAGCCAACACAGTATTGAGGGAGAACAAAGTTGGAGGACTAACTCTGTCCAAATTCAAGACTTAGTATAAAGCTAAAGTCATCAAGATGGTCTGATATTGGTGAAAGAATAGATAAATAGATCAAGGAAAATTGGTGTTGTCAGCAATAGGCCCACAAATATAGTCAGTTATATTGCAAAGATAATATAATGGATCAAAGATAGTCTTTTCAACAAATGGTGCTGGAAAAACTGGACATCCGTGTGCAAAAATAAAAAAGAAATGGTAAATGAATCTATATGCAAACCTTACACGCTTTAGAAAAATTAACTCAAAATAGGTCATAGACCTAAATGTTAAATGTAAAATACAAAATCCCTAGAAGAAAACCTAGATGACCTTGGGTATAACAATGATATTTTAGATACAACACCAAAGGCATCATCCATGAAAGAACTGATAAGCTGAATCTCATTACATTAAAAGCTCCTGCTATGCAAAAGATAATGTCAAAGGAATTAGAAGACAAGATACATACTGTTATTTGATCAACAAGAGACATTATTGCAAATATTTGCAAAGATACATTTGATATAATACTGTTATTCAAAATATACAAAGAACTCTTAAAACTCAACAATAAGACACCAACCAGAAAAATGGGCCAAAAGGCTTAACAGACACTTCACCAAAGAAGACATACAGATAGCAAACCAGCTTAAGAGAAGATGCTTCACATTGTATGTCATCAGGAAAATACAAATTTATACATACACTAATTACAATGGCTAAGATCCAAAACAATGACAACACTAAATACTGACAAGAATATGGAGAGCAGTGGGAACTTAATCATTGCTGCTGGGAATGCAAAATGGCACAGCTGCTTTGAAAGACAATTTGGAAGGTTTTTACCATACAATCCAGCAGTAGCACTGTTTGGTATTTACCCAAAAGAGTTGAAAATTTATATCCACACAAAAACCTGCACATGGATGTTTATGGAAGTTTTACTCATAATTACCAAAACTTGGAAGAAGCCAAGTTGGCTTTTGGTGAGTAAATGGATAAATAAACTATGGTACATCCAGACAGTAGAGTATTACTTGGTGCTAAGAAGAAATGAAATCCCATGGAAAGTCAGAGGAATTTTAATTCCATATTGAGTGAAAGAAGCCTTTAGGATTCTATCTGAAATTTTGCAAAAAAATAAAAATAAAAATAATGGAAGACAGTGAAAAGATCAGTTGTTTTCCAGGAGTTGGTGGGGGCAGGGGAGAGGTGAAGAAAGGAAGAAACAGGTGCAGCCCAGATTTCCAGGGCTGTGAAAATACCCTGTATGATATCATGATGATGGATATATATCATTGTACATTTGACCAAACCCATAGAATGCACAAGGCCAAGAATGAACCCTAATGTAAACAGTTGTCATTGGGTAATTATGATGTGTCAATGTAGGTTTATCAGTTGTATATGGGAAATCTCTGTACCTTTCCCGCATATTGCTGATGGTTAATTAATCATATTTCTCAACTCGGTTTATGAGCGCTGCCCTTTAAAGTTCCCTTTTTTACGTTAATTAAATGATAATTCATTTCTCCTTATCCTTCTACCTCACTTCTATCCCTCTCCTCTTGGGCCATTTTGGCCTATCCTTCCATTTTTATAAAGTCCTATAAAAAAGATATCATAGCAAATGTATCTATTTCTGCTGTAAAAATTTTTAAAAAGATACTAACTGCTGATGGCATCTTTTTCATCTAGTGTCTTAGCATACATAAATAATAAGGAAAAGGAAATTCAAATTCTAGGTAGCAGTAGAAGTGGCTAGTGCAACAGCAATTAATGAAGGAGATCTATAATTAAGAAAGATTGCATTAAAGGGCGCCTGGGTGGCTCAGTGGATTAAGCCGCTGCCTTCGGCTCAGGTCATGATCTCAGGGTCCTGGGATCGAGTCCCGCATCGGGCTCTCTGCTCAGCAGGGAGCTTGCTACTCTCTCTCTCTCTCTGGCTGCCTCTCTGTCTACTTGTGATTTCTCTCTGTCAAAATAAATAAATCTTTAAAAAAAAAAAAAAAAAAAAAGAAAGATTGCATTAAAATATAGACTGGAATACCATTAGCAAAAGCTACAATACTTGAATTAAAATAAGTATTCCTAAAAGGACCTAAAGATCAGGATATAGAAAATATGCAGAATAAGTAAAAATTGTATAAAATATAATTATACATGATCATACCTGGTGCATAATAGGTGACCAGTAAATATTTGTGAAAGAATGATTGTTGTGTTCAAAATTCATTGTTTACTATCAGAAAATGCTCTATGTTATTTTCTGTGCGGCCCAGGGACATGGTAGTTCTAGGTATCAAGGCGGGTTACACTGTTCATCCCTATTCTACTGATTTAAGCAAGAATTTACTAGAATTCGATTCTCCTGAGGCAGGTAAGACTCACAGAACTCTCCCTTGCAATTGCCTGCCTGGCCTACGTTAATTACAGACGTTATTCATTATGGAGCTGAGGGCTCTACATAAAACTGGTCCGGGGCTAAGACCAGTCAGACAGATTGGGGTTTTGTTTTTCCTGTTTCTTTGTGAAATGTGTCTGCAAATATTAACCAGTCTGATTAGGATCCCGATTGCATTACAGTGACGGTGTCACAGTGTGTCATTCCTGTGACGTGACCACGAAGGCAAACAAAGGTCTCTTTCATTAAGGAAGGTATAAATAACAACCAAGGAAGGGGTTGCACCATCTTTTTTTCTGCAGTTCTTTGTGGAGCCGGTAGGAAGGGAGTGAGGAGGAAGGAGGGCTGCATTCCACTCCTCCTCCAAAAGTGGATGCAATTATTATCATGTTGGCTGGGGGGAGAAAACTGCCAGAGCAAATCTTACCCAACTGTCAGGAAATCTGTTCTGAGGAAGGAAGAGGAAAGTTATCCTTTAGCCTTTTATCTCTGTTTTGACTCCTTTTTCTACTGATTTCAAGATATTTAAATACAACCAAAGGTCAAAGAATGTGCTAATTCCATCTAGCTGTTGAGTGGCTCCTGGCTCTAGGCAGGATGTTCTTATTTTGTTATTGATTATAATATCTTGTATAGTAAAATGTAGACATCATTGGTAAAATTTTAAATCAGACATCCGACTTCTGTTGTATTATTCAAATTAGAGGGCCAACCCGACTTGTATCCAAGCTCTCTCCTTAGACAGCAGTACTGTTTTAGTCTTCAATTAGTTGCCTTCCACCCGCACCCTCAAAGCCTCATATGTGGGTACCTGCACGCCCACATGCACACGCGTGCACACAGCTTGCCTGGTTTCTTACTGGGAAATACAGAAGTCACCAGGACATGGTGCTTGCCGAAGAGGTCACAGCTCCCATGGCCACATGTGTAGTTCCCATCCAAGGTCCAGGACCTTCTGGAGATTTAAATCTCAATTTGTAGCAACTATTGGACCAATACTATAATTGGGATTATCCATTAACTTGAATTTGGGACTTGGGAAAAAATTTACTGAATTTGCAGATAAAAGAAACTGAGTAAAATTGCCATGTAGTGGATTTACCAGATCTTTTTTAAATTAAGAAAAACAGGGGCACCTGGGTGGCTCAGTCAGTTAAACATCTGCCTGGGCCTCAGGTCATCATCCCAGGGTCCTGGGATCGAGCCCCATGTTGGACTTCACGCTCAGTGAGGAGCCTGGTTCTCTCTCCCTGTCTGCTGCAACCCCCACCCTGCTTGTGTTCTCTCTCTCTCTCTGTCAAATAAATAAATAAAATCTTTAAAAAAATTTTAAGAAAAATAAATCACCTACCAAAAAACTGGGATTCCCTTCCTCTTTCTTGTTTTCATCATTTCTAAAGCTCTATTTGTTAGCTTCTGTGCTAGGCACCAGAGGCTCAAGCTAAACATGGTTATCTCTTTTATGGAGCTCTGAGTTAATCTCCCTGTTTTTCTATCTGTGGCTTTCTATGGAATCAGTTTGGTAGATTTTAATCAGCATTTTTAAATGGAATGGAATCGAATAGAAAATATCAGCAGATAAATATTGTTTCTAAGTAACATTTTATTTTAGTGGTCTAAGCATTTGGATATGAATGTATGTACTGGGTTGTGATATAATTTTTTATATTTTGGATTATGCCCCAAAAGCTTGAAATCCACTGGTACAACTGATATATTTACAGAAAAATAATTGTAATATCCTAAATATCCCATTGAAGCAAAATTCCCATTAACCACAATTATTTTAAAATATTTAGAAACATGCCATCAAAGCAGGACCAGACAAAATCAAGCAAATGGAAGTTTGAGTTGAATACACCCAAAATAATAGAGAATGTGAAAAGAATATCCCATTTTTATAAATCTTATTTTTTTAAAAAAGGTTTTATTTATTGGAGAGAGACCATGAGAGGGGGGAGGGTCAGAGGGAGAAGCAGACTCCCCACTGAGCAGGGAGGCCCCATGTGGGACTCGATCCTGGGACTCCAGGATTATGACCTGAGCTGAAGGCAGTTACTTAACCAACTGAGGCACCCAGGTGCCCTCATTTTTATAAGTCTTAAAATTGTAAGTGCTATCATGATCATGACCACCATAATGGTATGACTGACCATAAAACTGAAAGAAGATTCCTTATGGGGCTAGTAGAGGTGTATGTGGTGTGGTACGATATGACCCAACTCAACACCCAACACCAGCAATTGCCATTTGTGACTCTACTGCCTTCCCTTTCTATCCACTTGCTGAAGTCTTCTATCAAAACAATTTTTACAGTCTTCCCACCAGTACCAGGTCCTTGTTTTCTCCATCATCCTCCCGAAGCAGGAAGTCCAAGTCCTGGTAATTCTTCCTTCAGAATATGTGCTGCATCCATGTTTTTTCTCTTTCCTCTTCCATTCTCACTGCTTGTCCACACTATTGTTCTAACCACTTGTTCATCTTCTTTACTCCCGTTGGCCTAATATAGCCCACATTTCCCACGTTCTGTCAACTGGTCTTTGTGCTGCCATTCCTGTCCTCTGCTCTTCCATCCTTGTCCTAGCATTTCTGAGAGCTGAAAGAATTTGAACTCTGAAATCAGTGGTATTGCTTATTAGCTATTGACTTTGGGTAAGTTAATTAAATTTCCCAAACTTCATCAACTAGAAAATGTAAGTTAAATGAGTCCTACCTCATAAGATTATTGTGCGTTTTAAATGAGATAATTCTTACGAAGTCTTTAGGTCATAGGAAAAGCTGGAACATAGCAAGTGCTCAATAAAATACGGTTCCACATCACTAACCTATATGATGTAGTGTATACTCTTCAAGACAACAGTTCACCTTTCCTTAGGCTGACATAATGTATTCATAATATTAGTCAAGTCCTCTTGATTCACAGCCTGACCACTGTACCTATCCCTGAGGATTGGAGCCTCTGTAATTGTTGCCTTCTCCCTCAGCTGCCATTTCTGCAATGCACACATCTTTCTAAGCTATACCTAGTTCCACCATCTGCATTGTACTCCCATGTTTCGTTTCATTCACTTGGCCCTTAGCAATATACATGATTAGTTATTATTTCTCCTGTGTGTATCATCATGCATGGGATTTGTAGGAGGGATGCCATGGTAAGCAAACATCTAAAAATGCCAAATATGGTGAAATACATACAGGAAAAACAAAGTGTTTGTAAGAATAAGAGTAGATAAACCATTTGTATTCCTAGAGTCAGTGAAATACTACATTTGTCTGGCAATTTGGGTAAGTTATTTCATTCTTGTTAACTACCTTTGTTTCCTTAGCATAAAAGCAGATCACAGGGAGCCTTAGCTAGTTACCAGATTTTATGTAGCTCTCAGGAGTCATCAGTATTAATCCACCTTCTTCATCCCTGGGAAGCCAACTATGCTCTCCCCACTGGATAAGGAGAAGCCATTCTATCCATATTTCTCCCACTCCTTTGTCCTTTCCATGGTGAATATATTTACCACCTCCCTTTCTTCACTTCTTTTAACTTTTTAATGTCACTATCTGTTCTATTTTGGTAATTTTAAAATGGTAATTAATCAACAAATCTTGTGAAATACTTTCTCTCCAAATGAGAAATAAGGATATTCAAGATGACTAAGAGAATGAACAAATGCTCAAGATTTCCATGCTATTGATTAAATTTATCTGATAGTTCTAAAACAGTATTTTAAGCAAAAGGGACATTTATCCCCATTGTTCTTCAAATATTTGTTTAAAGCTTCATGCAGTGGAACCCTGCTGCTACAGAAAAATACTCCTTTCTTTCCAGAAACATTTTTTGAACACCAATTATGTATCAAACCACATAGCAAGAGATGAGATTCTTTTGTAGCGCCTAATAATTTGCTTGGGAATAAATGGGAATCCCTATTACATAGTGTGGTGGTGTTTTTTTTCCTAATACTTGAGTAGGCTTGAAGAACTGCATTTTGCCCTGGGTAGGAGAATATGGTTCTAAATAATGGGTATCTTAACCTTAATCCAACCAAAATGTCATTCAGGCATAATCACCTCTTGTACCCTGTCTGCTCAAATTAACAATGTCTGTAATAAATTTCACACCTGGGGAATTAAGTGTTAGAAATCATTCATAATAAGAACAGTGACTACAAACTACAGTAGCCTTTCAGAGGAGGAGGAGGAGAAGAACACCAAGAAGTTGAGGTTGTATTGAGGTAGGATGGACATTTTAAGAGACCTAGTTCCAGAAAGGTGCCCTGAAAAAGTTTGGTGGTAGACAGTATTGAGGTGATTTTCTCTTTAGTAATTGCTTCACACATTCAGCATGCTAGCCTGCTGAAAAAAATTCATTATTGCTCAGTTGAATCATTAACCAGATTTGTAGAGGAAATCCAGTAGGACCGTGGCAATAGGGAGCAGGAGAGCAGGAAGCACCCACAGTGGTCATCTTTGAAAAACAGTTTGTGCCAGATTATTCAATAGTGTTCGAGAAATTAGAAGTTTTTCCCTCAGGGAACCAGTGACTAACTTAGAAATGTTCAGAGATCCCTCTGGGGTGGGAATAAATCCCCCCATCCCACATTTCATGAACCTTGATACCCATGTATATAGCAAGCATACCTCAAAAATCGTATGTGCTGCTCCTCTTTCTCCTTCCAACTGATATTTTTATCAGTTGGAAGTTGTAATGTTGCCTTGTAATCATTTAAGAGCTTTTATAAAATTCCACTTTTTAAAAGTATTTCCTAGCCCATTGCTTAAGCGAGGTATGAAATATTCAACAACAGGCTATCTGGGGGATAAACATCCAGATTTGCAGTTTGCCAGTTTCTGTGGTGTGAATATTCTCTCTATGGCCAATTTCAGGCTACCTGTATGATGTTCGTGACCTAGAGTAGGAAAGAGATGAACACAACCAGTTGTGTGGGCAGCTCCAACACACTTGGACTGTAAGCCTCTAATTTCCATTGTTCATTGCTCACACACCTTAGTAATGGCTCCTTTTTTTTTTTTTTAACATTTTATTTATTTATTTGACAGAGAGAGAGATCACAAGTAGGCAGAGAGGCAGGCAGAGAGAGAGGGGGGAAGCAGGCTCCCTGCTGAGCAGAGAGCCCGATGCAGTGCTAGATCCCAGGATCCTGGGATCATGACCTGACCCAAGGCAGAGCTTAACACACTGAGCCACCCAGGTGCCCTGGCTCCTGACTTTTTATATAAAAGGGAATTGCAGGACCCACATAACTGGAAACGAAAGCTGCGTATTAAATGCACTATGTTATTGCATTATATGTTTATTGGGAGTGAGTTGGTGACAGAGAGACGGCAGTGGTGAGACTGGAGGAAAGCTCCCCTTGTGTGCCATTCACCCACCCTCCACACAGCCACCCTTTTGGAAGCTAGTCTAGTTTTATTCCCTATTTTGAGCCTCCCCCAACATTCTCTTAATCACTGATTTGAAATCTTGGAATCATCCTTGATTTTTTTCCTGCCTGATGTCCTTCATGTCACCTGCCGTTAGACGCTCCAGTGTCATCTCACGCATCGTTTTCATATCCCTTTTTTCTTTACATTTATTCTAACAGCGACGGATTCCTCCCTACCTCTTACATAGTGATAGCCTCATAACTGATCTCCTTCCCTGTGGACTCTTCCTTGCTGGTCAGTACACATCAAAACCTGCTTCCCAGGGACGCCTGGGTGGCTCAGTTGGTTAAGCGGCTGCCTTCGGCTCAGGTCATGATCCCAGCGTCCTGGGATCGAGTCCCACATCGGGCTCCTTGCTCCGCAGGGAGCCTGCTTATCCCTCTGACTCTTCCTTCCACTCTGTCTGCCTGTGCTCGCTCTCATTCACTCTCTGACAAATAAATAAATAAAATCTTAAAAAAAAAAAAAAAAAAAAAAACCTGCTTCCTTTATAAACTTCCTAATTGCTTCACTGGCCTGTTGCAAATCATGTAGTTACTTCCACCACCTACCAGAACGCCCAGAGCTGTTAACAATGCCATTAAGATGTTCCGGTCTCAGCCGATCTAACATCCACAGCTTTTAGTTCCTAACAGCCCCTTGTATAAAACTCCGTACCCGTTGTTTCACGAAGAGCATCCCAACTGGTAAGTCAGGAACATCCAGGTGTGTAGTAGCTGTTAAATATTTTCAGTGATTCCCCTACCTATGAGAACACCATGTTTACATTTCCAGGACAACCCCTACTCTTCCTGAACGGATGGTATATTCTCCCCATATCTGCACCTTTCTCTTTGTGAGTTTCTCTGAATTCCTTCCCCCTGTACAGCTCAAAGATTCCCAGTCATTCAAGGTCAGAGCATGGAGCCCTTACAGACATTAATAAGCAGGGAAGATAATACTTCTTAAAGCCAGAAGTAGAAAAGAAATAACCGTGGCATCTAAATGGCTTAAACCAGATGCCAGAGACTGACTGGGGCCGATAGGAAAGAATGTCAAGGACCAATGAGAAGCGGTGATAAGCAACTCCCAGAAAAGGCACGTTAATGTTCTGGAATCAGAGCCATCACGTGCCTCGAGGTCAGGGTGATTGTTGACCTTCTAAAGCTGGGTAAGTCCTCCAAAGCAGCAACATGCAGGACTACCTCTGCGGAACAAGCTATACCCTAGATTTCTTCCCACACACCTAGTGGAGTCTAATTATGTACTTGGGATTCATGCAGAACTGGGTTAGGCAAAGAGCAGGTATAATATCTGAAAATCGGGAGAGAACATTGAGATAAAACAAGATCTAGACGTGCAGCTTCAGGGAGGAACAACCTTCCCACTTTCTGCACTGTGAATATTCTTAGCAAGGGGAAGCTTAGAGATTTAACACAGTTTATCAAATGTGAAACTTTGGAGCGTTGGGATCCAATTTGGTAGGAATCTTGCTTCTCCATTCTTATTTTCCTTACATTTTTGGCTACATTTTACACCATTGAAATAAGACTCCATTTACAAGGTTTTAAAAATACAAAACAGGGGCACCTGGGTGGCTCAGTGGGTTTAAAGCCTCTGCCTTTGGCTCAGGTCATGATCCCAGGGTCCTGGATCAAGCCCCGCATTGGGCTCTCTGCTTAGCAGGGAGCCTACTTCCCCCTCTCTCTCTGCCTGCCTCTCTGCCTACTTGTGATCTCTGTCTGTCAAATAAATAAATAAAATCTTTTAAAAAAATAAAAATACAAAACAATAAAGTTTCAAAAATCACCCAGAATCCCACCATAAATCAACCCCATATATTTTAGTATATTTCCTTCTAATATTTTTTCTACATATATATTTTTTCTGCATATTAATAGATGTATATTTCTTGTAGTCTGTAGCATCATAATTTGTTGAAACAATTGATCAATGATTAGAGAAAAATGAGGGAATATAAAAAATATATATATATTCTTAAAAGATTTTTCTTCCAACTTAAAACAGTTGAATTTGCATCATTCACTAGTCTTTGGACACAGGGCATATATTTTCTTTGAGAATGGAACCACTGGTTGGAGTTAATGTATCCTCTTTCTTACAAAAATTCATCATGGACCCTCAGTATTTTTCTACTTCAGTTTTTACAGTGAAGCAAATAATCCCTAATTAAGAATAAGAATGTTAAGTATTTATAATTGCTTTCCTCATTCATAGTTGTCTCACGCATGCCTAATTCAACAGCTACATTTTTTAGCGACCCACCTTTGTCAGGTTTTTATCAAAGCATTCGACTTAGTTTCGAAGAAACAAAACACTTCTGCGCTCTAGTTTCACCTTTTTTAAATGTCATATAGTCAAATGATGTGGTGACGAGAACAAGGACGACTGGTATGAACAAGTTCAAGGAGAGCCCCTGGCTCTCAGTTTTCATACAGCGTAACAGCAGCAGAACCAGGCAGGCTCACCAGCTGCCGAGATGCCATGAGTCATGAGCTCCATCAGTAAATCTTAGCCTGGGAGTAAAAGCTCGACTAGGTGGAGGTGGTTTGGAGAGTTCCTGCTTACAACCCTGCAGTGAAACGTATTGGTCATAAGCCCTTACCAGTTATTTTGTTTGCTTTCTTAGGCTCAATTCCTGGTAGAATTGGTCCAAAGAGCATAGATATTTGCAGTGTTCTTCATCAATTGTGTGCGCCTATAACATGACTGAGAATGCCATTCTCACCCGACCCTTGCAAACATCAAACATTATTCTTAATCTTTGCCAATTAAATAAGCATATACGGTGTTTTGCCTGAATTTACCTGAAGATGTTATGATATAATATGGTGGTTCTTAATGCTGTAGACTTGCCAGCTTCACCCAGGAAACTTTAAAAATGTTCATGTCTTATAATTCTGGCTACAAAGTATTTAAGGTGGTTACAGTCTAAGTAATGAAAAGCAGCATATTATTCTCTTGCTATGTGATTTATTCTAAAATATTGGCAAATAAATTATATTAGATTTATACCAACTAAAAAAAGGTGGGACAGGGGAGAAGAGGAGGGAAAAGGGAAGGAAGGAAGGTTGGTCCAATGATAGTATAGTAAATAAGCATCCGCTGAAATGTTTTTGGAAATCAAACATTTTTAACGTTTAAACTTGTACGAAATCATAGTAACCTGGGATTTTAGTATAAGCATATGTCCCTAGCCACTATTACCCTAGTGAATTCATCGCAGAGTTTTAAGATGTTTTAAATGTTCTGAAAATTATCTGGAGGAAATAAAAGTATTCTCTATGTTGCAAAGACATAGCTGAAACAATTATGTTTAACGTTTGATATTTTTCTATAAATTTATTTATATATTACATATTCTTCTCAGTATTTTAAGCAAAAAGGGACATTGTAATCAGTTATTTACAAGCCCCCAAATAAGATGTACGCCACCTAGGGTTGGAATAAGAATATGTCCATCTCTGTACACAGTTAAATATCTTTGGAGGAGTAGACTTTGTTGTCTAAATTAGCCAACAGGAAAAAAAGAACAAAAGATATATACATATCTTGTGTGTCCCTTTTTGTAAGACCACATCTCAGATGAAAATTGAAGCATGTACAAGGATACTTATGGTGGCAATATAACTCAGTATTTTTAACTCCACTCCTCCTCCAGAACATCCAGAATATTTGGTTACCTTCGCTGTATATATATGTTCTCAAGGCAAAATCTATCTTCAAATTCTAGTAAAAACTAAATGAAAATCATAGAAATTATGGCATATCATGAAGGTAGGCTAAAATGCAGAAGGCAACATTGATTCATCCAACCCGTGTTTGTGAGAGCTTATTATGAGCCATTCATTTCACTAGGCACTTCAGGTATAGAAAATGAGCAGAAGTAGATAAAAGTGCTGCCCTCTTAGAGCTTGCATTCCAGCCCGCATGTCCAGAAAACAGTCAATAAATATACAAAACTCACAATACATGGGTAAATGTTTCAGTACTTTAAAAGGTGATTAGTGCTATGAAAAACAACAACAACAACAAAACAGTAAGCAAGCATGGTAAAACTTTCAAAGTGACAGAGTAGAAGTCAGAAGACTTGCAATTTAACAGTAGCTTTATCTAGAAGGACCTCCCTGAGAGGGTGACAGACACATGCACAAAGACCTCAAGAAGCCCTGTGTGATCCCCGCCCCTCCACCTTCCTTCTCTAATCTCCCCTCCTACACAGCTCCAGCTGTCAGGCTGAACTCTTCACTCTTCCCCTCAAACTCCTGCCTTTGCAGGGGCTGTGCCTCTTGCCTGGAGAACCAAGAATGAGGCAAAATGTCCTCAGTTCCCTGAGGTCACTAAAACAATAAACAAGTAGCTACAGGAGATGAGAGATTTGATAGTTGCTTTTGGTCGGTGTTATCAGAGAAGGTCTTAGGGAGGAATTATCTTTCAGAAGTACTTTTCAGATTTACTCACTGTCTTCTCTTTTATCTGCGTATATCATGAGTTCATTTTTACCTCCCATTCCCATAAGCTTGGAGGCGATAGAATTTGGGAATCGGACTCACTTGGTTTTGAATTCCAACTCTTTGACTTATTAAACCAACAACTTGGGTGAGCTAGATTTTTCAGAGCCTCAGTTTTCTCCTTTGGAAAAATGAATATAAACCTTCTTTGAAACTTGTCTGAAGAAAAGTAACATACAAGGTCTGGCAAGTGATAATGAGAGAGGACACTGGTCTTAAGAGGGACATGAATCAGAGAATGAAGGACAGTTTTTTAAACTGGGCTGAGGAGAGTGCATCTTATTTTACAGGTAGTGGAGAACCATTAAATTGTTTTGCACAGAGAAGTTTCATACCTGTATGTTTGTTTTAGAAAGATAACATTAGCAGCAGGTGGAGGGCGGGTTTTAGAATGGCTCGATCAAGATCAGGTAAGGTGGCCTGACATTGCCTTGCTGTGAGAAACGATCCATTCAGGGGAGCCTGGTGGCGTTTGAAGAGGTGGACTTGGTAACTGGCAATTAAAATATGTATTCTAAACTTTATATCTTTCCATTTAGTCAGTTCTCATCATATAGACAAAATAAATAAATCATTTTCATTGCTCTTTTGACCCAATTTCATAGAATTTGGCTTTAGGCCATTCTTGGGGGATTTATTGTTTGAGTGGATGTATATAATTTGAGAACCAGCTGTTAGAGCTACCAGCAATAGGAAAGAGGGTGAAAAAGAAATCAGCTGATAAATGGGAGTCAGAGAGTCTGGGAAAAGAAACTCAAGTAAACTTTTTTTTTTTTTTTTTTTTTTGCCCAACAGGCATCACTTTATAAAAAGCATTTTTCAGCTGTTGACTTTGGAAAATAATTACATTGCCTAGCTTGGAGCTTGTAGATAGCCAGGATAGATAAGGAAATTATGGTTTCCTTTAACTAGTTTCATGGCCAGGCTAACCTGCTTGCATAGCAAAAAGCAGATGGAAGAGTGTGGAAGGATCGACCAGCATAAATCCGTCATCACTGACAGAAAAGCTTCAGCACGTGTGACTGTTCAGTTTTGCCTCATTGAGAAGCATCAGCTTTTAATTTTTTTTTTAATTATTTTTGAATAGGCAATACATTTATATAGTTTAGAATTCAAGAAGTGCAACAGGCTATAGAGTGAAAAGTCTTCCCACATATCCTGTTGCCCAGACACTCAGTTCCCCTCCTCTGATAGCAATTTCTTACTTACTCTTGCAGAGATATTTGGTGTATATACAAGCAAAATATATTCTTTGTCCCCTCTTAATACAAATGCATATTAAACATACTGCTTTGTATCTTAAGATTTTTAAATTTTTTTATTTTTAATTTTTATTTATTTTATTATTTTTTAAAAAGACTTTATTTATTTGACAGAGAGAGAGATCATAAGCAGGTAGAGAAGCAGGCAGAGAGAGATGGGAAACAGGCTCCCTGCTGAGCAGAGAGCCCCAGGCGGGGCTCGATCCTAGGATCCTGGGATCATGACCTGAGCTGAAGGCAGAGGCTTAACCCACTGAGCCACCCAGGTGCCCCAAGATTTTTTTAAATTATCGCTGGGTGTCTGTTACTGAATTTATTTTGGAGATTGTTCTGTATGAATACATTAAGAGTTTTCCCTTCTTAAATACAAGTGCTTAGTATACCATTATATAAAAGTACCATAATTTTTATAATTGACCCTCTCCCTATTAGTGAACTTCTAGATTGCTTCTAATCTTTTATTTCATACAGTGAATAACCATGTACCTACACTGATAAGTACATTTATTTATTTTACCCATAAGGTTAGCTCCTAATGTGGAATTGCTGAGTCAGTGTGTATGTGACCTTGTATTTTTGACAAGTATTAGCATTGTTTTCTATAGAAATTATACTAATTTGCATTCTCACAGGTGGAATACAAAGAACACTGCTTCTGACAGGAGACCAGGAAACTATAATGCCTGCCTAGCTGGACTAGGTTCAGAATTTCTTACTTCAACGCACAGGCCTTCATTCTCAGGATGTTCTTTTTTATCAAAGGTGAATATGCTCACGTCTTCAATCAGTGGTTCTCACCTGGCGACAGTCGTGCCTCCCAGGAGCCCTTTGACAATGTCCGGAGACATGTGTGGTGGTCACAAATGGGAGGGTGGTGGCTCGGTGGGCATCTTGTGGGGAGAGGCTGGAGATTTGGGGAAACACACTGCATGGGACATTCCGCCCCCCCATTCCTCCCCACAAAGTTACCTGGTCCAGAATGTCAGTGGTGCAGAGGTAAGCAACTCTGACCTAGATGAACATCAGCTTCCTCTCCATCACCTTAAATCCATCTTTTCAACCTTAGCATTCTTCACTCTCTAACCTAAGGTCTCTGCCAAACCAATGTGCTTGCTTCCATAGTACATTTTTAAGAAATTTTTCATTTCTGTTACAACATTATATTGTATTGAAATTAAGGATTTGCAGATACTTTGGGCTCCTCAAAACGTGAATATATCTTATTTATATTTGTATCCAGAATATGTGACACAAAGAAAGCTTACTAAAGGAGTGACTGGATTTAGCAGTACTTCCTGATTGTCTCGGTGTGACTTAAGGGATTATGTTCCTTTTAATCAAAGACCATTCTTTTTTTGCTATTACTTGCTTCACCTTTCTCTTACTTTCAAATATCCATTTTTCGTTAGACTACACAGGCAATTTTTTCTAGCCTACAAAAACATTGTGCCAGGAAATGTCAATTGAATAAAAAGTATTGGCCTTTCCCCTGATTTGAACTACGGTGAAGTTTATTACCCCGGCATTAGTCACTTAATTACATACCCTCCTGCTCATTTATAACTTCTGACTGAGTTCGTCTTGTCTCGTCAAATGGATTGAAATCTCCTTCAGGGCAAAAATCAAAACTAGAAGTACCTCGTGATGCTGAACACCATGTTTTACAGACTCAAAAGCAGGAGAGTGACAGGTTGTTGATGATGATTCTTCTTTTTTTTAATCACAACTCACAGACCCAGCAAAGATCCTGACCTCAGCATAGAGACTGTTCATTCTCAAGAGCAGAGCACTGCGGTCCTCCTCAAAAACAATAAAAAGGCAGCTCTGCAGGAGGTCCAGACTCGAGGCCCCAAGGAATCTGTACTTTCCAATCTGCCTTCTCCCTGGCTTCCCTGTCCCCTGGAGGGGCACGAGAGCCTCGACTGACCAGCTCCGTCCACAGCCTTTTCCATTTCTGTTTCCTTCACCGCCAAGATTGCCACCAGGCACGTTGCCCTCGTTCGACATGATTAAAGACCCAAGTGTGGGAGGAGCGACTCCTGGCCCGTTTCTGACGGGAGCTAAAAGCAGAAATCACTAATAAGCTTTCAGCACGCAGCTGGGTAGCAAGGGTCTCCGCTTAGGTTCCCACTCGGCACACCGGAGCTGCCTTTGCCAGAGGGAAAGCAGGTGGAGTGGAGGCCTGGTTTTAATGAGATCGCCATGGTGTTGGGGGGAGGGCCGTGGGGGGGGGGAGCGCGGAGGGAGTGCAGCAGCCCAGGAAAAAGGCAAGGTCAGGGAGGAACGAAGCAAGGACAAGAATACTTGTTTGTAAGGCTGAGTGGTGCTAAATATATCCTGAGAAAATTGGGATGCAGGGCAGCTTTTGATCATAGCTCACGCAGGATTTTAAAATGCAAATGCAGAGCTGCTTAGTTTATTGCTAATAGCGTGTTGTTGAACCATCAGTTAGCGCTGAGATCCTGTTGCATTCTCTTTGCAATTAAAATAAGCTCGCAATTGAAGTCCTTCAAAGCTGAGTTGCAAAAGAGGAAAACATTCAGAGTTGAGTATCTATCTGGCAAACCAAGGAAATGAGAGGAGTCAGCTTGATTAGAAAAGGGAGACTATAACAAAACAAATATTTTAATCATTTTCCCCTGAAACATTCAATTGAAAAAAAAACTTTAGTTTAGGCATTTTTAAACAGCAGCTTTGATATTTAGCTATGAGTTAGCTCCACAGGTAGGAGAACGGAGCTGTTGAAGGGTTAATTTTTCAGGTTTTTGAAACCTGAGTCTTGATTTTGCTAAGGACCCAAACGTTCATGTCTCCCACATGATCTAAAAATAAAAATTAAAAAAAAACCTCATTACCCTGTTAGTTTTTGAATTAGCTAAAGTTTCCTCTTCAAACGGTAGTCATTAGGGGTTTGGGAGAATATAAAAGGTAAACATTTCCACTGGACCATTTAAAACAGACTATAAAATATATTGCACAGTTCCCTCCTTCTTAGGTAAATGATGCCAAAATAATAATTTCTTAAAATATTAATAATTCATGAGTATGTATCTGTTATCTTCCCAAAACTATGCTCACAGTTTAATTTATTTCCTTTAAATGCTATAACAGTAATGCGAGGCACTTAACTGAGTTTTGTGAAGTTTTTCCTTAGATAAAAGGCTATTATTAATGGATGGTCTGGGGAAGGTTTCCAGGCATGAACCCCCTAAAATTATCTGCAGGTGTCTGTGTGTGTGTGTCTGTGTGTATGTGCATGTCTGTTTCTAGAGAAGGGATCCCTATTTTTCAGCAGCTTCTCAGAAAAGTCTGTGGCCCTTAAAATATCCAAATTCCTTCTGTTCGTCTGAATTAGTAAGAGGGTCTCAGAGCAGGAGAGGGAGGTCCTTATCTCATGTAGTCGAAGCATGAATTTCACGGACAAAGGAGAGTGAGTAAAGCGATAGACTTTTATTAAGCAAGGATACAGAAAAAGCTCTGAGAGAGTGAAGTTTGATGGGGTGAGGTATGGAGCGGATGACCAAGAAAGAATTCTTGAGATGTTTTTGGTGCAAAAAGTGGTTTTATTGAAAGCACGGGGAGATGAGGAAAAGGGAGGTTTTCAAAAGAACTTTCATATGCTAAAGAGGACCTTGGAGATTCTGGAGGCCCGGCCATTGTCAAGTTGAGGTTGTTTTTCCCCCTAGCAAGGCATATTAACTTTGAGACCGTGGGGAGCTTCTGCTGGTCTCAAATATTTATCAGTGGGCTGCAGATTATAAGGACGTTTAATTTTATCTATATTTCCTTCAGGAAGGTAGATCATTGATAAGAATGCTTTTTACTTGTGAATCACTAAGACGGCTGTGAACCAAGGGAAACTAGTGTCTGGCTGGACTGTAATCTCTAGAAGTTAACCATTTGTTTTTTCTTCCTAGGGAGTGCCTGAGGAATGTCACACAGATTCCTAGGGGGTGGCGTGGGGAGAGGGGATTGCGGGGTATTGGCTGGTGCTTTGCTCTCAGCTTGCCTTCTGCTCCCTCATCAGTCACAAGCCTATGTTTCCCAAGTCTTCTGTTGTTTTCCTTGTTGTCTGAGGACAGTGCTTGCCTCCGTGAAGAGGTGCCCCGTTTCCCTCCTTGTGTGGACTCTGGAGTCGGAGGGCCTGGATTTCAATCTGGTCTCTCACATTTACCGTGTATGTGGTCTTGTCTCAGTTTCCACAACTGCAGAGTGGAACTCCTAGTAGGTCCCACCTCAGAGTTACTCTGAGGATGGAACACGTTCACCTCCAGAACAGTCTTTGGAATACAGAAAGCAAATCAGTATGCGCCTGCTGAGCCCTGTGAGGCTGTTGTGAATTTAGAAGCTGCCTGGTCAGGTTTTGTGTTGGACAAAAGAGGGGGGATAAACTTGGGGTCTAAACGCTTCCTAAAGCCCTTTTTTACGTCTTGGTTTTCATCGGCCCTGCTTACAATGGAATTCAGTGAGAGAATAATAAGCCACGCGTTTGTTTTTCCAGACCGGCGCTGAACCAAAGAACCGAATAGGGAGAGGGATGTAATGTAGCTTGTTTTCCTGCACCTTTATTACAGGAGCCATTAGGGTTGAAAGTCTACCTGGCGCTGTGAGTGGCACCAGCAAAGCAGGCTTCTTGTCTCTCCAGCCATTCTGATTTGCTTTAGACGCAGCTCAAAGGGAAGAACCAGTGTTTCAGCGAGTATCTTTGAAGTGCATTTGTTAGTGTGAAGGTATGAATTTTTAAAGAAAGAATGAGCTGCTTTTCCTAGCTTGTGGGTGTTTCTTGGGATTGAATCACCTCTCCTTAAAACTGTGCACTGGCAGGATCTGCTGGGCTCAGAATGCAAATATCTCGGCGAAGCTCCTCGATAAAAGGGAGCAAAAGAAAAAAAAAAATCAGGTTGAATAGGATGTCAGATGACATTTTTTTTCTTTATCCTTTTCGTAAGGAGTAATAGTCTCTAACCTCTTGCCTCCCTCTTCTTCAAGGGTCTTTGCGTATCCACCTGAAGGTAAAAGCTGCTGTGAGATGTCTGGAGACCAAGGTATCACCAAGGTCCCTGTAACACCTGCCTAAAATGTCACTAAAGAGATGCAATGACATCCTGAAGCCCTTGTTCTAGCAATGCGGCAGTTGTGAAGTAGGCACGGGTAATTGCTGCCCACGGGATTATCTCTGTGACCTGCAGCCGATCAGCATCCTGCTGGTCCAGGAGTGCCAAGCTTCTCTCCGTTCTCTCTGTCTAATGCTCTTTCCACCAGAGCAGTCTGGGAGCAAATCACAAAGGGCTGAGATTCCCTGCTGCCTGTCTTATTAAGCGTGGGCGTCTGTTATGAAAATAGGCAGCGTGGCACAGTAGTGGAACCCACTGTTTTCAGGATGAATGGTGGCCATGGCAGCCTTCAAGAAGGCGGGCTGTTCATAAAGTGACCAGTTATGAACGTCTCTGTAGTCTGTGTTGAAGCCATCCAGGCCCCTGAGTTAAACCCCTTGCAGAGAGATATATATCTGTATCTATATCTATATATTTTTTCCACTTCCTTTCCATTTTTTTTCCAGATATGTGTGCGTATTTTTTTCCCCTTCCTTTCCAGAGTTACAGATAATAAGGAAGCAGCACAGAAGGAGCCGAGGCATTTGCATCCATTAAAATTCAGTTCAATAGAAATTATAGGTCTTCAGCCTTGAGTAGGTTACTTAACCTCTGGGACTCAGTTTCCTTTCCTGTAAAAGGTGGATAATGTGTACCTTGCAGGCTTGCTGCATTGCTACCACAAGGCCTGAAATCCTTGCTCCTGATTTTAAGGGCAGAAGGACCAAAGGGACATGCTATTAAGAGTCTAGTAACCATCAAACTTAAAGGCAGATTCAGAGGTACCCTGTGATTCGTGGCTGATTCAGAAAGAATTCATTTTGCTACAAAGAGTCTCCTGGAAAATTCATATTCACTACAGCAAATGACAAAGACAAGGACTCCCTCTTGGAATGACTTTAGTCAGTCTCCTCTGAGCCCTCTTCTTTTGTCTTTCTTTCTTTGTTTTTGTTTTTTTTTTGAGATTTTATTTGGGAGTGAGCACACTAAGGGGAGAGAGCAAGCATGAGTGGGGGGCAGAGGGAGAAGGAGAAGTGGGATCCCCACAGAGCAGGGAGCCTGACAACTGGGTGCTGCTCCTTAGTTATAAATTCCCACTTATTCTTGCAGTTATATTTGGAGGTAAACTTGATCTTTCTCTCCTCATGCAGTAGTCTTGATACCTGTCCCAATAGTCTAGAATAAAATCTTCCTTACCATTTTCACAAATGTCAGAATAATTTTTTTCTTTAACACAAATCAAAGCCTAAATATTGAGGTTTTCAAAAGAAGCTAATGCTCATCAGGTGTTTGATATGTGTGTGCCAAGACGCTGTTTGTTCTAAACGTTAAATCTCTTCTGTGAGGTGTCTGGGTGGCTCAGTCCTTTAAATGGCTGTCTTCAGCTGGGGTCATGATCCCAGGGTCACAGGATCAAGCCCCGCATCAAGGCCCCCTGCTCAAGTCGGGAGTCTGCATCTCGCTCTGCTCTGTCCCTCCCCACAGCGTATGCTTTCTCTTTCTCAAATAAATAAAATCTTTTAAAAATAAATAAATCTATCCCTCACAACATCCCAATGAGGCAGTACTATTTTTATTACTATTCTCAATTTATAGATTAAAGGGGTTTCCTGAGAGATTAAGTTACTTGCCCAAATACAACTGGAGCTAGCTAGTGGAACTGATATCTAATCCAGAAATTCTGGCCCCATGGTCCATGTTCTTAAACACACGGCCAACCTGCCCTCAGAGGACTCAAAATTAGGTTGGGAAGTGTACTCTGTTTGTGTTCTTAGAGCAAAGTTCTCAAACTTAGCTGCCCTCACAAGCCTGGGTAAGTAAGACTAACTAGGAAAGCAAGGTGGGTGGGGAATGCATCACTTGGAAGGTCCATGCTCATCAAGATGGCCAGCCCTCATCATCACCACCTAGTGGTTACTGTCTAGTAATTCACACTTTCTGGGTTTTTTAAGATTAACAAAGAGAAATCTGACTTTTTATGAAAGATCTCTTCAGTTTGGGGGGGGGGGGAGAAAAGGAGGGAAAAGGAAGGAGAAAGGGGAAAGAGCTGGGAGGTGGGGAAGAAAGGGAGAGATGGGGAAACCATGCAGGACACACACCCTGCCTCCTGCCTTCATGCATGTGGTCATTTGCTCACTGACTCCCTCTTTCTCTCTCTCTCTCTCTCACACACACCCCTGCGGCAGGGATTCGTTCAGCCTGTGGGCTTCCTGTAATTTCATTTTTAGAGGTTTTTAAATCTTACTTAATGGACTCAGCTTGGTTTTAAAAGATACATCCTCCTTACTCTAAAGTACCAAATAATTACTTTTAAAATGCCCTGTTTGTCTGACCTATGGGAGACTCTAGATTTCTGCTTTTGGTTGGAGAGGGGACATGAAAAGAGGAGAGGTGGGGTTTTTTTCCTGGGTGCATGAGGATGCTGTGACAATTACTTTAGCAGACTTGTTTGAGAAATTTTGGTTTCTTATCTACTCGTGAAACAAGAGATGAATTACAGGCAATCTGGTTTTTCTTTCTGATTCTTGAGTTGATGGATAATTTTACTTCTATTAACCAATTTTTAAAAAACACCCTTTCAGAGTTAAGCCAGTATAAGCAGTTAGCCATCTGTGGAAAACGGAAGTCAGTGCAGTGAATTCTGAGAGTTTTCTGAAATCCGTCATCTTTTTCTCGGTCTTCCAACTTCTGTTGCTGAACCTTGAGCTGTTTATGTTTCACAGTCGTCTTTCGCAAACCAGGTTTCTTGGCTTCTGCTATAGAACACAGGAGATGTTCTGTACTCCTAGCTTCATGAAACCTTCCAGCTTTTGTAGCAGGTGTCCACAGTACTTGCTTTTAATTGTCTAACACTGAATTACAGATAAAGTTTCAAAAATAAGATACAACCGTTTTCTTTCAAAAATAGCACTCTTTTAAATTGTGTTTTGATTAATAGTTCATGTCCTCAGTTAAAATTTGGAAGTTTGGTGGGGATTTAATAATGGTTCTTTGGGAGGGAAATGGGATCAATTAACACCTTTTTATGCACAAGACTTTGCATTGCCTCCTGTGGAGTGAACAGAAAAGCGTCAATAAGCATGTCCCCTTCCCTTCTGGAACTTCAAGTCCTTTTGGAGAAATAATGACATTTATACAAGTAGCAAAGGTACAAAAACAGTGCGTAAGAAGGATCCAGATAACCATAGCTGTATGATTTTAAAAGAGACTTTATGACTTGAAAGCTTTAGAGGCCTTCAGAAAGAAAATAATATTTAAGTGGATTCTTGAAGAATGGGTCAGCTTTTTGAGAATGAGGAGGACGGAAAGTGGGAGGAAAGGCATACTCAAGGCAGATGAGAAAGAAGGAGAGGGGAAGATGAGTTTGGGGCCCAAAAAGTGATTGCAGCAGAAAACTCCAATATTCATCTCACACCAGTCAGAATGGCTAAAATTAAATAAAAGTCAGGAAATGACAGATGCTGGTGAGGATGCGGAGAAAGGGGAACCCTCCTACACTGTTGGTGGGAATGCAAGCTGGTGCAACCACTCTGGAAAACAGCGTGGAGGTTCCTCAAAATGTTAAAAATAGAACTACCCTATGACCCAGCAATTTCACTACTCGGTATTTACCCTAAAGATACAAACGTAGTGATCCGAAGGGGCACGTGAACCCGAATGCTTATAGCAGCACTGTCCACAATAGCCAAACTATGGAAAGAACCTAGATGTCCATCAACAGATGAATGGATAAAGAAGATGTGGTGTATATACACAATGGAATACTATGCAGCCATCAAAAGAAATGAAATCTTATCATTTGCGATGATGTAGATAAAACTAGAGCATATCATGCTTAGTGAAATAAGTCAAGCGGAGAAAGACAACTATCATATGATCTCCCTGATATGAGGAAGTGGTGATGCAACATGGGGGCTTAAGTGGGTAGGAGAAGAATCTGAAACAAGATGGGATTGGGAGGGAGACAAACCATAAGTGACTCTTATTCTCACAAAACAAACTGAGGGTTGCTGGGGGAGGAGGGTTGGGAGAAGGGGGGTGGGGTTATGGACATTGGGGAGGGTATGTGCTTTGGTGAGTGCTGTGAAGTGTGTAAATCTGGCAATTCACAGACTTGTACCCCTGGGGATAAAAATATATTATTATAAATTTATAAAAAATAAAAAAATTTTTAAAAAACTCCAATAAAGAAGACATGGCATATAAACCTGAGGAAAGGATTAGAGTGAGCAGAAAACAGTCAAGACCAAGGATGGGAATATTCAATTCAACAGGTTAATATGCATAATAAAGTTACAAGGAAGAGCTGGTTTGGAGGAGAAAAAAAAGTTGGATATACAGTTTAAAATTCAGATATACTCTTTTAAAAGTTTAGCCCTTTCCCACTTTTCAGTACCTCCATCTCTCCTTTTCTGTCTTCAACTCATCACATTCCTTCCATTAAGACCTAATATGTCTCATTCTAAATATTTTTGGAATTTATATATTCATATGCAAACATGTCTGTGCGCACACACACAAACACACAGTGTGTGGTTTAGGTCAGTGTGTGGTTTAATGCAGTATTTTAGGTCATTGCTTGACAAAAATGAAAATATATGTATTCTTTTCCTTACCTTGCCCTTCTGGCTCAGTCATCCTGGGGGAAATCCCTCCCAAGTGAATACTTAACACCCTAAACAGCTGTTTTTTTTAATGGTCACATAACACTCTCCAATAGATATGTCATGATCTCTTCCAGTATTCCCCCATTCAGGGAGAGCAATTTGTTCCCAGTTTTCTACCCTTACAAAAAGTACTTCAATAAGCATACTTGTATCTCTGTCTAGACATGCTGCTGTTTTATTTCTGTAGATAGGGGTGGGATCACTGTGTCGAGGATGTGTATTTTTCATTTTGAAAACTTCCAGGGTGCCTGGGTGGCTCAGTGGGTTAAGCCTCTGCCTCCAGCTCAGGTCATGATCCCAGGTCCTGGGATCGAACCCCACATCAGGCTCCCTGCTCAGCCAGGAGTCTGCTTCCTCCTCTCTTTCTGCCTGACTCTCTGCCTACTTGTGATCTCTGTCTGTCAAATAAATAAATAAAATCTTAAAAAAAAAAAAAAAAAAAGGAAAGAAAAGAAAAGAAAAAGAAAACTAAACTTCCCTAAGAAAGCTGTAACAGTACACAGTTTGCACCCACCAGTAATAAAAATACTGCCTTTCACTAGGTCTCCTCAGGCCATAATGTTATAGCTCTTTTTTTTTTTTTTATTTTTAAGTTTTTGCAAGTGCTGTTGATGTAAAATCTCATTGTTACTTTATTTGCATTCGTTTGACTACAAATGAATTTGATCATCTTTCCATGAGCTTGCTGAGTGGGTTTCCTATCTTGCAAGCTGCATTTTTGTATTCTGTGTCCATTTTTCCAACGAACGGTTTTGTCTCCCTGTAAATTTTTTTTTAAGAGAGGGCACATACACAAGCCAGCCTGTGAGTGGGTGGGGGAGGAGGGTGAGTCAAGGAAGGGGCAGAGGGGAAGCGAGGGAGAATCTTGAGCAGTCTCCATGCGCCGTGCAGAGCCCCATGTAGGGCTCAATCTCATGACCCTGAGATCATGACCTGAGCCAAAATCAAGAGTCAGACACTTGACCGACTGAGTCCCCCAGGCACCCCATCTCCTGTAAATTTCTAAGAGCTATATTATAGCTATATTCTGCTATATTATAGATATTTTTGCATGTCCTCTAGGGTTTTAAACATTTGTTTTTCAAATCTATCATATTTGTTTATGGTATCTTTTGCCATATAGAACTCTTGGGTCTTATTCAGTCACTTAAGTTTATGGTTTTTCTTATAGTTTCTGTATTTCCTCCTTTGCTAAAAGAAGCCTACTCTCTCTGCCCCTAGATTATATTTATGTTTCCTAGATTTTCTTACAGGCTTCTTATTTACTTGTTTATTTTACATTTCAACCTTTAATCCATCTAAATGCTTCCAGGATTTATTTTTGGAGTTGGTGTAAGATAAACATCTAGTTTTCTTTTCTTCTAGATGCATTAACAGTTTGCCAGCTCCTTATATTAAATAATCCATCACTTCGCTGCTAAATTGAACTGCCTTTCTTGTCACATATTAAATCTTCATTTATATGTGGATCTATCTCTAGATATTCTATTTCATATATCAGTTTAGGCCTATTTCAATACTTACTGATTTGATTACAGTAGCTTTATAGGATTTTCTGGTAGCAGTAAATCAGACTACACAAATGACTTTTGGGTCGTTACCATATGCTTAGGTAAATACATTAAAAACCTGTTTGCTACACAGCAATGGGATGTAAGCAGGTACCAATGCACCAAAATAACACTTGCATAATTAAAATATACAAAATCTTTCTTCCCAAGATCTCTTCTTATATCAACAGATATAGGAGAAAATTTCAATGTGCTTGTCTTAAGATCTGGCACAAATGACCGGCTGGTGTATTTTCAGGCTTTACATGCTGTACCGTATTAATGATACTGTTTCCCTCATTCGCAGATGGACCCCTCAGAGGAATCATCCCTGACTGAGTCTTCACTCTGAGCTGAGACTGCTTCCCAGAGGGAGACAGCTCCGGGGAGAGTGCTGAGGTTTTCCTGAAGAAGAATTCCATGGGGACCGTACCTGACCCTTTGAGATCGGCTAAAACTTCCTTGCTTGCAGCTTCTGGAAAAGAAGAGGATCTAGAAGAAGTGCAGCCTGCCTCACCTCGGTCTCGACCTGCCCTCCTCTGTAAGAACACCAATGGCCTTTCTGGCCCTCCTGAAGGGCCCGTCCTTAGCCCCAGGGCAGCTGCCGAGGCCTTGATGCAGGCCTTTGAGCATGAGACCACCCCGCCGGACATGTCTTCCCCCAGTGTCTTCAGTGAGGTAGAAAAAGCGTGTCCTCCACACAACTCTCCTGGCAATACCCAGCTGCCGGGAAGCAGCGAGCCCACAGCACCAGCTCCATGTTCTGCAGCAGGAAAGGATGTTCTAGACGAAGCATTTACAATGCCAGCCAATCAACACAGCCACCAGGCTATCCCAGGCAACCAGCCTAGTGCCAGCCCCTCAGCAGGGCCTGATGATACGCTGCTGAAAACCCGGAGAACCTCAGACGGGGAGCAACCTGAAAAGTCAAGTTGTCCTGTGGGCAGCACCCAGGGCAACAGCAAAGCCCATGTGCCCTATGATTTTCCCTCTCAAGAAATAGTCCAGGGACTGGCGCAAACTGCAAATACAGCAACGTCTGTGTTCAGCTACACCTCCTCTCCTGGAGGCGGACCTGAAGGGGAGAGGCCCAGAGCCATTTGTGACTCCCAGACAAGGTCCTGTGAGTCTCCAGCGAGAGAAGACGGGTGTTCTGGACATACACGGCGCCCTGCCACCACCTCGGACAGCCAGGCCATGACTTCTGTGATGTCTGAACCATCCCACCTCACTAGCCAAGGGCCCACGTTTCCTCCAGATCTGGGAAAGGTGCCATTGCCTACACAGCACCAGGTGTCAAGGTTCAAAGAAGCAAGTACAATGACCAATCAAGCTGCCGGTGAGGTCCCAGAGGTTGCCAGCAGGGCTCGGCAAGACGCTGAGGTGCAGGCAGTGGCAAGTGTCGAGAGCAGGTCCGTCTCCACCAGCCCCAGCATCCTCACCACGTTCCTAAAGGAAATCCCCGTTCCCGAGTGTCGGGAACCACAGGAGCAGCTGCGTGTCATCTGCCACAGCAGTGGCCATGGGAGCCATACGCTGGAGCTGTCTGACGACATCCTAGCCCCCCAGGAGTCGAGCCAGCGCCCTGGCATCATGCCAGAGGTGCACATCCAGGGAACTGCGGCAGTTTCTACGGCTTGCCACGGGGACTGTAAGTTGGGGAGCCTCCCAGGGGAGGTCCTTCAAATCTCCGCGATCACTGTGGCATCTGGCAAGGCTCAAGATATGTGCAAGAAAGATGGGGGCTCAGCAGGCATGGCCCCGACAGGGGAGGAGTCCACTTCCACACAGCTTTCCAACGTGAACTCTAGCTCCCAGAAAGCTAGCCCCACTGACCAGATTTCTGTTCGCGCAGGAAGTCAGACTGAAACAAATCATGAATTGGGGAAATTTGAAAGCAAGCCATCTGAGTTTGCAGTGAAAACCACAGATGGTCCCCAAACAAACCCAGACTGCCAACTCTCTGACTCTTGTGGCCCTGCCAGCAAAGACGACCCGTCCGGGAGCATGGATCCCACTGCTAAAGGACAGGCAACAGAGCCTGCATCTCCGCGCAGAGTAAAACAGCAGGAATGTCGGGGCACCGATAGCCTCGAAGCCAGGGCAAGGGCAGAGGCCAAGACCCTGCTGCTCAACCCTAAATCTCAAGAAAGTGCAGGCACTGGATCCGCTGCCAGCCCCACGCCGTCCCCAGTCAGGAAGAACCAGGACAGTACCTCGGAAGAAAGCAGACAGACCAAGACAGCCACCAGCCTGAGCCTGCCGGCTGACTCCATGGGGGACTCCAGCCCAGGTTCCGGCAAGAGGACCCCTTCCCGCTTGGTCAAAGCCAGCCCCCGCCGGGCCAGCCGCGTCAGCGAGTTCCTCAAGGAGCAGAAGTTAAACGTGACGGCGGCGGCCGCGCAGGTGGGACTCACCCCGGGAGAGAAGAAGAAGCAGCAGCTTAGCGCCGACGCCAAGCTGCAGTTGAAACAGTCCAAGCGTGTCAGGGACGTCGTGTGGGACGAGCAGGGCATGACCTGGGAGGTGTACGGTGCCTCCCTGGACCCGGAGTCCCTGGGCATCGCCATCCAGAACCATCTACAAAGACAAATCAGGGAACACGAGAAATTAATCAAAGCTCAGAGCAGCCAGTCCCGGAGATCCATTTCCTCAGACACTTCTTCCAACAAAAAGCTCAAAGGAAGGCAGCACAGCGTCCTGCAGTCCATGTTGCAGAACTTCCGACGCCCCAACTGCTGTGTTCGTCCCGCCCCTTCTTCTGTGTTAGACTGAAAGGGAACGTGTATGGGAACCCTCGTGCACAGTTATCGGTATTCCCGAGTGTCTGTGTATGTCAGAGCTTGCTTAGTTTTTTGTTGTTGTTTTTTTGTTTTGTTTTTTGTTTTTTTTCGAGAGAGAGACCAGTTAGAGAAAGCAAGTATTAACTATAGTAGCTATGGCTTTGTTGGGTCCTTTGATTAGGGCGCCGTGAATGAAAATAGTTCAATTCGCAAGAAAGGACAAGAGAAAAGAAGGAAGGGTTACTGAAGGTTCATGACCTTAATTAAGAGGAAGTAATATTCACTGGATTTTGTTTTTTTTTTTTTAATTATGATGTTGCTTCTGGAACTAGCATTATCATTAAACGTGTCATTTAGAATTACTGCCTCAATTTATAACACTGGTATTTCCACTAAAATCCCTGCTTAATATTAAAAATAGCAAAAACACTATAAGCAAAAGCACTGTTAGACTCTCTAGTCGTATTGCAATAAGAATGCCACTACCACACAAAATTTAAATAGATGATAAGAACTAAAAGGTAAAAAATGTGAAACAAATTTTGACTCACTCTTAGGCCAGATGACATTAAGTAAAAACATTTAAATGCATAAAATACCAAACATGAATTAATACTTGTAAACATGTGCAGAGAGCTGTTTTTGTAAACCTTGTTATACCGTTAATAAATGTAAAGAAGTTACGTTAGGAAAATGAGCTAAGTTTTGAATGAATACCGCCCACGTAAAACATGAATTTGTATATACAGATTTCCCTGCATGGAAGGCAAGGGACAGCTAGCTCTATGATTCTGACTGGACTAAATTCATATCTCTTTAGAGGAAGTACATCGACCAAATTCTTGGAAGGAGTCCTTGAATTATTAATAATACTAAAGTTTGTGTTGTACAGGTATCCTCCAAAAACATCCTACTGAGAGTATTAAGGTTTCAGTAAAGAATTATGAACAGCCAGTTTACCAAACGCTCTCTTCTCTGTGTTGAAAAAAAATAACAAAAGCAATACATTTAATTTTACCTCCTGAAAACAGGCTGCAGTTTCTGTCTTTCTTTTGACTTGCTTGGTCAGTAGCTACTTGTTCAATAGTAGCGTCTAATAGAAAATGTAGTCGACACCAAATAGAACAGAAGCTTCCGCACAGTTTTTGTTATGTAGACGAGTATCATGTAATTGCCAAGTTTCTAATCTGTAGTAAAAAGGTAGCCTGTGTGAACTTACTGATTTTAAGAGAAATACCATCTTATCTCGTGCTTCAAATCCAATAAAAGAGGCCTTCACTAAAACGGGGTTTGAGCGTCAGGTGGTCTATAATTTTTGAGAACATAGGCATATGTTTGAGCTCAGCCCGCACCTGTTTCTGGAAGAGGAGCATGTCCTTCTCGCCCAGGACTGTCTTGCAGGGCACCGGGCTGGACGATCAGCAGTGGCTTGAGAGCTGAGAGAGTGTGGAAGAGGGAAATGAGATAGAGCCCTGGAAAAGTTTCCCCTCCTAGATTCATTGCAGGGACATTGCTGGTGTCCACCTTGCATTAGAAAATCAGATTGATTAGCATGTAAGGGGTGCTCGCTGGTTGCCTTGCCTGAGCTAGTTACCCTCGATGAGTCCGAAAAGAGTGTCTAGCCATGTATTCCCGCTCTGTGGAAACTCACAAATGCCACTGGTGCAGGAAGCTCAGAATCTCTGTTTTGGCCTCTTTTTTTTTTTTTTTTTTTAATTATTCTCTTTTGCAGATTCTGCATATATAGGGCAAAATCATACCTGAACTGTAACACCCACATGCTAAACTGGGCACAGCCGTTTATAGCCGTTGATTTCTTGCGAAGCAATTGGAGTGTATATGAAGACCGCCTAAAAGGCTCCAGTCCCAGTGCTCCCAGGGCCTCAGAAATAAAATTACAGTTGTTATGCTTGGAACTGATAATGAATTTTTTTTTTAAGATTTTATTTATTTGACAGACAGAGATCACAAGTAGGCAGAGAGGCAGGCAGAGAGAGAGGGGAGGAAGCAGGCTCCCTGCTGAGCAGAGAGCCCTTTGTGGGGCTCCATCCCAGGACCCTGGGATCATGACCTGAGCCGAAGGCAGAGGCTTTAACCCACTGAACCACCCAGGCGCCCCTGATAATGAATTTTTTAATGAGGTGCGTTTTTCCGTTTCTTACCAATTGGCCTCTATTAAGAACAGTACCTGTAATAGAAATTGCCATTAAATTAGCAATCACATTACTATTAATGATGAGAGATTTACTTTGGGCCTTGAATATCCATTCGTAGTAGTGTTCCTGTGGCTTTTGTTGGAGATCCCTCTGCCAGGCTCTAGTCTCGCTCTGAGCCCGTCCTCCCTGTCTGTCTCCCTCAGGCGTTGGCCTACATGCTGTATATGCACGGAGAACACCCTAGGTACACAGTAGCCGCTGTCAACAGTACCCGCCCCAGACTGGTGGGCCCCAGGTAATCCTCTGCCGGGAAGTGGCTAGAACAGGCTGTTCCGGCATTAAAATAGGAGAAAAAGAAGAATTTAAGCATCTGGGAATAATATTTATTTTCATGAGTTTGGTGTCACCACATGAATTATAAAGAGCTCAACTTAACTTATAAATTTGTAATTCTAAATTTATAAGTTGTGAAGTTTAAAAATTATAAATAATTCAAATTAAAGATGAAGCAGAAGCCTGAGAGAGTTGTCGGCCTTTGTCGCACAGGAAACAAATTAGGAAAATTACACTGAATTACTTAAAACTAAATTCAGCGTTGCGGTGGTGCCTCTCAGGGTTAAGACTTCACGTTTGATGAAGTACCTCTAACCGGGTTTTTTTGGTACTGGAACTAGCCTTTCCTTCTTAAGCTTTAATGGTTTAACTCTTCACCTTTACTTTACTCCCACTCCAGGGATTGTCACAGAATAGGAGGAAACCTTTCTTGTTTGGTTGTTTATTGACTCTTAAGGAAGGAACAGCTTTTCAAAACAGTAATAAAATGGACCATCAAATGGCCAATTAAGGAGACTATTGAAGATAAGCTCTGCTTTTGCTATAGGATACCCTGAGTACTCAAACCACATAAAACCTTGATTTGAAGATTTTCCTTCCCTTCAGTCTGTGACACGGCATTGACATGCAGGAAGGCGTTCGTGATGCTTTAGGTTCATCCAACAAATGAACGTGGAAAACGGTTTTTGTGGCAAATTCTTTGAGCTTGTTTGGCTCTATTCTCACCTTACCTGTATGACATATACCAGGTTGAAAGTTGGTTTTATCCTTAATTTCTTTTAGATGTTTTCCTTCTCCTGAATGCTTTTTAGTCATTGAAATATATGGAGGAAATACCTTATTGGGTAGATAAATATAAAATATTTCTTAAGCCAGTAGCATAAGAGAGATGAGTTAGAACACAGTGCCTGGAAGATAATGAGACATTTAAGATGTTCAGATGCTATATGGCTTACCTAGTAAATACTAGAATTTAAATATTGATTTTTTTTTTCTATTTTAATGACCGTAAGAAATATGTCATTGCGTCAGCTATCCTATGTTTATCTTCAGTGCTTTCCTAATCATCTCTTTCTGGATTATTGGCTTTGATGCCACAGACCAACCGCTTTACACATAGTAAAATCCTCATTTATGTTTGTGTTTTGGACCAATGGCATAAGTTGAACATTTTGTTAGGTCAAAGAAACCTTTATGTTTGCGTCCAAAATGAAGTATTTATAAAATATATTGGTATGTTTTCCTATCTTGACAAGTTCAGCTGCATTGAATATAACTCAGTTTTTGATGATTTCTGAATCTTTAGAATTGTCTGATAATTGTTATTTTGGATACCAGTATTCTTCATGTTACTGCTTACAGAGCAAAAGTTAAATAAACTGTAGTGAATATGCATGTGTATCATATACCCTAGAGGTTGAATTTTGGAACCAAATCCTTGATGGGGCTTGCCATTTTAAGGTAGATAACAGAAGAAGAAAATGACTTTGGGTTGCCTCTGAAAGTTTTCAGGTTTTATGGTTCCTCGCTTATTCCAATGTTATTCCTCTCATTTCTAGGAATTCCCATCATTCCGGGGGTACCTGTATATACCACATGAAGATTATAATATAATGTGACTTTAAAATGTGTTTACAGAGAATATATATAAGTGTGCTGTTAAAGTAAATTATTTGGCCTTTGCTGTATCCACTCAGTTACTGTTTGCTGCCAAAATGTGAGAAAATATCTTCTATTCCTCCTACATATTGTGCAAGTGTTAAAAAAAATTTGTCCATTTCTAGTATCATATAATTCACCACTTCCCTTGTCTACTTTTTAAGAATCAGTATAAAGAAAACAATACCTTAGGATAAGGTTTGCATATACATATATGTGTTTTTACTGAAAACTGGGCCTTTGCAGCCATGGGTAGGCCTCGACCAGTCTGATTTACTCATCGTCTACAATGCTGCCATGGAAATGATGCTGTTTACTCTCTCCTGCTTTGTCCTGAGTGGTATTTGAGAAATGAGGCCTGTGAATTTCCCTTTGTGATAATAATAAGGTGAACTGAGCAGTATCTTGGATAAATGAGCTGACCATCTTGTCCCCACCCCTATTTTGTCTACACAGTGAACCAGAAGTCTTGTCTGTGTCTGCTTCAGTGTTTGCTATTTTATATTGATATCTGAGCATTTTGTTTTCTGTTAGCAATGTTCTTTGATGCTGTGTGTGGCCCTTTTGGTTGAATCTCTCCAAATGTGGGTCAGCTGCTGCCACCTGGCAAATAACAGGTGATACACTGAATCTCCTGTCCATTCTTATAACTATATCCTTCTTCATGAAATTCTGCAACTCGCTGAGTAATTACAACCGTCATCTGTGCAGACACATGGGCTTAAGGATGTCTACAAAATTTTAGACACTTTTGCAAAAGGGTAAAAATATAGTCTTGTAAATACTGAAACATTTCCATGAACTTTATCCTACTCTTGGGGGGAAAAAAATTTTTCCTTGGCTACAGAACCAAGATAAACTTGATTTGTGATGACCAAGGACATAAATGAAGATGGATTGAGGTGGAAAAAATCTGTCTCACAAGTAATCAGTGACATCTGCCAGAGGTCATTACAGCTACTCTTAACTGTGAACATTCACCAGCTAAACTACTTACTTGCCACAACCAAATAACCTCTCTCAAAGTAAATCCAGTATATCTGTATATACATGTAGATAGAAACAACAAAAAAAATCCTGAAAAATTACTGTCGACTATCAGTTAAATCAAGGTGATGATAATTGTAAAGAACATTTAAATCACCATGGGCCTTGGTGAAATGACCTTGCAGGCCAGAATGGTGCAACAAGATGTTATTCACAAGTTTGGTGTTTTGTTGTTGTTTTTTTAAGACCCAGATATCTCAGATACTTATCTTGAGAATAAAGACTGTTGAAAATGAAATTAAAGCCAAGCAATAATGTGCCAAAAAGAGGCAGTTAATACCAGCAAGTGCATCTCTATGGGCACTCCATCATAGAATATGGTTTGCTCCATGAAGACTGACTGTAACCCGCAGGATAAAATAAGCAAAAGCATAACTTCTGCTTTCTTGCTAGAAATACTTGTTTAGGAGCTCCATTACAGAGGTACGGCACCGGTGAGCATCAGTAGGGATACGGTCGACATCTCTGTCTTCATACTAGCGAAGACAAAAAGGAGTCAAAAAGTCTCACGAGCTTAGAATTCAAGCCAGCTCCAAACCGAAACTTCATTGAAACGGAGAGGTTAGACACATAGTAATCACTCTTCCTGGATATTTGGGTGTAGAAAACCCACTTAACTCTGCCTAGAGGATTACCAGCCTTAGCTATGAAAAAAATGGGTTCCAAATGTAAACTAACTAAAACATGAGTACTCTCTTCAAAAGGGGCCTCAAATAATGCCTTACAGAAAATGGTGTTCCAGATGGGTGTTTCTAAGTACTAATCCTTCATCAAGTCTTTTTTCAGTTCAAGCTCAGAATCAATTGGCTGCACACCTGTAGGAATAAGTCACATATTTTACACTTCAGAAAAAGATTCTGATGACCAGTCAGCATGGTGATAATTACAATTAGAAATACCCTAGTGATTTAAGTGTGCTAAGGAGAAAAAAGTGGGAGAGAAGTGCTAACTTCCTTCTTGATCTCTTATGATGTGGGGATGACATCCTTTTATTTGCAGGGTGAAAATTATAGCTTCTTTTTGACGTTGCGGCTAGCATTACTCTTTGTTACTTTAAAAAATTCAAGTGTCTATTTAACAAAGCTTTTAAGCACGTAAATTTTTTTCTGATTCGTATCATTGCTCTAATATCCCGTAAAGACTACCTATAGAGCAAACTGTGCTGAATGGGTAGAAGGGGCATACCCATGTTTATCAGGATCTCCTCATGATTGTAGTTGAGATTCCTTAACATTTATTTTAGGCCACATCTTTGAGAGAATTGTTTTTCCTAATGTTTTTCCATCACCTCTTGAAACTATGTTGGTAAATACGAAGATAGCAGTATTATAGTCACGCTCTGCCATCCCTAGAGGAAAGGAGAGACTAATTTTTGTTTTTAGGACATCTGGAGATAGCTTTTCCTGAGGCTGAGAAAGGTCAACAGGGCCTGAAAACTCAAGAAGGAAATATACTAATAATTACTAAATTTCCAAATGTACTTATCTCTGCTGTACTAACGTGTGAACAGTATGTTGTGCATAATACTATAGCTGGTCGTGGTGCGTCAATGCATTTTGTAAGTGTGTACAGTCTGTGAGTGGTTGGTTTCTCTTTTTATGTGTAGAAAAAAAAAAATCACATGCTGTGTCCCATTTCAAAACCCAGTTCTGCCATCAAGTAGGCACATGTACAAACATGAATAAGGCCAACAGAAGTGTGCATATGTATTCAGTAACAGAATTTGTCCTTTCATTTTTGAAGGTCAGAAAGGGCTGTTTTGTTTGTTTGTTTCTTTTAATCATCTCTGAAAGTCGATAATGTACTTATCTCAAAGGCTGAATACGTTGGCTGTACACTGGCATGTTACTAAATAGGCCGGCTTAATTAACCGTGCCATTTGTCACAGGTAAGGTCAGTTCTTTGACCGCTGGGATGATTTACATTCCTCACACATCCTTTCTGTGTTAAGTGTGTGGCTAGGATGTACATACTATGGGTGTGATTGTGTACATACCTTGTATGAATTATCTAAATCCTCAAGGAGTCGTAGGAAAGCAAGAAAAAGAAACAGTTGTTCAAAAGCCTCAAAAGGGCTAATCAATGAGTATTTTCATTGTCTGCACATAAAAATGTACACATGGCATAACTGTAAATAGCTTACACAGCTATATATATATATATATATACACACACATACACATAAATGCATTTTATTCATACTGTTAATATTTAAAATCACAAAACAACTAATTGGAAACCGCATCTTTCCATGACTGTTCTGTTCTACATACATTAATATTGAATCAAATAACTCCCCAGTAAATGGTGTTCTACTCCCAGGTAGCAGATTTGGTGCTTCAGAAAGCTGAGCCTCACTATGAAAATCTAGTCAGTGTCTCACTCAGGCATAGACTGGTACCTGAGCAGCTTCAAAGGTTTGATGCTACTGTTCATGCACCTAATTTTATATCTGGTAAAGACAAACAGTAGGGAAAATTAATGTTTTGTAGGCTCCATTTGTACACTTACTTGCACAGGCTGGTAAAAGCCCTACCTTTTTTTAGAGAACCGTCCCTAGATTTCAAAACACTCAAAGTGGAAAATGATTGTAAGCATTCTGCTGAGATTGGCAAAACAATGTTTAGCAACGCCAAAGAGAAGTCAGAGTGAAATTTTTTTAAAAACTGCAGACGATGTTGGTAGGATAATAGAATATGAACAATCAGGAGTTCCTTAAATGGACTCAAATAAGTTACTATTATTGATAACAAGCAATGCTGTATGAACTAGATAAGGAGATGAGAGACATTAGCCAGGAAACATCAACACCAGACATTTGTCAATTTATCACAATTCCAGTTGGCGAACTGATGTTTGAGTTTCTCTCATTTTTTCTAAAAGGAAATACTCTATTAGAGATAAAAATTCTGATCTGGTTCCTAAAATCTAATCAAATTTGACCCTGATTTCCTGACACTCAAAATTTGTTGGCTGGATATTAGGTTGAAGATTGAAATGGATATAGGAAAGTTCCCATTAATAGAGAATTCTGAGTGGCAAAGTGTAAAAATAACCACTTCTCAGTAGAAAGTTAATAATATTTAATACAAATCTATGTTTTAGAGAATGAATGTGCCATCTTTATATCATAGATAAAAATAAAAGGTTAACCAATAATAACACTACAATTACAACTGAGCTCTGTTTTTTAACTGCTAAAAATATACTTGTTTATAAGAGCAGGATACCTAAAATCTTCATGTTTGTCAATTATTTCCTATTGCTTAAAAGATAAATTCATGTAATTATTTTGGAATATGTGTATTAATTTAAATGCCACCCAGAAAAACTATATAGCTATCAATGTGAAAATCATTTATGTGTATAAATGCTCAACTGAGAAAGACCAAAAGTATAGTGTTAAGTCTCTAAAGAAACAGTAATATTCAAAGTGAATTCCATTTATGAATGTATCAATATTAGAATTTAAATCTATGTCTTTTCATGATGTCTATATATGAAAGTCATAAAATGGTTTATTCAAGAAAGCCCCCATCCTCCAGGAATTATCCTACATTTCCTAGGAAAAAGATGGAATCTTAAGGTTTATATAAGGATAAATCAAGATTTTGAAATTATATACACTTCTGTTCTCATTTTGGATTTGATTTTTGAATGAAGGAAGGAAGGAAATTTAATGGATGACTTAGTTTCACCCTGAAAAAAATTTAAGTATGATTTTTTTGCATTTCATTTTCCATAATAAACATAATATAGATGAAAATTTACTGACTTTTTTTTGTTGTTATTGCTTTTGCCACTGCTGTCAAAAATGTTCTTTTAGCTCTGGATTTTTAGAATCAACTGATTTTCAACAGGATGCACATCTTCTAGAAGAAATCTGCAGTGGAGCAGTATTTACAATGAAAGTCTTTATCCCCCCCCCCTTTAATTAAAATAGAATCCCCCTACAATCAACAACACCTGCAGGTCAGCAGAAGCAGTGATTTTTTTTCCTGCTCTTGATTTAGTGCGTATGTGTGCATAGGTACTTTTGATCTTGCTTGGTGACAGTGATGAGAGCTCAATATCTGTGGAAATTTACAAGACGGGGTGGAGGTACAGGACACATCTGCTCTTGGCGGCAGCATGGAGCACCTATATCCAGGCTGACACCGTCTTAAAACTAGACATAGCTGCCTCTTCCCCAGAGCCACCCAGAACGTGCTATGTAATTCCAGGCTTTCTGCTTACTCCCACCTAAATAAGTTGGGTTCCTGCAGTCTAAGTTCCTAGAAGACAGAAAACCCAGCCATGTCCTCCAATCTAACTTAACCATCATTAAACTTTAACACTATACTTAGATCCAGTTGTGCCTCCTTGAATCTATCTTTACCAAGGAACTGTAGAGTGGGAGACATAGAGGGTCTATGAATCTCAACTCTCAGAAATGATTTAATAAATTTTCTATGAACTTTAAACGATTGTTTTCAAAAGCTCCAACTACTCTGAGGGTATAAATGTATACACTATTTTGGCCTAAAATAGGGCTGCTGTGATGTAACTCTGGTATACATAGACATTCCTTTTTGGCAAAATTAAAGCCCATGCATCTCCAAAGATCAAGGACTACTTGGGGAAAAGTTAGACCCCACAGAAGTCCTCAGAGGGGCCGAGAGAATTTGTCTTCTGCCTGTAGCGGTTTCTGTCCCACCAACCGGGTGTTTGTGTCATTAGGTGCCATTTCCAGCCAACTGTTCTCACCCACCCACATCTTTAATGCTGAGTAGTGAACACAAGAGCAGCCTTCTTAGCATAGTCTGGCTTCACTGGACTGATTGTGAACTCAAGATACCTCTTGTTTCCTGTAAAGAATCTGCCTTTGCAAACCACATAGGATCACATTCAGTCTACCATGTTCTCAATGAACTCATAAATACCAACATTGTCGAGTTTTCCTCAATGCCATCCTAGACCATCAGTCTGCTAACGCACAGAGTTCTAAAATCTTTAGGCCCTTAGAACTATCTTAATGTTCCACAGACAGTTTTTCTAAATATATCACAGAGGACTAACATGGTTGAAATTCAAACTGTCAGGATGGAAGCTAAAAGTGCTCGAAAGATTTCTGGTGGGAGTACTGGCATCTCAGGGATGATTATTTCCCTACATCTTTTTTGGAGTCCCATTTGACACCTCTCAATCAAACTGCACAGAAACCTTGCCTGCCATTAAAAAAACAAAAAAAACAAGACAAAAGAAAAACCTAAGCGGAATGTCATTGTCCAAGATATTATAAGTGTTTAGAAGTGATAAGATTTGTTTCTTTCTTTCTTTCTTTTTTTTTAATTTGTTTGACAGACAGATTACAAGTAGGCAGAGAGGCAGGCAGAGAGAGAGAGAAGAGGAAGCAGGCTCTCTGCTGAGCAGGGAGCCTGATGCGGGGCTGGATCCCAGGACCCTGGGACCATAATCTGAGCCAAAGGTACAGGCTTTAACCCACTGAGCCACCCAGGTAGCCCCCAAGATAAGATTTCTTAAAGGGCTAGAAAGTATTTGCCTGTCAGCTATAGCTATGGGGTTTTTTTTGTTGTTGTTGTTGTTTTGGGTTTTTTTTTGTTTTGTTTTTTTAAGATTTTATTTATTTATTTGACAGAGAGAAACACAGCAAAAGAGGGAGCACAACCCGGGGGAGTGGGAGAGGGAGAAGCAGGCTTCTTGCTGAGCAGGGAACCTAATACGGGGCTCTGTGCGGGGCTCGATCCCAGGACCTTAGGATCATGACTTGAGCAGAAGACAGACATTTAACTGACTGAGCCACCCAGGAGCCCCTATCTATGTTCTTTTTTGCCTGAAGTCTTCACTCTTGGGAGGCATTGTATATAAATAAATGCACACTGTTTTCCAGTCAATTATTTTTCAGATTAGATACATGAGACATATAAATTGGATGTTCAAAGGGATATAGTGGTAAATACCCAGGCTTAGAACCAGGAAATCTGGTTTCAAATTTTAGCTTTAAGGCTAAATTCCTTGGCCAAGTCATTTAGTCTTTGTGAGGCTCAGTGTGTTCATCTGTAAATTGAGGGTAGCAGTAGATACCTGGCAAAATTGCATGGATTGAATAACATAGGCAAAACAACTGAAAAGAAATAAAATAAAATATAAATTAATAAATAAAACCTTGACCAACTAGAAGAAAATGGCAAAAATGCCAGCCTTTTTACATTAAATAATAAAGTTGAAGCAAAGAAAAAGGGAGGAGAAGGGGAAGGAACTCCCATTTGGTTTTTTGGGTTTTTTTGTTTTTTTGTTTGTTTGTTTGTTTTTAATGAGGATAATAAATTCGAGCACTGAGAGTTGCCAGATCTTTTAAGATTTAGGAAAAGGTTTCTGATTCAGTTTAACTTTCTCACATTAGATACAATTTTTAAAATATAAAGTTAAATGTTAAGAAAAATATTACTCGTTCAAAAAAAGGAAGGAAAAAGGAAACAATTGGTAAGTTTACACTAAAATTTAACAGTTAGATAATTAAGATTCCATATGCAAATTAAGTCATGTGTCTAACAAAGTACTTAGAATCTAGAAAACTAGGAGGAGCATCTCCAATTCAGTTACAAAAAGATGAACAAGACAACAGAGAGATTTATCAAACTCTCTAGGCAAGCATCATAAATGTATGAAAATTTGCTCAATGGCACTAACAAATCTCTATCCCCCACGGCTGAATGCTGTTGGAGGAAACCCTCCAAATGTCTGGGGGCTGAGTTAGGAGCTTTATGTCCAAGAGCTGGAAGATAGTACCTCAGCCTGCACTAGGCGATCAGCAAGTTGGAGATCCCCGGCGATGTGTGTAGGTGAGTGAAGAAGGGAGGGAAGGAGTGTGTGCACTTGAGCCTGCACACACACATTTAAAGGAGAAGGAGAGACTGGAGGGGGAGGGCTCTCTAATGAATCTTCAGACAGCTCAGGAGAGAGGTTAGATGTAAACACCTGCCAGGGTGTGCCACACTAAGGACCTTCTCTGGTCCACTCTGTTTCTCTCTCTTTCCCTGGTCTTCAACCAGAATATCTTGGCAGAATTAGAATCTCAAAGGGGTGGAAAGAAACAAGAATCCCAGTCACGACCCCCTTCTTCATACGGATCTGTGGGACTGACAAAAGGAGAACTTTAAATTACAAACAAAATAATGATGACTCCATGGGGCTGGGCATTTTAAATTTCAGTTGAGACTACATTTACAATTTGGAGTGACCTGTACCTGCTGAATCTAGGCGGGGTCCCCCAAAAGTGAAATAAAAGATGTCACTAATAATGAAGCTTTGTGTGAACAGAAAATACTGCTTGTATCAGGAAAGTCACAGGTGATTCCACTTTGATTTATTTGGGCCCCGGGTGGTAGGCAACATTCCAGGACGATCCTCAAAATCCTTAGCCCCCCGATGTACACACACTGTCCCCCCTGTGATTCAATCAATCACTGATGTGAAGTGGTTTTATAAATGTAGTTCAGGTCCCAAATCCCTTGACCTTCAAATAGATTATCTGCATGTAGCAGAATCACATGAGCCCTTTAAAGGGGGAGTTTTCCTCCAGCTGGTCCTGGAAGTCAGAGAGACCCACTCCAGCAGGCCTGTAAGGAAACAAGAATTCTGTGTTGCCAACCTCAAATGGAGGCCACGTGGCAAGGAACTGCAGACACCTTGTAGGAGCTGAGAGAAGTCTCCAGCTGGTAGCCGGAAGAGAAACAGCTCCTTGGCTCTACAGCTACAAGGAAATCAATTCTGCAGCAACCAGAGAGCGCCGGCAGAGAAGCCCCACGCTCAGGTGAACACCACAGCCCTTCTCCAGCACCTTGATTCCTGTCAGGCAAGCCCCACGTCTGGATCCCGAAGAATCCAGAAATGCTGCACCCATACATCTGAGCACAGAAATTGTGAGGTGACAAACACGCACTGCTTACATTCACTGACTTTCTGGTGATTCGTTACCCAGCAAGAGAAAACAAATATAGCCCCCAGTGAGGGATTCAAAATTGCCAAAGATCAACTTTGCAGGCAAGAATTCATTTCTATGCTACCCGAACCAGGACACACAAACCCTTTCACCCTGAAGAATCACTTTTCCTGAAACGTCAGGTGGGAGTTTTAGTGGGTAAGTACTTAGTCACTTGAATGTCGGAGCAGACGTAAATGCGCATAAATGTGCCAGAGATCTACCGTTTGCTCTTCTCCACGGCCTTCAGCCTTCCGCGTCCTCTGTGTGCCCTTACCAGCTGACTTGCGGAGGAGACCCCAGGCCCCCTTCCTGTGCTGCCATGCCCGTTGCTTTCCCCCATCAGAGGTGCAGGCTGGAGATGGGTGACAGGACATTTATGTCCCGGATACCCCTCCTGGAGTGCTTTGTGTTGTCTGCATCCTGTTGCACAAAGCCAGAACCCCTACTGGGCACATCTTCCGACTACGCTGGGTTGTGGTTACTCCACCTTTCCTGGTCTCTGCAGGCCTCCGAGTGACATTCATGAACCCAACCTGTCACTGGACCTGTGGTACTACTTTATGATTGCCCTAAAACCTACCTACACCTTTATATACAAGCTCTTTATAAAATTCTTCTCAGTTACGCAGTTTGAAAATGCCAGGTGTTTCCTACCAGAATGCGATTAATACAGGAGTCAAAGGACACATTCACCGTTTTTATTTTTATTATTTTTTTTATCATGAAAAAAACCTGTATTTGGATTTAGCCAGCTGGACTCAGCTTAGATGATCCCAATTTTGTTGGCAACATCCAAAGCATCATAGTCAGGGGCCAGCCGAATGTATGCCTTCTTCTCTCCATCAGGCCTGATCAAGGTGTTGACCTTGGCTACACTAATGTCATAGAGCTTCTTCACAGCCTGTTTGATCTGGTGCCTGTTGGCCTTGACATCCACAATGAACACAAGTGTGTTGTTGTCTTCTCTTTTCTTCATGGCTGACTCAGTGGTCAGGGGGACCTTGATGATGGCATAGTGATGAAGCTTATTTCTCCTGGGGGCGCTTTTTCGAGGGTATTTGGGCTGCCTTCGGAGACGCAGAGTCTTGGGTCGTCCGAACGTAGGTGATGTGCGGATCTTCTTTTTTTTGTAACTGTGGACTCTTTTCAGCACCGCTTTCTTGGCCTTCAAAGCCTTTGCCTTGGCTCCGGCTTTGGGAGGGGCAGGGGCTTCCTTCTTAGCTTTCCGAGCCATCTTTGTAAAAGGGATTTACAGGTGGGCACCTGGGTGGCTCAGTGGGTTAAAGCCTCTGCCTTCGGCTCAGGTCATGATCTTAGGGTCCTGGGATCAAGCCTCGCATAGGGCTCTCTGCTCAGCAAGGAGCCTGCTTCCTCCTCTCTCTCTCTCTCTCTCTCTCTCTCTCTGCGTGCCTCTCTGCCTACTTGTGATTCCTCTGTCTCTCTGTGTCAAATAAATAAACATTCACCATTTTTAAATGATAAAACATGAGATTTCAGATAAATTTCTCTCTTTGGGTAGGCTTCTTGCTATGCCCCTTCAGCTTCGGGTATTACTGCTTTATTACTCTCACTACCTTCAGAGATGGTACTCTAATCTGAAAAACATTTCCTGGTTAAATAATATGGATCATAGGCATATAGTATTTTCTTTACTGTATGATACAGTGTCATTTTTCAATAAAAGAGAAGCCTTCTGGTATGAAATAGGCTGGGATAGGTTTTACAAGATGTCTCCAGGTCCTAGTATTTATCTCAAGGTTTTTAGGATAAACATTTGAAGATATTATAGACTCAATTTCCCCACTCACAAAATAGGGTAGTTAGAATTATTTGGCCGTTACTCACAATTAAATTTGTATATAAATGATTATACCTTTGCATTCTAGACTGTTTCTATCAATAATAATAACTAAGGTATATTGTTTCCTATATAGTAGTCATTATTCTAAGTTTCTTATATACACTATCTACTGCTCTTTACAGTATCCCTATGATGTCAGCATTACTATTTACCTTTCCATTTTACACATGAAAGCTCAAGTGCAGAGAGGTTAATTACATATAGCTAGTTAGTGGTGGCAGCATGACCGAAGGCCATTCAAGCCCGGTGTCATCATCTATTTACCTAACTAGTTCACTATGGCTGCTTTACTGTACATGACATGCTAATGACAGGATATGGGATACTACTTCAATAAAGCTTAATGGTTTTCTCATTGCGACCTAACTCATTCTTCCATTAGGCCTTAGGAAGTTTTTTTAACTCTGCTACTGGAAAATTTTTTGCTGCATCACAAATAAAGTAACAAATCTTCCCACATCAAGGGCAAAGTATTAAAAAAGGGAAACAATTACTTCTAGAAGAAACGATTTACTCAAATATATCTCCTCTAAATAGTATAATGGGAGGAAGGAAGGGAAAATAAGTTATGTTATCAAAGTATCCATTTTCTTTTTTTTAAAGATTTTATTTATTGAGAGAGAGAGAGAAAAAAAAAGAGAGACAGCATGAGCAGAGTGAGGGACAGAGGGAGAGAGAGAGAAGCAGAATCCCCGCTGAGCAGGGAGCCCAACTCTGGACTCAGTCCCAGGATCCTGGGATCAGGACCCAAGCTAAAGGCAGACACTTAATCGACTGAGCCACCCAGGTGTCCCAAAATACCCATTTTCTTTTCAAATCTCATATTCACAACAACAACAATTAATTGTACACCAAGGCTGCAAAAAAAATAAGAATACTTACTGAAACTAGAAAATTGCTTATCCTTTTCCGGGGACAAAAAAAAGATCTCAGTGTATGAAGGCATTATTTTATATCACCTAAAGTACTGTTGTACAAATTAACTAAAAGCTGTTTCTTGTTTGGGGGGAGTTTGTTTGTTTTACTAGACAGTATTCTTAATTGTTGGGTTCTGCAAAACGCTCTGCAATGCTTCATCATTTTCACTATTTTAGTAATAATATACGTATTAACCTAAACGTTTATGGAGGGTTATAAAGATAGTACTTTGCAAATTACCTTATTAGGACTGTCTACATCTACCACAGGTTATTAAGCTGTTTCACAGAGGGAAAATGTGAGGTTCATATAGAGGAAATGTTTACCCATAAATAGAATTCTATGTCACAGACGATGAATATTATTTGCTTTGTTAATGAGCCTGTGATTTGATATTCTCAAGTTCAAAACTTAATAATATACTATATTATATATACCATTCTGGAAGTGAAAATTTTCACTTTATTATGGAGTCCTATGTTTCCTTATTGATCTTTGCTCTAGTTTTTCTATTCATTATTGAAAGTGGGGTATTGATGTTTCTAAATATTATTATGGAACTATCAGTTTTACCATTTTTCTTCATATATTTTGGACTGCTTTATTATACACATATACATTTATTATTATTATATCTTCCTAATGAATTTTTCAATTTCTCAGTATATAATGTCCTTCTTTATCACTTTAATTTTTTTGAAGTATAGTTAACACATAATTAGTCTCAGGTGTACCACACAGTAATTCTACAAGTTTGTATGTTCTGCTTTGTTCACACGTGGGGCTACCATCTGTCACCATGTAACAGTATTACCATACTAAATCCCCAATGCTTGTACCTTTCATCTCCATGACTTACACATTCCATAACTGGAAGGCTGTACCTCCCACTACCTTTTACCCATTTTGCCCATCCCACCTTCTACCCTCTGGCAACCACTAGTTTATTCTCTGTGTTTATGGGTCTCCTTCTACTTTTTTTGTTTGGTGTGTTTTGTTTTGTTTAGATTCCACAAGTAAGTGAAATCATAGAGTATTTGCCCTTTCTCTGTCCCACTTATTTCACTTGGCATAATACCCTGTAGATCCATTCATGTTGTCACAAGTGACAAAACTTCACTCTTTTTTATGGCTGAGTAGTAGTCGATTGTATATATACACCACATCTTCTTTATCCTTTTATCTCAATGGACATTAGGTTGATTCCACACATTGGCTATTGTAAATAATGCTGCAATGAACATTAAAGTGCAAATATCTCTTTGAACTGGTGTTTTCATTTGCTTCAGTTAAATACCCAGAAGTGGAATTGCTGGATCATATGGTATTTCTATTTTTAATTTTGGGGGGGAACCTCAATACTGGTAGCACCAATCAACATTCCCAGCAACGGCATACAACGTTTCCTTTTCTTTAATGTTCTAGCCCACTCCCGTCATTTTTTGTCTTTTTGATTAGTCAGTCTGATCAATGTGAGGTGATATCTCATTGTGGTTTTGATTTGTTTTCCAAGACAATTAGTGAAACTGATCATCTTTTCATGTCCCTAGGCCATCCATGTGTGATCTTTGGGAAAATGTCTGTTCAAACCCTTGTATTTATTGTTTTGGTTTTTTATTTTTTATTTTTGTTGTTGTTGTTTTAATTTTTTTCAATTTTTTATGGGGTGGTTTGGATTTTTTTTTTTAATTGTGTGAGTTTTTTATATACTTTAGATATTAACCCCTTCTTGGATGTATGATTTGCAAATATCTTCTCCCATTCAATAGATTGTCTTTTCATTTTGTTGACAGTTGCTATTTTTGTGCAAAAACTTTTTACTTTGTAAACACCATATAATCCCATTTATTTATTTTAGCTTTTGCTGCCCTTGCCTGAGGAGATTGAGCCAAAAAAAATATTATTCAGTCTACATTGTCAGAGTTTACTGCATGTTTTCTTCTAGAAGTTTTATGGTTTCAGGTCTTATATTCAAGTCCTTATCTATTTTGAATTTAATTTTGTGTATGGTGTAAGATAGTGATCCAGTTTCTTTTTTTTTTTTTTTTTAAGATTTTATCTATTTGAGATAGAGTGAGAGAGAGTGCAAAAGCTGGAGGAGGGGGGTAGAAGGAGAGGAAGAAACAGGTTTTCCCCTAAGTAGGGAGGCTGATGCAGGGCCTGATCCTGGGACCCTGGGATCATGACCAATGCTGAAGGCAGACATTTAACCAGCTGAGCTACCCAGTCACCTCTCCAGTTTTATTCTTTAGCATGTAACTGTCCAGTTTTCCCACCACAACTTATTGAACAACCCTCTTTTCTCCATTGTATTTTCTTGCCTACTTTGTCATAGATTAATTGACCATTTATGCATGGATTTATTTCCAGGCTCTCTATTCCATTCATTCAAGTATCTGCTTTCCTACTAGGAGCCTACTATAGCTATACTATAGCTTTGTAGTATAGTCTGAATTCAGGGAGCTTGATACATCCAGCTTTGTTCTTTCTCAAGATTGCTTTGGCTATATAGGGACATCTGTGGTTCCATAGAAATTTTAGGGTTCTTTTTTCTAGTTCTGTGAAAAATATCATTGGTATTTTGATGGGAATTGCATTGAACATGTAGGTTGCTTTGGGTAGGAAGGACACGTTAGCAATATTTTTCCAATCTATGAGCATGGTTTATGTTTCCATTTATTCGTGTCATTTCACTTTCTTTCATTAATGTCTTAGAGTTTTCAGAGTACAAGTCTTTTACCTCCTTGGTTAAGTTTATTCCTAGGTATTTTACTCTTTTTGATGCAGTTATAAATGTTTTTTTTCCCTTGATTTCTTTCCTGATACCTTATTATTAGTGTACAGAAATGCAAGGAATTTGTTTTGCATCCTATAACTTTACTGAATTCATTTATTAGATTTAACACTTTTTTGGTAGAATCTTTAGGGTATTCTAAATATAATATCATGCCATCTGCAAATAGCAACAGTTTTACTTCTTTCTTTTCAATTTGGATCCATTTTATTTATTTTTCTTGTCTAATTTCTGTGGCAAGGATTTTCTAATACTATGTTGAATAAAAGTGGCAAGAGTGGGATCCTTGTCTTTATCCTTTGTTTGGCTAATGTGATGTGTCACACTGATTAATATGCAGATGTTGAAATATCCTTGCATCCCTGGAATAAATCCTACTTGATCATGATGAATGACCCTTTTAATCTGTTTTTGAATAGAATTCGCTAATATTTTGTTGAGGATTTCTGCAGCTATGTTCATCAGTGCAAATACTGGCCTATAATTTTCCTTTTTGTGTGGTACCTTCCTCTGGTTTTGGTATCATTTTGTTTGGGACTCTCTGTGCTTCCTGGACCTGGATGTCTGTCTTCTTCTTCAGATTAAGGAAGTTTTCAGTCTATTACTTATTCAAATAAGTTTTCTCCTTCTTTTTCCATCTCTTCGCCTTCTGGGACTTCTATTATGAGAATGTTAGTATACTTATTAATGTTTTTCTAGAAATCCCTTAAGCTATCCTCACTTTATTATTTTTCTCATTGCTGTTCTGACTGGGTGATTTTTACTATCCTGTCTTCCAGAATCATGGATTTATTCTTTTGTTCATCTAATCTGCTATTGATTCTCTCTAGTGTGTTTTTCATTTATTTATTCTATTCTTCTAATCTTCTGATTGGTTCTTTTCAATATTTTCTATTTCTTTGTTGAAGTTCTCACTGTGTTCCTCCATTTGCCTCCCAAGTCCAGTGAGCATCTTTGTGATTATTAACTTTGAACGACTTAATCAAGTAAATTACTTCTCTCCCTTTTATTGTGATCTTTTTCTGGGATTTTATCTTGTTCTTTTGCTTAGAACATATTCCTTTGTCTCCTCATAATGTTTGACTTTCTGCATTTGTTTCTATGAATTGGGCAGAATAACCACCTCTCCAAGTCTTGAAGGAGTGGACTTCTATAGGCTTATCCCCTGTGTAGCCTGCATGAGCCTGGCATCTTTGGCAAGGCAACTGGAACTGCAGTGGGCACAGGTCAGGGGGTCCCCAGGCATGCTGTACAGGTCCTACCCTGGCAGGGTGGCTGGAGCCAAAACAGATGTGGCTTGGAGAGAATCTAGAACCCACTACCACTGCCTTGGTGGGACAACTGGGTCCAGAGCACATATAGACTGAACGTGTCCCAAGGCATGCTACTTCAGTGGTGCTCTGATGGGAGGGCTGGAGCTAGAGTGAGCTTGGGCAGGGTGGAGTAGGGCACATGTGCTATCAAGGTGAAGGGGGAACTAAAAATGGTGTTTACCAGCACCTCCAAGCCCAGAGAGAAATCTAACAGTGCTCCATCCATTCAGCAGGTACCCTAGGGTTAATAAATGGTTTTCCTTCACTTATAACCTAGCTGCCCTTTAGACTGCTGTTTTTTTCAGCGTGCCTCAGGCAGGCAAGTCTATGTGTGGGCCCATCAGTGATATCCCTCCCTTCTACATGTTGTAGCATTAGGGTTGCGGTTCTAATCGTTACCTTGTCTCCATCTCTTCTGCTTTTCATGTGGGCCCTCTGTTGTTTGTCATGCAGAGGCTGTTGAATCAGCCTTTGGTTCTTTCTAAGAAGGACTTGCTCCATATGGAGGTGTAGATTTAGTGTGTCTGTGGGAGGAGGTGAGTGCATGGTCTTCCTACACCACCGTCCTGGATCTGCTTCCCTGAAAGTTATTCTTATCTCTTGTAGAAATGGGATTGCTAGGGTGCCTGGGTGACTCAATGGGTTAAAGCCTCTGCCTTTGGCTCAGGTCATGGTCTCAGGGTCCTAGGATCAAGCCCCACATCGGGCCCTCTGCTCAGCGGGGAGCCTGCTTCCTCCTCTCTCCCTGCCTGCCTCTCTGACTACTTGTAATCTCTGTCTTTCAAATAAATAAATAAAATCTTTAAAAAAAAAAAAAAAGAAAGAAAGAAAAGAAATGGGATTGCTTTCTACCCTCAATATTTTTTAATAATTAATTATAAAATTTTTATGAACTTTATAAGTGTAACTCATAAAATATATGAACAAGCCTTGAGCATATTTTAAGAAAATTTAAAAATGATTACAAGGTATAAATTTTTTAATTATAACTTCCTTTATGAAAGAACTAAAGCTTGGTGTAAATTTTCCCCCTTTAAGGTGAAATGCTCATCTAAAGATACTAATCCTCATAATATTGGCCAGATATATGGACTGAGATACTTAAAGTCATTCTGAATTTATATGTAATGTAATCATTTACTTTTGAGAAGGTTTTAGATTTATCTTCTAAGGAGTTACATCGTAATAAAACATGTTTGTGGATAAAGAAGAAAAGGAAGCACAGACACAGTATATTTATACTTCTTCTCAGAAAAATAATAGAAATTCTAGAAAAATAAGCACAGACACAGATGACTAGGCATATAAGTTCTCAATTTATCTGCTTTTTTATCTGTAAAAGCAGAAACAGATTATATCTACTTCTGGGAATTTTACAGGACATACCAACTCTGCCTCTAATTGGGAGAGGTTAAATGTCAAACGGAATCTTAATCTAAGAACCTAAAATAGATTTAAGCAAAATGACATCAAAAGAACCACACTTTCATTCAATAGACATAAATTAAGCATCCACACCAAGCACATATGTGACATGCAGGTGTTAGAAACATGAATGATCCACAGATCTTACCGTTCAGGGGTTCCCAGATAGGAAAACCATAAAACACACAGTATATATAAATCAACAACAACAAACCAACACACACACAAAAGCAATTATCAGTTACTACAGGAGCTCAGAAGATGAACTGCTAACCCCTGCTTATAGAGTTCAGTCAAGAAGATAAAAAATAAAAACAGGAAAAGACAGTGGATAAAATGTTAGACTGTGTATTTACCTTACAGGTGTGTATAGAATATCATGTATTACAATGTCACATATTATTTGCCACTAGATATGTAATATATCACCATATTGATAAATTTTAATGTACTTTTTTTAGTCACACATTAATTGGTGAGATCTAATAGTTTTAGGTGGTAGTACCACAAGAAATTATTGTGTGAACACTGAAAAGAAAAATAGTATCACATATATTGTATAAAATGTGTATATACAAAATTTGAAGTAGCAATGCATGATGACTTATGACATAAAGAGATAGATGAAACTTCATTATGCAAAGCTCCTAAATTATGTTTGGAAGCAGTAGTTGAGGAAGACTTATCTGGCCCAAAATCATATCTAAATATTTCCTTTTTTATTTTTTTTTTCCTGTATAATATATGGTACCTATCGTTTTCTTCCACTTTTACCTGTTCTGTTTGAGATCTCTGGAACACAAGTATAACAATGAATGCCAATGTCAGTACAGGATTACAAAAATGACCTACCAGTGTTTATTAATACAAAAACAATAAATCACATGATATTCTTGAGTGAAGAAACCATGCAGGTCAGCACAAAATTGGTGTGAAACAGAAATGTTTACTTTGCATTGTGCTCAGCTTTAGGGTTCTCTAATATAATTTACCCCAAGGTGCTCAGTATGCCCATTAGGAATTACAGGACATGCTCAGTATGCCAGCTGTTCACACACAGCCATCAAGAATATGGTATGTGAAGATTTACGGCAGGAGCAATTTAATGACTACGCTCATGTACTAAAAGACACCAGTGCATGTCAACAGCCCGTTCAGATGACAGGGCTTCTCACTGTCTATGTCTTTCTTGTTGATGACCCTCAAAACTGGGAGTTTCCAAGAAGCAACAGGAATAAATAAAAAATTATGCCATTAATTGAAAACTCTCTAACACGTTCTTTCAAGTTCTTGAGAGACATCACAGTTGTTTTCTGACCTTGAACTACATGGTCATTATTTGCACAATCCTATTCATGATGCTTATCTCATGTGTTTCACATTTTAGTCACTGAGAAAGACAAGGTTACTGTAGCCTGGGTTTTCTTTCTCAGTCTTTATTTCTGCTCTTGGGATATTGAAGATTCTTCAAAATGAAAATTCTCTCAGTTTAATTTAAAAAGGCTAGTGAGGAGCAAACCTTCTCTTCTCACTATTTGACTAATCTGTAGATTTCTGAGAGTTTTTGCCCTCATAATATGAATAGGATTAATACCAAAGTCCTTTGAGCTCCTATGCTACCTACAGTATAAATTGGCTCCTCAAAAATATTGGAGATTTTAGCTATTATTACCACTCCTCTCTCAATATTCCTATACCCAGGCACACAACTCCTATATTCTTTCAGAAGAGAGAGAGAGAGAGAGAAACTGCATCCTTTTTATGATTTAGGATTAGAAATCACATAACATCCCTTTTGAGATAATCCATTAATCGAGGCGGTCGTAAACAAACCCTGCTCAGATTCAAGGAGAGAAGGGAGCATAAACCCCATGGAGAGTAGTGCCAACCACTTTGTAAGAAAAGCAGGAGACTGAATATAATCTAGAATCTGTCACACCCTCCATCCAAGGCATGGAGGGCCCAGTTCATAGAAATATAATGGCCTTTCTCTCCTACTCAAGGGTAGGAAAAATAGTCATATTCATCCTCTTACAAGAATAGACAAAATGTTTCCTCTAAAAAAATGTAAAATTGTATTACTTATAACCAGCTGGAGGTATAGAAACTTGTTTCTGCCAAATCCATTAATGGGGATCTTTAAACCAAGGTTAATGTTAGGAGTTATAAGGGTTAGGATATAGATTGTAGACTCAAGTTTCTAATTGGATTATTGTGATTCTGTGATTTATAAGGGATATATACAGTTCAGCCATGGACAACATGGGTTTGAACTGGTTGGATCCACTTACACATGCATTTTTTTCAATAAATACAGTACAATACTGAAACTTATTTTCTCTAGTGAATTTTTAAATAGCATTTTTTTCTCTGCCTATTTCTTTATTTCATGTAACATGCAGCATATGACTAATTGACAGTTTATCTTATCAGCAAACTTGGTCAAAAGTACACTATTGGTAGTTAATTTTCTGGGAAGTCAAAATTATACACAGATTGACATCCCCAGCCCCCAGTATTATACAGTGGTCAACTGTATTTTGTCTTCACCTTATTCCTGAGACACAGCTCCTAAAACCCTCAAAATTTCCTAAGGGATGAGAGATCTAAGGGTTTCTTTTTTATGTTTATGAGGACTTTCAGACCCAACTTGTAAGGCCAGGGGATCCAACCAAGTGATTAGAGAGTTGAAATTTTCAGTCCCACCCCCTGACCTCTTGAGAAGGAAGAGGGTCTAGAATTTGGATTAATCGTCAGTGGCCAGTGATAAAATCAATCATGCTTAAGTAATGAAGCCTTCATAAAAACCCAAAAGCACAGTTCAGAGAGCTTTCAGGTTGGTGAACACAGGAAGTTCCAAGGAGAGTCATACACTGGAAAAGGGAATGATATCTTCACCCTTTCCCCATACCTTTCTGTATATATCTCTAACATCTGGTTGTTCCTGAATTGTATCTTTTTATAATAAACTGGTGAAGTCGTAAGTAAAATGTTTCTCTCAGTTCTGTGAGCCACTCCAGCAAACTAATCAAACCCAAGGAGAGTATATTAGGAACCTCTGATCTGTAGCTAGTAGGTCAGAAGCACAGGTGACAAGCTGGACTTGTAATTTATAACTGAAAGGGGAAGGGAAGGGGCAGTCTTGTAGACTGAGCCCTCTAACCTGCGATCTGATGCTATCTGCAGAGTGTCAGAATCAAGTTGAATTACAGAGCACTCAGCTGGAATCCCAGTTGCTTGGTGACATAGGGAACAGCCTCCATATGCGCACACAGGGGAATTGGGTGTAGAACCCTTGAGATATATTGACTTGGAACCAAGTTGTAATACCAGTAACTAGTAACTTTATATCTGTCCTGAAAGTATGGCAAGAAATGAGTAACATTTAAATGTACCTAGTTAAAAATGCAATAGTTAAGGCTTTATGATAAACTGCTTGGCAGTTTATTGGGAGGTGAGTCTCTTGAATTAATTTCCCTTTAAAATCAGAAAAAAGTTTGAATAATTTGTCTAAAATACACACCAAATTCAAATAAGAGAAAGAAACAGCATTTAATTGAAATATTTTATGTAACATAGTGATCTAAGCCCTAATTATTGGTAAGAATAGCAAAAGTTCCATTTTCTTATTTTTAAGTAAAAGTTTATTAACTTTTGTTAGTTGTAGAGTATGGACTTAGGTAAATTGTTGTAGGGAGGGAAAAGTAACATTCCCTCTACTTTTCTGAATTCTTAGCTGAGACCCCTTTAGTAGTAGACAGATCAACAAGAAAAAAAAAGTTATTAACACACATACCTCATGTGTACATGGGAGAAGCCCAGGAGAAAATGGGTAACTCTCCAAGGTGACTTAAATTCAGATTTAAATATTGTTTTAATAAGAAAAGAAGAAGAGGGAAGTAGACTTTTTAGGGGAGAGTGAAGTTCCCTTAGAAGAAGAGATGGGAAATCTGATAGTTCATGAGAAAGCTCATTTAGGAGTAGTATGGACTTCTGGTCTCTTCTCACATGATGAGACTCCTAAGAAGAGACCACTGAGTCCCTTTTGTAAGACCTGTCTTTAGGCAAACAAGGAGAGTCCTGAGAAAGCCTTTTCCTACATTTGCTGTTTTTCAAGGGCCTACAGTTCAAAATAATCAGTATCCTAAAAGTGACATATTTTGACAGAGCGTATTCTGCTACCTTTCATTATCAAGAATCACAAGCAAAGTACTTTTTTAAATAAGTGCCTTCTGGGTGTTTGAAGTCTTCAGCAGGTAGGGTGCTTCCCCCCTCATACATTTTTAAAGATCTGTTAAGTACTTACAAATCTCCACCTTCAAACATCTCTATATTTTTCTCCCTTGCAAGACACTTCCAGTTAAGCAACCATACCTTCAGTCAGGCCTTTGTCTAAAACGTACTGAAGTTGAATGGACATATTCCAAATAGAGAGCTGATCTGACTTGAAGGAGGGAAGCAAAAGGAGAATCCCAACAGGTGGACCCTCAGGTGGGCCCTCCACAAGACAATGTAGCTAGATTCTATCAAGATCCTCTTTGGAATTTGGGGACCCCAATAAACATCTTTTTCCCTCTCTACAAATTAGGGAAGACCCCACCCTCCTACATGAGAGGCAGCTATCCTTCACCCCATCCTGGGACTCCAGAGTCAGCTCAACTTGGAATAAAGCCAAGAGCAGCCTGAGAAAAAAGAGGCTGTGACTGCCCTCTGCTGGAAAGCCCTGCATGACCGGCCTCTCTGAGACTTGGTACCTCCCAGAGGCCAGCTCCCCACCACTCTCCCTCAGCCAACTAAACCCATAAATATTTCCTCTAGGCTAGTTGCTATTCTCTACTCTCCCTGTCCCAACTTGCCACCATGCTTGTTCTCCCAAGATCTGTACTTCTTAAGCAGCGCTAAGTAAGGAAACCTTGGAATTCCTGCTTTCCCCATTTACTAATCTCGGTGACCTTCTGCCACAAGCCCGCTCCATCTCACCTTCCCCAGCCTCCATCCAAAACAACAAAATACTTCATCTTTACAGCTGAGTTGGGTGGAATGGGCTACCACCACCATATCTGACTGCTGGACAGTTTAGTAATTGCACTGTACGTTTGCTGAGTTACTTTCTTGTAACAGACAGCTATGGGCTATGGATATTAAAAAGGGTTAGAAGAAATAGTACAAGACAAAAAAACAAACAAACAAACAAACAAACAAAAAACCAGCACTGAGTTAGAGAGTTGAGTTCTAATACTAGCTTTATCGTTGCCCTATTTATCCCTGTTCGAATGGAAGCTCTATCACTATTCCCAGTTTAAGGTCCTTAGACCCCCCTAGAGATTCTAGAATGTAATAAAAAGATTTATGAACTCCAAGAGCCTATGCATGAATGACAATGCATATGCTAACTAAAACATTACAATTCTGAAGAACTTAATTGCAATGATCTAATTTTTAATAAAAAATATATAATTAAAATAATTTTATCCTAGATTAATACATGTGGTTATTTTTGTTTTAATTTGTGAATTATTATTTAAATAATTCAAAAGTCTTGGAGCCTCATCTATCTGTGGATTTAAATGACTGCATGTTGTCAATGAAGCCAAAAATTATTTGATTTGTCACACTCATCTGTATAGCTTTCAGCTACCTCCTTAATCACCTCTCTGTAGTTACTTCTGAGATTACCTGGGGAGTTCCACAAATGCCCACAAACCAGTGAAATCCTATTCTTATCCTCCTGTCGACTAGATGGTGTCTGCTGTCTGCAAATCTGTCTGAGATTGCAAATACCAACACCCCTGTTGCAAACTCTTCCTAGGGAAGCCTGCCAAGCTCGAGAGGTTGTCTCCTTGAATTGCTGACAAGCTCATATACCTTACAGATTTTACTGCACTTTGGCTAAGCAGATTCAGCACAGAAGGAGGGGAATGGCTTCTTTGTAGAATAGCTCAGATGGAGCTATGGACCCTTGCCAAGCTGAGAGCTAAGGAAGTGTCCCCATGCTTACCATAGTCTCTGAGGCCCTACCTCACCCCTTCTTCGTTCTCTGGAGAGGAGAAAGGGGAAAAAAATCATTCTTCTCTCTAGACTCCGTTCACCCACACAAATTAGTTAATTCACATCAAATCTCTTGGTGAACCGATTTACTCAATCGAGTCAGTAGAGGAAGAAGTAATTAAAAAAAAAAATCTTGGTGGTGATAAAATTTGAGAATTCTGAGCTGGATAATGCTTAAGCCCCATTTCAGGACTTTCTTGATGGTACAGTCCTCCTGGCATCAATTTGTCCTCACCAGGAAGTGGGAGATTTCCTGATCCGGCTTTCCTGAAATACTTCTTGCCATTCACCATTTCTACCACTACCACCTCCCACCATCCAAAACTTGTTCTTGGTACTTCCTTCTCTTGTCCTAACAAGCACTACATATCTGTGAAGTACAATCTTTATTGTCTATGCTGTTTTCGGTTTTCCTACTCTCCAGTATCAACAAAGAGCAATTTGAGGGCTTGATATTGCTGATAAACTTCTTTAATATTAAAAAAAAAGATGATAATATCCACCAATTTACTGAGTCCTTCTATTAGGTGTTGAGAGAAACCCTCTTATTTTATGTCCTGCTGTGAAGAACACATCCCTGTCCTCATTAGAAGATAAAGAAAATGGAGTCATTTGTTCATAGCTGATAAAAGGGCAGAGCAAGGATTCAAAACCAAATCCAACTTCAAACCTATACCCTGAAATCTTTCCTCAGAGAAAGCTAAGAAGGAAACAAAAAGAGGCCTCAGCAACCAAAATATATTTCACATAATCCATGCACTAAAATGTATTAAACAAACCTCCAAAGGAGTCTCCCAGGCTCTTAGAACCTAAATATTGAATTTAATTCTAGATTATGTTTTTTAAATCTATGTCCAATTAGAAACAGCATGTTGAAAGCAGTGGAAGGACTAAAAGATGCAATTATCAAATTCAGAGAAAAAAAGAGATGAGAGAACTGTAAAAATCCATCCCACAAACTGAAAAATTCCCAGGAGGACAGGACTATTTAGAGGCTCTAAATTCTAATAACAAATTGGTACAGTAGTTGATGTTCATAAATTCTGGGAGCATCTGGGGGCAACTTTTGTTATTTACAATAACTCTTTTAAATCTTCCGAAAGACAAGAATCAGCTGCTACATGTTCTCATTTATACTCGGGTTTTTTTGTTGCTGTTGTTGTTTCGTTTTTTTGTTTTTTACTTAAAAATAACTTTTGGGTGCCTCACTGGCTCCATAGAGCATGAAATTCTTGCTCTCAGGGTCATGAGTTCAGACTTCACACTGGACTTGGAGCATACTTGAAAAAAGAAAGGAAAGAAAAGGAAAAAAACCTTTCTGTCTTAAGCTAGAAACTTAAGATTGTTAGAAAACAATTGATTTTACCCAACATGAAAATTGAACTTCTAAGAACATTCAAGGTTCTGTTAATGAAGACTATATACGACATAAATCCATTTTTTAAAATTTAAGAGGAAGCCAAACAATGTTTTGTTTAGGATTCCACGATAAAACAATTTTCTCAATGCAATACATTATGAAAACAGTATTTTAGATGTGAGGGGGAAAATAGCCCTAAAAGTTGAGATAAGGGCTTTCATCCAGGAGGAGATAGGGAGATGGAATAAGCAAATAACCCAGTTTTAAAATGGACAAAGAGTTTGAATAGACAAAGAATCAAGGAAGCTACCCCAATAAACTGTACCGAGAAGCCAATAGGAACATGAGAGGATGCTCAGCATCATTAGTCATCTGAGAAGTTCCTATCAAAGTCACAATGAGAGGCCATTTCTCACCCACTAGGATGAGCATACATAAAACCCAAACAGTGCGAAGGGTTGCCAGAGATGTGCAGAGACTGGAATCCTTGTACATTGCTGGTAAGAGTGTAAAACGAAGTAAGCCAGTTTGGAAAACATCTTGGCAGTTTCCTAAAAAAGCTACACTTACATTTAACCTAGCAAGTCCACTCGTAGGTGACTACCCAAGAGAAATAAAAACATAGGCCCACACAGAAAAGGTGGGCACAAATGTTCCTAACGGCATGATGCACAATAGTGAAAAAGTGGAAGTAGCTCAAATGTCCATTAGGTGGTGAATAGATAAAATGTGGCAAACCCATAGAATGGAAAACTATTCAGCAATAAAAAGGAATCAGGCTTTGACGTGTGCTGCCACATGCACGAAACTCAAAATTCTCTGTGACAGAAGCCAGACACAAAAGAGCATCAATATGCATGGTTCTATTTGTGTGCAATGTGCTAAAAAGGCAAACGTGTAGAGAAAGTAAACTAGTGGTTTGCTAAGGGTTGGGGGTGGGGAAAATGGAGGGGCTAAATGGGCACAAAGTCTTTTCTTAGAGCAATGGAAATGTTGAAATTTAGATTCGGGAAGATAATTGTACAACCTTGTAAACATACTACTGTTCATCACATTATCTCCTTAAAATGGGTGAATTCTCTGATATATATATTACCTCTCAATAAAACTCTTTTTCAAGGCAGAATAGATTTGAACTTTTTCCTTTTTAACATTCCAGTAGACTCCCCATGTTATTCAAAGTCCTTGTGAAATTTTTCCTACTTGAAGCAACGCATGACTATGCTGTTCCTGTCCTTGCGGTTTGCATAACTGACAGGTGGAAAAGAGAGGCTTAATCACCCACAAATTACTCTCATTATCATTCCTTCCAATTTAAACAACCATAGTGTGGTTATGAGTAATGTCACTAAAAATGTGCCCATTTGTGATTTCACCAACAACAGGAAATAGTGATGTCTGGTGACCTTTGAATCATTGTCCATGATAACGTGGGCACACCTAGCTTGCAGCTCGGTTTCTGCGTTGGATCATGCCAGAATATGTCACACATTTTAAAGTCAAAGAAGGGAAGTTGACAGTAGCCCTTTCATTTAAAAAATAAACTTTTCTTGGGGCGCCTGGGTGGCTCAGTGGGTTAAAGCCTCTGCCTTCAGCTCAGGTCATGGTCCCAGAGTCCTGGGATGGAGCCCTGCATCCAGCTCTCTGCTGGGCAAGGAGCCTGCTTCCTCCTCTCTCTCTGCCTGCTTCTCTGCTTACTTGTGATCTCTCTCTCTGTCAAATAAATAAATAAATATTTTTTAAAAAATAAGCTTTTCTTGATTTACCTTTGCAGTCATAGAAACTGATGATCCATCTCCAGGGCAAAATGGAAAAGTAGCTAGATGTGCCTGAAATGCATCAATAAGAAAAAAGGAAGTTAAGTTGGAGCCATATTTGTCATTTCTCTGAGAAAGTACCCTTTGGGTTCTTCATGAAGAAGTTGGCAAAGTTGAGAGTTCCTATCATTTATATTTTCCCAGAGACTTAGGTGAATGTTTCTGTCATAGTTGTTTTCAATGAAGACACATTCTTTAAATTCATGACTAGGGTATAACTGCTCTATGGAGCTTTTAGTTGTTGTTTTATTAATATGGCTGTTTTGAAAGCCTTTTAAAAGACCTAGGATGAACTTAATAGCTTTGTTTATCCTTCTTTGTAGAGCAGGTTCCTTTCTACCCTGCAAGATGAGAAAGTTATTTGGGGAAACATAGCCTAGACAGGCGTATTTTTCCCAGATCTATGGTATGTTGCCATGAAGCCCGAGCTGTCAGACAAAGACAGAAAAGCCATGGAGAGTGCATTAACACAGAAATGTACGCAGCCTAATTTTGCATTACCAGTGATGCCAAAGGAAAGTACAGCAAGGGAATAACACAAATTATTTTCCTCTTTATTTACGTCACTTTATGTTCAGCCGGACAGAGCTGACTGACAGGAAGGAAAACGGCACTGGGGAATTCTCCCACTTGCTAGAACAGTAGTTTAGATTTAATAAATGTTATTGATATCTTAGGAGACGTACCTGGACTTTTGCGACTTTCGTTGTTTAGGGCCGTCTCCTTTCCTGAAATATTTTCCTCTTCCATCTTCCCCTGATCAAATTCTATTCCTTGGAGTCTGGAACAGAAAGGGGACATTAGTGGGGAAAATCTGAATAAAACGTGGAGTTTAGTAAATAGTATTGTATCGATATTAATTTACTAGTTTTGATCTTTGTGCCAAGGGTGAGGAAGATGTTCACATGGGGAAAATTGGGTAAAGGGTACCAGGGAGCTCTATGCTATCTTTGCAACTCTTCTGTAAATCCAAATATATTTCATAATAAAACCAAGCGAAGAAAAAAAAAAAAAAACAACTTGAGGAGAGCTACTAAAGTTATAACAACAAAATTGTACTCTTCATGTAGGAGCTGAATCAGATCTCTTCCCCATGATGTCTGCTTTGATCCCCTACCCACCCCTGGCAATGAGGGGCATGTTTAATGTCCCCTACTAGGAGGGCACAAGGGGTTATAGCAACAACAACCACCAAAAAAAGAGAGAGAGAGACAAATTTAAATCCTAAATCTATCAAACTTGGGCAAATGCCTTAATCTCCCCAAGCCTTAGCTTCTTCATTGAAAAAAGCAAAAATAATTAGTTAACCATAGAAAGATGCCATAAACGCATGAAGATCCTTGGACAAAGCCTATCACATAGTAGATGCTCAAGCAATCTATTCATGTTATTGTTCCCATTACCATTATTAACAGACTAAGTTTCTTGGTGTCAGGGACTTTCTTTTTCAAGTTCACAGAAGCTTGAAAGGCAGATGCTCAGAAAAGGGTTAGTGAATTGAACTGGTTTCAGAATATGTTTCTACAGGGTGATAAGCTTGTCATTCTAAGTTTATTCAGTCTTCTGCTCTAAATTGTTACTGTCTTCTTTGCAGTGTTTTCAGTTCTCAAAAGTACACATTCATGTTCTATCATATCTAGCCCAACCCACTGAAGTTTCTCATTAAAGTGATGAGGGAGCAGAAGGCTGGCTGAGGACAAAGCAAAAGCTGGCACCTCTTCTCCCCTCCACCTCAGTGACATGTGTGACATCCCTCAGGCACTCCTGGCTGCCCTACAAGGAAAACAAATGGTTAACTTGTAGAGATCACAATGCTGCAAGACAGGAATCTCCCTTGGTTTACAAATATCCTAGTGATTAACAATAAAGAAGCTATCTTATCAATAGTCTAGCAACTCAATTCCTAAAACCTAACACCGCCCTCCCCTCCACAAAACTGAAGGAAGCTGAGATGAAAGGAAATGTAGATAAACTTAAATTTCTTCTAAACCTAAAGCTCATTGACAAGGACACTTGATAGGAATGTGACATTCTACCAGGAAACTCCTGTCTTCATGTTAGTGCCTCATTAGAGGTAAAAAGAGCCTTGGCTTGACAATAACCAGACCTCCAGTATCCTAACAGTCTTCTGAACACCCCCTTTGTCCTCACCTACCCAACTCCTGTGTATATAATCAGCCACTCCTCAGGATAGCACAGCAGCAGCTCTTCCTGCCCACGTATCCTGTCCCCGTGCTTTAATAAACCACCATTTTGCACCAGAGATGTCTCAAGAATTTTTTCTTGGTCATCGGCTCTGGACCTCACCCCATCAAACCTCATCTGTGTTCTAGAACTTCATCAAAAGGAGGAGAAGAGCATTGTGTTGTTTGTTTGTTTGTTTTCCCCTACAAAGTCATTGAGTAAACCCTGTTTCCTTTTCTATTTCTGTCTTGGAAGCCGCTTGACTTCCCCCTGCCCCGCTCATTAGCCTGTGTCACATGCTTGGGCCTGTCAGCACCTCTTTGAGGGGACCCTAAAAATCTGCCATGTTTGCATTAGTTTGTTAAGACTTCCATTCCTAATCATAAAGCAAAACATGTATTCTAACCCTACTCATGCCTGTGTGCTTTGGGACTTAACAAAAAAGTGGATAGTGTGGGAGTAAAATGAGATGAGAGTTTCCTTTTTATATGAATATTCTTCTGAAAATGTTCGCTAACATTAGTTGTTTCTCATTCATCCATTCATAGTGATTGATAGTTTAGCACCTACCAGCCATTAAGCTAAATACTGAAAATACAAATTTGAAAAAAAAAAAAAAAAAACCACAGTTCCTGCCCTTGAGGGGCTCCTATCTTCTAGGGCTCCTATCTTCTAGGGAGACAAACTGGTAAACAGCTCGTTAGAATGCATTGTGAATGTGCAATAATAGAGATATCACAGAACATTAGGGGATCGTAAAAGAGCATTTCAATCAGGGAGAACAGGAGCATTGTGACTCTGAAGAATGTTCTCAGCCTTCGCTGCCACAGAAATCACCTGGGGAGCTTTAAAAAATACTCACTCCTGGGAGCCATCACAACAATTCTGCTGTAACTGGCCTGAAGTATAGCCTAGGCATTAGGAGGTTTTCAGACTCTGCTGTTCTAAAGAATAAGCAGAGATGAACCAGCCTGAAGACGAAGAAAGTGGGGACAAGCCGGCATGGAGAGAAGGTATGTCAGGCAGGGAACAGCTTGGACAAAGGCAACAAAGAGTTTGGTATGTGACGCCCAAGACACAGGTTTCGGTTTTGTGAGAGGGCAGCATTGTAAGCATATTTTCTGTGTTCTGAGTGCTGTGGTGGAAAATGGGGCCAGCGGGCAGAACGAGGAGGCCATGTGCTCCTGTCAGGGTAGCAGATTTGGGGCAAAGATATAACGTGGTCAGATTTATATCATAGATAGCTTTCTCTGCTAAGAGTAGAGGGGGAGTTTTATACACACACACATATATATATTTTATTGTTATGATAGTCACCATAAAATACATCATTAGTTTTTGATGCAGTGGAGGATGTGGAGAAAGGGGAACCCTCTTACACTGTTGGAAGGTTGCAAGATGGTGTAGCCACTTTGGAAAACAGTGTGGAGATTCCTCAAAAAATTAAAAATAGAACTACCCTAAGACTCTGTAATTGAATTACTGGGTATTTACCACAAAGACACAGATGTAGTGAAAAGAAGGGCCATCTGTAAACCCAATGTTTATAGCAGCAATGACCACAGTTGCCAAACTTTGAAAAGAGTCAAGATGCCCTTCAACAGATAAAGGATAAAGAAGATGTGGTCCATATACACAATGGAATATTACTCGGCCATAAGAAAGGACGAGCACCCAACTTTTGCATCAGCCTGGATGGGACTGGATGAGATGATGCTGAGTGAAATTTTCTTTCTACTTTCTACTTTCTCCGGTAGAGAAAGCCAATTATCAGATGGTTTCACTTAGTTGTGAAACATAAGGAATCACATGGAGGACATCAGGAGAAGGAAGGGAAAAGTGAATTGGGGGGAAATTGGAGGGGGAGATGAACCATGAGAGATGGTGGTCTCTGAGAAACAAACTGAGGGTTATAGAGGGGAGATAAGTGGGGGTATGGGTGAGCCTGGTGGTAGGTATTAAGGAGGGCACTATTGCATGGAGCACTGAGGGGTAGTTTTAAAGTAGGACCAGAGGCAGGGAGATGAATCAGAAGATCCGAATGAGACATGATCAAGACCATGATCTTGAATCATTAAAAAGAGATTCCTAAAAACTGCTAAAGAAGCCATATTAGCCATCCTCAGATACTGTTTGGATGTGGCAAAAGAAGTAGAAGGAGAAATCTGGGGAACAGGTGGATGGAGATTAATACCCACTGAGTCGGAGACAGTAGGAATGGAAGTAGATTCAGGAGGAAATATAATATGCTCAGTTTGGAATACAATGCTTTCAAGATGCCTGTGGAGTGTTCAGGTGGAGATATTGTACTGGGCCACCTGTCCAGGTTTAAGGATGATGAGAATATTGACTTGGGCACATTCAAGGTTGCTATTGCGTTGGTGTACTCTGGAAGCAGCAAGTAAGCAATGCAAAAATAAGAATGAAAATGGCTGATACAGTTCCTCCTTGTTTCCTTTTTACCTCCAGCAGATGTAGTGCAAATGCAGAGCCTTAGCAATCTGTACAGATGCTTGTCCACAAGGACAGAAGCATTCTAGATCTCTGGGCTTATGGGCACTTTTACTCCCAGCCATGTCAGCACCCAGCAGGTAGATGAGCTAGGTACTGAGCTTTGAAATCCTGGCTCTGTTAGCCCTGGAGAAAATGCCTTCTCTCCTCAACTCCATCTGGTCACATACAACACTTAGGTTCTTCTCGTTGTATCTCAATAGACCACAATATCTGGAGGTAGGTAGCTAAGAGCTAAGTCTCCCCACCACTTCAACACCAGTTTATAAGGAAAGCAAGTCTCAAACCGAATTCTGCTGTAACGTAGGCGTTAGCGTAAGGCTCTCAATTCTCATACTGGCTCTTAAACTTAGGGGGCTGAAAAAAAAATCTTACTATTAATCTTTCACTGTTCTGAGGTATGACTGATCTCAGCTGGGTGGTTTTTTTCCTTCAAGCCTCTCAGGAGTCCTCTCTCCTGGGGTTCTGGAGACAGATGGATTGAACATCCGAGGTAGGTCTTTATATGGCTGGTTTTGATGCTGGCTTTGGTTGGGAGCTCAGCCAGAGCCAGAACACCTGTGCATATCCTCTTTATGTGCTGTGGGCTGCCCACAGCATGGAGTCTGAAAGTAGGGCAACCCAAGGCTATACTCAGGCACACAGTCATTCCTGCCATATTCTATCACTGGTGCTGTCGCAGGGCCTATCCATAGTCAAAGGGATGAAGAAATAGGCTCCTGTAACTCGATGAAGAAGTGCCAAGGTCACTTGACAGATTTTTTAGTCTTCCATGGAAAATACAACCTACCACTGATTAGCAAATCAGCACCACTGAGATAAGCAACCTGTTCTTTAAGAATGATGAAGTCTCAGGGTGCCTGGGTGGCTCAGCGGGTTAAAGTCTCTGCCTTCGGCTCAGGTCATGATCTCAGGGTCCTGGGATCAAGCCTCGCATAGGGCTCTCTGCTCAGCAAGGAGCCTGCTTCCTCCTCTCTCTCTCTCTCTCTCTGCCTGCCTCTCTGACTACTTGTAGTCTCTATCAAATAAATAAATAAAATCTTTAAGAATGATGAAGTCTCATCCTAAGCAGTGACATCCCAAAGATTTTCTGTCTACCATCACATCGGTTTTTGACTCTGTACATTGAAACTATGACTCTCTGACTTGCTCTGTTTTTCTTAGTGTGTCTTTTTGTTTGTTTGGTTTTTAACAGCTTTATTGAAATATAACTTCTCTGCCTCCCCCTACACTTGTCCCCATGGGTTCTCTGTCACTATAGATTCATTTGTGTTTCCTAGAGTTTTATATAAATGGAATCATAGTATGCCTTTTTTTTTTAAACTATCACTCAGGATACTTGTTTTGGGATTCATTCTTATTATTTTGTGTCTCACTAGTTCATTCTTTTTATTGCTGAGTGTCATTCCATTACATGGTTGTTTTACATTTTGTTTTTTCACCTGTGGTTATGCATGTGTGTTTCAGATTTTGGCCATTACTAATAAAGTTGTAATGAACACACACACACACACACACACACACACACACACACACATAAAGAATGACGAATTCTCAGTTCTTTGTCCTTTTTGTTGCTTCGAAGATACTTTTCATAAAAAGCTTCACCTGAGGCAATCATAATACCATCCCAGAGATAGGGTTTGGCTAGTTATTATTATTATTTTTTAATATATGTTTTCAAAGAATCTGGATTATCTCAAGTCCATGGGCCACTTTAGACCTTTAACTTAGAACACCATCCCAAAAGTTACAGTTTTGGGGCTCATTAAACTTAGATGCTCTGTTTATGAAAATTTGGTGAAGATCTCTAAGATATTCAGCATATATATACTTTCACAATGTCTATGGCACAGTATTTTAAAGTAATATACCAATATCAACATAAGGCACTAGGAATTTACTACATATGTCTACAAATGGGTTTCTGAGAGTAGGTTTGTTCCTCACTTAACACAAATGCCCAGAGGCCACTGGAAATGAAAGTCTGAAACTTTGCAGAGACCTCAGGCTTGGATATTTTAATTTAAAAGACATTAGCTAAAAATTTTTAAACCATCTTTTACCTACTTAAAAAAAGAGAGAGAGAATGGATAAAGTCGCCCAAGAGGAGCAAATACAATGAGAAAAGCTGTGATTCTTGATCACTTCCTGGGACTCACCAACATGGTAGGGATCCCCAGAGGAAGACAAGCCAGCAAAGGAGTCAAAGAAAAATTATAGACGTAAGCAGGAATGGTATAGGTGATTCCCAGAAAAAATGCTAATCAACAAATTCCAATGCAGTGTAGTAGTCTAGCCAAATCAGAATTAAAGTGTTCTCTCTGGCATTGGCAACTGGAGGTCACAAGTAAGCTTAGCCACTGTGCTTTGAATCAACTGTGATCCGAAGACAGCTGGTAGTAAGGGGTGGATAGAAGCGTAAGCGAGTGAAGACTGACGTGTTGAGGATGTTTGGATATGAGAAGAGAAGTGGACCATGCTCAAAAGGACATGCAGGGGCGCCTGGGTGGCTCAGTGGGTTCTCAGGGTGCTGGGATCGAGTCCCACATCGGGCTCTCTGCTCGGCAGGGAGCCTGCTTCCTCCTCTCTCTCAGCCTGCCTCTCTGCCTACTTGTGCTCTCTCTCTCTCTCTCTCTGTCAAATAAATAAGTAAAATCTTAAAAAAAAAAAAAAGACATGCACTTGGAGGGCAATTTTTAGATAGAGTGAGACTAAGGTGTATTTCTAGGATGAATAAAGAAGAGAGAAGCATTGAGGATGCTGCAAAAAAAAAAAAAAAAAAAGAAACTCATTTCTGATCAAGGTTTCATGGGAGGAAAAAAATAAGATAAAAGTCAGGTTACCCCATTACCTTAAACCTAGAGAAAGGAAAGCAGAACGGCTATAGATGCAACTAAGAGTGGCAAAACACACAACTAAGTTATGAATTTGTGCTTTGTTCTTATTGGATTTTCCTCCCTTTCAAAAAAGTGGCCTCTCTTTTTCCCTCCTTTAAACATATTTTGTTCCTGAAATAAAAGTCTCATACTTTAAAATCTGATATATCATTATTAAGGAAGTGACACAATAATAGTGAACCGTATTGGAATACAAATGTGTAGCCTCACAGTGAATTTTCACCAAAGAATTAAGAACAATGTATTTTTCTCATACTTAGAAGTAAAACTTTTACAGTAATTTTAAAAATAACTCACATAAATGAATGGCATGGATTACAGTATGAGCTAAATTGTGGTAACAGAGAACCTGAAGTGAAGCAGCTTAAACCAGACCACATTAATTCTTTCTTATTTTTTTTTTTGGAGGGAAAATATAATTAACATGTAACATTACAGTAGTGTCAGGTACACAACATAATGATTCAATATTTGTACTTGAAAGTGATCACCACAGTAAGTTTGCTTTATATCCATCTCTATACAGAGTGTGGAGGGAACTTTTAAGATCTACTCTCTCAGCAACTTTCAAGTATTCTCTACAGTCTCATTACCTACACCACATTGTATGTTATATACCCATGACTTAATTATTTTACAACTAAAAATTTATTCCTTTTGATTCCCTTGACCATCCTGCTTCACCCTACCCCTACCCCAAGCAATACCAATCTATTTTGTGTATCTATGAGTTCAGTTTGGTTTCAGTGGGTTGCTGGGGGTTTGATTCCACAGAACAAGTGAGGACATATTGTATTTGTCTTTTTATGTCTGATTTATTTCATTTAGTCTAATGTCCTCCAGGACTATCCATATTGTGCAAATGGAAAAAAATCCTTATTTATTATGGCTGTATATTGTATATATGTACCACTTTTTCTTTATCAGTGGATGCTTTCATTGCTTCTCTATATTGGCCACTGTCGATAATGGGCAGTGAACATGGGGGTGCCTATATCCTTTTGAAGTAGTGATTTGTTTTCTTCAGATAAATATCCAGAAGTGGAATGGCTGATCATATGGTGTTTCCATTTTTAATTTTTTTTAATTAATTATTTTTTTATTTTCTATAAACATATATTTTTATCCCCAGGGGTACAGGTCTGTGAATCACCAGGTTTACACACTTCACAGCACTCACCAAAGCACCTACCCTCCCCAATGTCCATAATCCCACCCCCTTCTCCCAAACCCCCTCCCCCCAGCAACCCTCAGTTTGTTTTGTGAGATTAAGAGTCACTTATGGTTTGTCTCCCTCACAATCCCATCTTGTTTCATTTATTCTTCTCCTACCCACTTAAGCCCCCATGTTGCATCACCACTTCCTCATATCAGGGAGATCATATGAGGAACCTCTACACTATTTTCAATAGTGGCTTCACCAATTAACATTCCTCAGTGGTGCACAGAGGTTCCCTATGCAACATTCCTGCCAACATTTTTTATTTCTTATTTTTTTAACAATAGCCATTCTAACAGGTGTGAGGTTATCTCACTGTGGTTTTGATTTTCATTTCCCTGATGATTAGTACTTTCGAGTACATTTTCATGTACCTATTAGCCATTCATATGTCTTCTTTGGAAAAATGTTTATTCAGATTCTCTGCCCATTCGTTAATTGAATTGTTTGCTTCCTTTGCTATTGAGTTGTATGAGTACTTTACCTACATATTTTGGATATTAACCCCTTTTCAGATACATGGTTTACAAATATTTACTTTCATTCAATAGATCTTTTTTTTTTAATTTCTACATTTATTGGTTGAGCTGAAGATTGAATTTTAGGCAAAGCAGGAAGAAAAAACTCAAAATGCAAGTCATTCTTATTAATTTTTTAAAAATTCCAGTATAGTTAACATACAGTTTCAGATACAAAATGTAGTGGTTCAACAATTCTATACATTCTATACAAAAGCAGTGCTTATCACAATAAGTGTACTTTTAATTCGCTTCACCTATTTCACCCATCCCCCCATCCACATTTTCTGGTAACTATCAGTTTGTTCTCTGTAGTTGAGAATCTGTTTTTGCTTTGTCTCTTTTTTCTGCATTTGTTTCTTAAATTCCACATGTAAGTAAAATTATATAGTATTTGTCTTTCTGTAAGTGACATATTTCACTTAGCATTGTACCCTCTATACCCATCCATGTCATAGCAAATGGCAAATTTCCTTTTTTGTGGTGAATATTCCATTGTAAACACACCACACACACACACACACACACACACTGTATCTTCTTCATCTATTCATCTTCTGGTGGCCACTTGGACCAATTCTGTGTCTTGGCTATTATAAATAACACTACAATGAACATAGGAGTGCCTATATCTTTTTGAAGTACTGGTTTTGTTTTCTTCAGATAAATACCCAGAAGTGGAACTGCTGGGTCATAGGGTTGCTCTACTTTTAATTTTTTCAAGTAACTCCATATTATTTTCAACAGTGGCTGTAGCAGTTTGCGTTCCCACCAGTAGTGCACTAGGTTCCTTTATCTCCACAACCTCATCAAAACCTGTTGTTTCTTGTGTCACTGGTTTTAGTCATTCTCACAGGTGTGAAGTGATATCACATTGTGGTTTTGACTTGTATTTCCCTGATGATGAGTGATGTTGAACATCTTTTCATGTGTCTGTTGGCCATCTATATGTCTTTTTTGGAGAAATGACTGTTCATATCTTCTGCTCATTTTTAATTGGATTATTTGGGGTTCTTTTGTGTTGAATTGTGTAAGTTCTTTATATATTTTGGATACTAACCCTTTATCAGACATACCATTTATAAATATCTTTGCCCACTCAGTAAGTTACCTATTTGAATTGTTGGTTGTTTCCTTTGCTGTGCAGAAGATTTTTATTTTGACATAGTCCCAATGGTTTATTTTTATTTTTTAATAGTCCCAATAGCTTATTTTTGCTTTTGTTTTCCATGCCTCAGGAAACACATCTAGAAAAATGTTGCTGTGGCTAGCATCAGAGAAGTTACTGCCTGTGCTCTCTTATAGGATTTATATGGTTTCAGGTCTCACATTTAGGCCTTTAATCCATTTTGAGTCTATCTTTGTGTATGTTGTAAGAAAGCGGTCAGTTTCATTCTTTTGCTTGTGGCTGTCCACTTTTCTCAACACCATTTGTTAAACAGATTGTCTTTTTCCATTGCATATTCTTGTCTCCTTTGTTGAAAATTAATCAACCATATAAAGGTGAGTTTATTTCTGATGTTTTCATTGTTTGTTTTGTTTTAAGTGGAAAGAGCAGTGTTTTAGTCACTGTCATCACAATCCAATACGGTAGAAACAACTGTCCCTCAAGGGTCTCTTCAAGTGATCCATGGACCTGAAATGCTTCTATCTTGTTCTTCTGCCATCCTGGAGATCTTTGTAACCAATTAATAGGGGAAAAAAAGAAGAGTGTACAGAACCCACACCTACCTTAAACTGTCTCAAGTGGGAAGTGACACATTATATCCACTCATATTTCTGTTGGCAAGAACTCAGTTTCAATGTAAATACACGGGAAACAAAACTTTCTTTGTCCCAAGAACGAGAAAATTGTGTGGCAAATATATATTAACTCAGATAAAGATTTCTAAGGTGAAGCAAGTCCACACACTGAAAAGTTACCCTGGAATGCTTTGAAGTTGTTAAAAGAATGATGCTTGAAAGAACTAAGGGATAAGTGGTTGGATGGGTAGTGTGCCAAATGCTTGCTGTAGTGTGCCACCCACATTCCCCTAGCTGCTGAAAGATAACCCTCAGCTGCTGATCCCCTCAGTGGATAACCCTCAGCTGATAGCCTCTTTGGAATTTCCTTGGCTAGAAAGAGTCAGTCCTCCCAAGGCTGTGTTGTTCTCTTGGAGAAATCTCTTATCTGGTAACAGTTAATAGTTATAGAGAAGCCTGGCTCCCTTGCCTCAAGTTAGGACAACCCTAAAGGCACTCTAGTATCAGAGCTCCCTGTGGGGATGGGGAGGTCCTCATTGAAACTGCCTCACAACCCAGTTCCTCCCCCTACCCAGTGGTCACACCAACATCCCCAGTGGGGATGGGGAGGTCCTCATTGAAACTGCCTCACAACCCAGTTCCTCCCCCTACCCAGTGGTTACACTCCTGTGTATCTTTCATCCCCATAAACCTCTATGTGAATCTACCTTTCCAAATCTACTTCCTGGGAAACCAAGCTTGTCATGTCATTGACAGAAGAGGGACTTGGATGGTTCTAGCTAGATGCCTACGCTTCACAAAGGTAGAATTGCCAAAGTATAGAAGCAATGGACAGCCAGAAGTGTGCCAGCCCCACCCATGACCCTCTGGAACACGAGATCTGGGAAAACAAATGGTTGTATAGAAAGCATTATCCTCTGTCAAGAATCAAATTCTAGTCAAGGCAATGAATAGTTGGGTGAGGTAGGTACATTTTTAAAAAAAATGTATAGACCTTATCTCAAAAGGTAACTGCTAAAACATGTTTAATTTTGTTCAACTATATGGTGTCTGTTTTCTACAGATTCCAGTGTAATAATTGTAATTACCGCCCCCACCCTGCCCCACCACCACAGCCAAACCTTGACACTTAGGACTATGAGAATATCTACTCTGGTAGAATTCGATCCATTCATGTTGTAAACTAACCTTGTACAAAAACCCATTAATTTTTCTTAATAAAAAGGGTCTTAATTTTAATTACAGGACTTAATTTTTAATTAAATGGTAAATTTTTAAATTGTATTAGACAGCTTAGAGATAAATGTTTTATTTTCTCTTGAGGATATGCTTGTCCCAATCTCATCTGTTGCTTACTTTTTAAGTAAATGTACAATATATTGAAACTGCAATTTCCAAGGAATGCTGTTAAGCTAATTATGAAAACAGTCTGTCTAATACTGGAGTGGTGCCTTCCTGTGTATCTTTCATTTAAATTACAAAATTGGTGCCCCCTTTAATGCCTTTACTTGGCCCAACCCACCACAACCTTTGTGAGAGAGTAGGTAAGCAGAGCATGGTTTTCCATCACTTTGAAAATGAAAAAGGTGACAAAAAACTAAATAACTTGTCCAAGGACAATAATGACAGGAACTGTTGCAGTGCTCAGAGTCTTAGATTTATAATTCTCTTAGCTAACACTTGCAGTGTCTGCTTGGCAAATTTTTCTATTGTCTGCTACCAGAGGAGAGGGGAAACAATTGACCTTGCTTCTTCCCAAAGAAAAGATCTACTTGCTAAATATGCTATCTCAAATTCATGTCATTTTTTAAAAAATGGATAATGTGGACATCACATCATATACTGCTTTACACACACAGCAGTATATGAGTCTCTACAAATTGCAGTCTTGCTAAGCCTGGAGTTAATTGTTTTTTAGTTTGCGACAACGTAGCATTATGTGCCCTCCTAGAATGCCCTGAGGATGCAATACCAATTAGATAATATTTCTGCAAAATCTATTTCAGTTGACTGAATGTGAATCCTCCAAGTTCATATGTTGAAATCCTAACCACGATGGGATAATACTTGGAGGTGGGGTCTTTGGGAGGTTAGTATGTCATGAGGACAGAGCCCTGACGAATGAGGTTTGGCCCTTTATAATAGAGGCTTCAAAGAGCTCCTTCTGCCATGGAAGGACACAATGAGAGGTCAGCTGTGTAGGAAGCAGGAAGCAGTTCCTCGCTAGATTTCAATCTGCCAGCACCTTAATCTTGGACTTAGAGCCTCTAGATCTATGAGAAACTATTAGAAAAAAAATTTTGCTGCTTATAAGCTACCCAGTCTCTGGCATTTTTGTTACAGTAACCTGAGGAGACTAAGACACTGATCAACCTGAACATAATGATAAAGAAGCATTCAGACAAATCCTAATTGAGAGACATTGTGCAAAGCAACTAGCCTGGACTTTCAAAAATGGCAGTGTCACAAAAAAGGAAGAAAAGGGCTGGGAGACTGCTTTAGATGAAAGGAGACTGGGGAGATATGACATGTAAGGGTAATGCCTGATTCTTTTTTTTTTTTTTTAATATTTTATTTATTTGACAGAGAGAGAGAGAGAGAGAGATCACAAGTAGGCAGAGAGGCAGGCAGAGAGAGGGGCTGGGAAGCAGGCTCCCTGCTGAGAAGAGAGCCAGATGCGGGACTCAATCTCAGGACCCTGAGATCATGACCTGAGCCGAAGGCAGAGGCCTAACCCACTGAGCCACCCAGGCGCCCCACAATGCCTGATTCTTGACTAGATCTTCAGTTTGAAAAAAAGTACTGATAAAGAACCTGGTTGGAACAACTAGTGAAGTTTGGATATGAGCCATATGTTACATAGTAGCATTATATTAATGATACATTATCTGAGCGTGGATCTGAACAGAGATGATATAAAATTTCCTTTTTCTTATAAGATACAGACCAAAGTGCTTAAAGGTAAAGTATCATGACGTCTACAACAAACTCTCAAATGGTGCAGTAAATTTTGATTATTTGTTTGTTTATAACACAAACATGAAAAGAGGGGAAAAAAAGGCAAATTTGGCATACTTCTAACAAAGGCAAATCCAGCTGAAGAGTACATTGGTGCTTATTGTACTGTTCTTAAAAGTTCGAAGTTAGAAGTTTAAAAAACATGAGGATGGGGTGCCTGGGTGGCTCAGTCGTTAAGCGTCTGCCTTCAGCTCAAGTCATGATCCCAGGGGCCTGTGATCAAGTCCCATATTGGGCTCCCTGCTCAGTGGGAAGCCTGCTTCTCCCTCTCACACTCCCCCTGCTTGTGTTTTTGTGTTCTCTCTCACACAATCTCTCTGTCAAATAAATAAATAAAATCTTTAAAAAAAATGCTCAATATAAAAGAATTTTTTTAAAATGCTCGAAAACATGCTCATTTGATAAGTCAAAATTGTACTATTGAAATTTGCAATTTTATTACTAGTGAGGATGATTATTTTTCATATTTTTCATTTTCATATATTTGTTCATATTTTCTTTCATATTTTTTCATATTCTTTCATATTTTTCTTCATAATAAATCAATTTGTTTATATTTGTTATATTTGTTTCTCTACTCTCTGTCCATGTTTAATTAATTCATTAATTCATTTAAAAAACATTGACAAGCTATGCAAGCCCAGAGCTGTTCTAAGTGCAGAGGCTGTTGCCAAGAACAAAACAGTGATTGTGTCCTTGGGGGGCTTGCAATCTAGTAGAGGCAGACAGCACATAAAAAGAAAGGTAATATTCATTTGATCTTAACAGGTATGTTTTTCGGTGCCTCTCTGTGCCGGGCACTGGGGATATGGTGGTACATAGAGAATTCCTACCCTGCTGGGGCTTACATTCTAGTGGAAGGATAATAGATTTAAAAAAAGAAGAGAGTCAGATCCCGGTTCTGGGTATATCTGTATCTAAAATAATTCATAGCTGGATCCTACAGAGAAATTTACACACCCATGTACATTGCAGCATTATTCACAATAGCCAAGAGGTGCAAGCAACTCAAATGTCAATTGACAGATGAATGAATAAAACATAAAACAAATGTGTGTGTGTATATATCTATATGTGTGTGTGGTGTGTGTATATACAATGGGATATTATATAGCCTTAAAAAAGAAGGAAGTCCATCACATGTAACAACACAAATTCACCTCAAAGATATCACTGCTAAGCATAATAATCCAATCACAAATGAAAATATGGTATAGTTTTACTCATACAAAGTATCTAATATAGTCAAAATCATAAAAAGGTTAAGTAGAAACATGGTTGCCTAGGGCTGGAGGGAGGGGAGGTTAATGTTTATTTTTTTATTTTTTTAAATTTTATTTATTTATTTGACAGGCAAAGATTACAAGTAGGCAGAGAGGCAGGCAGAGAGCAAGAAGGAGGAAGCAGGCTCCCTGCTGAGCAGAGAGCCCGATGCGGGGCTCGATCCCAGGACTCTAGGATCATGACCTGAGCTGAAGGCAGAGGCTTTAACACACTGAGCCACCCAGGCGCTCCAGGGAGGTTAATGTTTAATGATGATATTTTCAGTTTTGCAAGATGAATGAGTTCTAAAATACTTTGTTTTTCCTGTGTCTATTGTGTAAGACTGTGAATGTATTTAGCACTACTGAACAAAAAGAAACCCAAGAATATCAGATAGGAATAAGTGTTAGAGATGAAAATGAAACAAGCAGGAAGAGCTAGGAAGCACCCATTGGCAGTGTGGATGGAAGAATGGGCTCCAGAGGATGAGGTGCTGAAGAAAGAATTTGCTAGGTTTAGGGTTGTCAGGGAAGTCCTCACCAATGAAGTGACAGTTGAGTGATACTTAATCCACGTGGATAAATGAGGGAAGAGTGTTCCAAATGGGGGAAACAGCACTTACAAGGCCCTGAGGTTTATGGGTCATGTCTGGTGTGTTCTAGAAAGAGAAGAGCAAGGAAGTCAGCATGGCTGGAACAAAATAAGTGCTAGGGTGAGGGAACCGTGAAGGAGGAGAAAAGGCTTAGGAGGAGAGAAGGACACAGATGAAGTAAAACCTGGGAGCATTGGTTTTATCCAAGGGACACGGGAAAAACTCTGAGCAAGGCAGAAACAAGTAGAATAGTCTGGAAGCTATTAAAATAATCCAAGATGTCTGAGAAAGGGTTTGGCTGAGGAATATTTTGAAAGAAGGACCACAAAATATCCTGACAGATTGGGTGAGAAGGGGGAAAGAAAGAGAAGAGTTAAGAATGATGCTGAGGGGGGTTAAGTGGCTGTTTACCAGGATGTGGGAGGGGGAACCAAACTCCATGTTTGAACATGTCAACTTTGAGAGAACTATAGCATCCATGGGTAGATGTTGGGAGGCAGTTGGATATGTGAGCCATGGCTTCACCATGTAGGGAATACTATTATCTACCCTCACCATAGTTACTCCTTTCTGGTCTCAGGTGACCTATGCTCCAGTCAGTATCTAAACTTTGGTGTGATTTGATCAGAGCTATTCTTAAAAATTCACTACATCTCAACTCCTGTCACCCAACTTGAAAAGTGAATGCCCCCTCCCATAAAACAAAACTAAAATCCCAATTCCTAGTCACAACTATAATCCAAGGCTAAATACTGATAAAATCAAAGAAGTCAGATCAGTCAGAAATGTATCTGGCTGAGTGCTCGCTTCGGCAGCACATATACTAAAATTGGAACGATACAGAGAAGATTAGCATGGCCCCTGCGCAAGGATGACACGCAAATTCGTGAAGCGTTCCATATTTAAAAAAAAAAAAAAAAGAAATGTATCTGGCTGAGCTACCACCACTAGAAAGAGCAGGGGCAGACAGACCCACGCATGTCCCAGGAAATCATTTTCACAGAACACATCAGAGGAAATAGGAAGTTTATACTAATACCAAACCTTGAGATATATACAGCAGAGTTCAAAAATCTAGTTTCTTCCAAGATAGTTTAGATTGGCTCTACTGTCCAGTTCTCTTTCAGAGGTTGTCTTTAGAAATGTCTTCTTTAGGAGAAGGAGAGGTCACAAGTGAATGATTAAACCCCTCTAGTGTCAAAAAATTTAGCCCAAAGAAATTCAACAGCTTCATGTAAGGTTCTATTTCCTTATAAATGAAATTTCCTGTATATTCTAAAGAATGTATACTGAGATTTACATACATTGTGTTACATACCTTTGGTTTTTTCCACTGCTTAATTCTGTATGCATATAAAATACATACTCAAAAATCTAGTTTCCGGGGCGCCTGGGTGGCTCAGTGGAATAAGCCGCTGCCTTCAGCTCAGGTCATGATCTCAGGGTCCTGGGATCGAGTCCCGCATCGGGCTCTCTGCTCAGCAGGGAGCCTGCTTCCTCCTCTCTCTCTCTGCCTCTCTGCCTACTTGTGATCTCTCTCTGTCAAATAAATAAAATAAAAATCTTAAAAAAAAAAAATCTAGTTTCCTTTTCAGCTTTAAAAAAAAAAATCACTTCTTCATAAAGCATGTCAAATTCCTGGGATTTCCCTCCCCTATAGTACAGGAGAAAAACAGATTGAGTCATTTCAAAGTCCTTTATTTTAAGATTTTATTTATTTGAGAAAGAGAGAGAGAATGAGAGAGAGAGAGATCTTGAGAGGGGGGAGGGTCAGAGGGAGAAGCAGACTCCCTGCTGAGCAGGGAGCCAGATGTGGGACTCGATCCTGGGACTCCAGGATCATGACCTGAGCTGAAGGCAGTCGCTTAACCAACTGAGCCACCCAGGCGTCCCAAAGTCTTTTATTGTAAATGTCTAGCTAATCATAAAAACAATTCTAAGTTACCTGATAGCAGTCCTGGCACATTTGAAGGACTTCCTGAGACATTAAAGTAACTATACCTAACATATATGTCTTACTTATATAAGAAATTACTGAATAAGTCGAAATAGGCTCATTTCTATGACAGCCCCCAAATCTCAGCAGCTCCACACAATAAAGTCATACTTCTTGCATACACACCCAGTCCCAGTACAGATGTTCCCAGTTATCTTGCTTTCTTGGGTGGCTCTCCTCCAGCTGGTAACTCAATGACCCAGACTTCTTCCATGTGTTTGTTCCATTATCTCACAATCCTCCATTTCTAGACACATGGACGTGGAGAAACAGGGTAGAAGATGGCTAAGATGGTCCGTGACCAGGCCTAGAAGTGGCAGAAAGCACTTCCACTTATCTTGTTTTAGCCAAACCTCAGTCATCTGCTCACAAGTAGCTAGCAAGAAGGGTGTAATTATATATCTCCTGTGTACCCAAAGGAGAACAAGATGATTTGGTGAACATGTAGTGTTGACCTTACAAGAAGCTTCTACTTTAGTAGAAGTCTTTAGTATATTTAGTCTTTAGTATATTTTCATTTATCTTCTCACTTAAACTCTAAGTACTACTTAACAATTCTTAAGAATTAATGAGGACGTGCAACCTAACATAAGATCTCTTTTTCTTTTTGAAATTTCACAGAAAATAAGAAAACATTTAGTCTCCTATTGGGAACTTCCTTCAATTTCTAGCACCTTTACCTTCAGGCTTAAGACCCCGTCTCTGCATAAAATGCCTGGAACTGGGGCACCCAGGTGGCTCAGTTATTTAAGCATCTGCCTTCAGCTCAGGTTGTGATCCAAGGGTCCTGGGATCAAGTCCCCACATTGGGCTTCCTGCTCAGGAACTCTGACCCTCCCTCTCTTGTCCTCTCTTGCTTACTCTTTCTCTCTCAATTAAATAAATAAGATCTTTAAAAAAAAAAAAAATGCCTGGAACCTAAAATGCTAGCGCCTTAAAGGAATTTCCATGAGAGCATCTGGTGAGAATGGTTCCTGCATCTGCCATGATATAAATCCAAATGAAACAAGTGGTTAACACAGAGCCAGACTGAGACACATGGGCATCATGGGAACCCCCTTCAAGTGAGTCTTTTTTCAAATTATGCTGCAGTGTTTCGGAAACAAAGCAAAATTTGTAGAGAATGACATAATGAACTTCTACCCTAATATGATCAGCTTTAACTTTGATGATACAACAAATAAGAAACAATACTTCTGTGGTTTTAGTTCAGCCTTTCTCTGATGACCAGTGCATTGAATCTCTTCCCCTGTGTTTATTTGCTGTTCGGATTCCCGGTACTATGATCTGCCAATTTGATATCTTTTCTCCATATTTCTAATGAGCCATATATATTTTTTCATATTTATTGATAGTCCTACAAAAGTGATGCTAAAAGCTTCATGGAGAGCAGGCAGCCTTTCTCTGATTATCTCTAGCAATTACACTCTGGCCTACACTTAATACCCCACTCAGCAAAATCAAATCCTCCATTTGACCAGAGCCACCCTTCTGAAAGGCAGCGTGGCAAGTGCAACTGTGCATTGCTCACTGGAAGATGCAGTATCAAAGGATTTTTTCCAATAGTATACAGAACCCTTTCTAGGAGGAATTCTGATGAGTGTAATTATCTCCCTGTCATTATATTTCCGGGGAAAATGTAATGTACCAGTAGTATTTCAGTATCTATTGTAAGCTGGCCTATAGTCAGAACCTTAATCCCAATTTGGGTTACTATAATCAAAGTTTGTGTTAGAAAGCACAAAAAGCAGTGCAAGAAACAAGACAATATGTGAACCAAAAAGGGGTGCCCCAGACTGGCAATTCCTGGTGATCATGTTGTGCTGCCTGAGAAGTTTCTTAAAAAGGAAACTACAGTTTGCAAAAGTGTTAGCAAAAACTAAATAGAAGGAGCCCCTTACTCCAATGTGTTTAAAGCAAATATGTGATTTTACATTTTATTATAAACAAACACACATCAAGAACTTAAGTTTTATTAATGCTACTGGAAAACATAGTAACCCAGATTTCTGCGTCTAAAAATGCAAAAAAAAGATAGATAACACAGGATGGCTGATAAAGCAGTTGCCTTGTCAGAGCCTCCTTTTATTCTTTTTTCATATGCACAATCACCCGTTTCATATTTACTTTTCAGCATGAGCAGATAATGCTGTCACATATTTGCCTTCAGACCAATGTGCTTGTCTAATGAGACAGACGTCTACCTGGCAGACCATTGAAGGTCACACCAACTTACCCACATTGCAAGAATCTTATTTTTTACAAAGAAAAGCTTCACTCTTGATAGAAAAAGATATAAGAAGATGCCTAGCAGGGTCAGAAGAAAAACTTTTTTCCTACAGATACCACTCCGACTTAGTTTCCTAAGGCAATACAACAAAACACACCCTCTTACCTCAATCCTTTTACCCTGGGTGATGTCCGGGAAAAGGGGAGGAGCATGGAGGAAGCTGGCGACCTTGCTGTTCATTTGTGTGCGGCACTGTTTCTTGATAATGGTAGATGAGAAAGCTGTTTCTCTTAGAGGAATTCTAAGTTCAAAAAGCTCTACTTAGATGTGAAGGCCATCAAGGTGTAGAGGAGGAAAGAGTTTTCCGCAACGTTCTTAGGGTCTCTGGTTGTGTCTGAAAAATTAAACCATCAAAAACAGATTAACATGGGGCACCTGGGTGGCTCAGTGGGTTAAGCCTCTGCCTTCAGCTCAGGTCATGATCTCAGGGTTCTGGGATCGAGCCCCACGTCAGGCTTTCTGCTCAGCAGGGAGCCTGCTTCCTCCTCTCTCTGCCTGCCTCTTTACCTACTTGTGATCTCCGTCTGTCAAATAAATAAATAAAATCTTAAAAAAAAAAAAAAAACAGATTAACAGGAGAAAAGCATACAAACTTATCATGTAAGTTTTACAAGTTCAGGAGCCTTCCTAAGGAAATGAAGACACACAGAAACAGATCTGCTTTATGCTAGGTTGGATGAAAAGTGGGTGATCATGGAGGACTACAATAGGTTAAGGAGTATGAGTAGAGTGTCTTAAACTGGGAGAAACTTAGCAAGGCCTCTTTGTTCAGGTTCTTCTTGACATCTTTTGTCTTCAGAGATAGGGAAGCTCCTTTCCTCCAGGTATAGGGAGAATACCTCTCCCATGAGGGTTTTATGATCTGTTTCAATTTCTTTCCTGTTGCTACCATTTTCTCAAATTCCTTCAGCTTAAAATGCTCCATATGCCAAGGTGCCATAGTTTGAGGTAGAGTGTCCTAAGCTCCATTAAAGGGGACCCTACAATTTGGACTAAATGCAAGCCACCAAGATACTCATTCACCTCTGAGTCTCCTACAGATCTTCCTAAGATTTGGTTTCTTTCTTCAAAGCGCTACATTCTCTGCATCCTCTGTCTACTCAGGGAAGACTTTCTGGACTTACTGGACTCAGTCAGGTGGAGCCCTAGAAACCCTGACCATGGACCACAGTTGTCCTGGGCTGGTGAGGACTCCATCGTGATGGTGTAATCGTCCCTTCCCTGTCCATGAGATTATTCAGTGCTTGACGAACTAGAGACCTATAGCAGCAATCAACCAAAAATGAAGTTTCATTGGAAGAAAAAGGAAATGTGGACTCAAGGTTGTTTCATATCCCTTCTTTTTCAGATTGTTACATTTTTTTCACTTTTATTTCAGATGGGTATGTAACTTTCCTTCTTTAGTTTGCTAAGGCCTCTGTGAAAGTACCACACACTGGGTGGCTTAAATAATGGAAATGTATTGCTCACAGTCCTGAAGTTTGGAAGTCTGAGCTCAGTGTGTGGGCCAGGTTGGTTTCTTTTGAGATCTCTCTTGTTGGCTTGTAGAGGGCCATCTTTTGTCTCTATCTTCACATGGGCCCTTGGTGCATGTCTGTGTCCGAGTCCCCCTCTTCTTATATGGATACCAGCTGTGTTGGACAGGGACCCTCTCAATGAACACATTGTAACTTAAATTCCTCTTTTATACCCTATTTCCAAATACAGTCACATTCTGAGGCACTAGGGAGTAAGACTTCAGCATTTGAATTTGGAGGGGATGCAATTCAGCCCATAACGATTTCCAAGAGACTTTTAAAATATTCTCATACATTTTACAGTGATGAGTTTAGAAGTCCTCTTTATTATTATAGCATTATGGAAAGTGTTCTTCACAATTCTACTCCTTCCTCTCTCTTTTCTGACTTTTCACCTTCCTCTTCAGATTCTTTTTTCATTCCACCAACTGAAGTTGTACTGGTACTGTCACACCAGGAGATTACACCCGCCCATCATGCTAAGAAGAAACCACATCTCCTTATATTCCTAACTGAAATAAATTCACTTTAAATGCTGACTACGAGTTCTTCACCACCAACTTCCTTAAATACATGTACATCAGTCAAAATGCCATAAAAGTCTGTTCTTTGCCTTAAAAACACTGGCTTATCAAAATTTTTGGTAAACTAAGTTAACTGAAGTTAACTCTTCCAGATTATTTTAATTTTATTTTTTGTTTGTTTTTCTTCCAGGTCCTATGAGTAAATGAAGGGATAGCTATTAATCCAAAAATCTAGAAATGCACCTATTTATCTGAAAATTGTCCATTTCCCTGAGAAGTAGAACATTAAGTATTCCTTAATGTACTCCACTTCTTCACCCCCTCACCCCTTCACTCCCCACAAGACAAAATAAATGGTGGTCATCTGACCATCTGCTGTAACTGCACACAATGGCCTAAAAGTTTATGTTCTCCAAAATTCAAGTGTTGAAATTCTAATCCTCAAAATAATGGTACTATCACTGAAAGGTGGAGTCTTTGGGAGGTGACTAAGAGATTGGGATTAATGCTCTTAAAGGATAGGTCGCACAGAGCTCCTAGCCCCTTTTACCATCTGAGGTTATAGGGAAAAGAAGGCTATTTATGAGCCAGGAAGGAGACTCTCGCCAGACGTAGAGCCTGACGGTCCAGGCACCCTGATAACAGATTCGTCTCCAGGTCTGTGAAAAAAAGTTTCTGTTGTTTATAAACCACACAGTCTGTGGTATTTTATAATAGCAGCCTGACTGGACTAAAACATCAAGTCATCTGAGAACTGTACTGCAACAAGTCTAACTGAGATACCCAAACTGGATTTTGATTTAAAGGGGCCATTAAAGAAAGACAACCACAGGAGGGTCTTGGAAAGTGCTGGCTAACTCAGTCTTTATTACACCAAGGTAAAATGACTCTGATTTAAACTTAATTGAACAGTTAAGAGGTTTGGAAAATGTCCATGAAATTTTCATGTATCCATGTTAATACTACACTTTGTTTCACTCTTCTTTATAAAACGTGATTCTTGCAGTTTTCACTGTAGGTTGAAGACTTAGTAAGCAGAACCATTTTAAACTTCTGGGTGCTTTGTTTTGGAAACCCACCAAAGTGCCTACCTCAGGGAATTATCCTACAGACAGTTATATTCAAAGCTATTGAATGCATAGAAAATATAGATATCTCAGATTTTTGTAAATCAGATTTTTTAAATACTTTTGGAATGCCTGATTTTCTATTTACTTCTAATTAATCAAAAAATGACTCTAGGTTTCTAATCGGTTATTTGAATCATTTGCCTGGAACCATTTTGTTAAAAGGTTTATGATTTGTTCCATGCTACAAGGGACTACAGGAAATTTCTTACCTTAAAGTAAAACCTTTAAGTGTCACAATATATTGAAAGAACAATATATCATGTAAATAAAGGGTTCATTCCAGTGATATGGTTATAGTTCAAGATTATAAGATAGACTAATTATACCTACAAAACTTTTTGAAATAACTAAAGATTCAGCAAATGCTGGAATCACACTATATGGTGAAAAACTGAACAGTGATTCTTGGCCAGACCCTCCAACCTAGTCTGCCAGGGTTTTTCAGATTGGAGTGGGCTTGGAAGCGAAAGTGATATGGTTTGAAAAATACATACTTGAAAAATATATATTTGCAATTGAAATATATATTTGCAATTGAAAAATATATATTTGTAATCTATTGTTTTCATAATTAAAAAAAAAGACTATTGACAAGGAATCTCTCCTTGACCAAACTTTAGTCAGGCTCATCTGAGCTCTCTTAGCTAAGCCCTAATTTGGGGCTTCCATGTTTGTCTCTACATTGTCCAATTTTAGCAAGAATTCTACTAAATCAGTTTAGCCACAATCCTCTACCCTCAACATCTGATCAAATTCCTCATCCTCCTCTATCCCCAAGGGATGTTGGATCAATCTGGTCTGCCTTCAGCAAAAATCCTCTGAGGCAGGTTTAGCCAGAATCTCCCCTACCTCCTGACATTTCCTTTTGGTAATTGTCCATCCAGTACCCTCCCACCCTGCTCCTTGGCTATGAATTTCCACTTTTCCTTATCATATTTGGAGTTGAGCCCAATCTTTCTGGCCCCATGCAAAATCCCATGATGGTGCTCCCTATACCTATTACAACAGTCCCCTGAATAGTCTGCCTGATCGTCCTTTAATAAGTGTCATGAATAATTAATTTCTGTAATATCAGAAAGCAAAAGTTGACATTTTATTCAGTATGAGATATTCAAGAGGGAGAATGATCAGGTAGTTAGGGGCTTTGGCTTTTGAAAAGTTAAAAATGTTGGGGCACCTCGGTGACTCAGTTGGTTGAGTGTGGGACTCTTGGTTTCAGCTCAGGTCATGATCTCCAGGTCCATCCATGGAGCCTTGAGTCTGGCTCCACACTTAGCATGGAGTTTGCCTGAGATTCTCTCTCCCTCTGCCCCCTCCCCCAGCTTATGCATGTGCATGCATACATACACACACATACACTCACACCATCTCAATTAAATAAATAACTCTTAAAAAAAAAAAAAAGGAAAAGATAAAAAATGCTACCTTAATAGAACTTGATTGAAGTCTGGATAGAGACAAGGCTGCTCATTTATGGTGGGCTTAGAAATGCTAATCAGTAAAACTATTTTTTTAATCCCATAAATAAATATAAAAGCAAAGTACCAGCATTGCAGGTGGTATAGTTGTCTACCTGAAAAGACAAGAAAAACTACTGAAAAGTTATTGAAATAGAAAGGGGGTTCAGTTAAAATACAGATATATAAGAAATAAAAATAAAAAATTTGACTTTGTACAAACAACAACAAATTAGAAAATACAAAGAAACTATTAACAACTACACAAGAAAAAAATCTATAAATAAATTCAATAAGAAACATGTAATACTTACCTGATTTAAAACTATTAAAAGACTTGAGTGGATGGAGAGACCCAAGGTCTTAGATGATAAAACTTAATAATTTGAAGATTTCACCAAGTTAGTTTACAAAATGGATGCAATCTCTTTTAAAATTCCAGTAGAATTTGGGGGTGGGAGGAGATTATTGATAAAGTAGCTTGAAAATTATGTGTGAAGATTAAATATACAATACAAGTTGTAGCTTGAATCAGTGCCATAAGATTTATTAACCAATACCTATTTGGATAACTGCATAGACACTTGGGGAAAAAAAATTCAGCTGGAGTTTTGCCTTTTACCAAAATGAATTACAGAAAGATTAGAGAATTAAAGTAGAAAGAAAGAACGCTTATAAAAGCAAAAAGCAAATATTAGCTTTTATAATCTAAGAGTAGTTAAAATGCTTTCAAAATGTGTCAAAAGACTGATGTTGACTTTAGAACTTTTTTAGGGGCGCCTGGGTGGCTCAGTCAGTTAAGTGTCTGCCTTTGGCTCAAGTTGTGATCTCAGGGTCCTGGGATCGAGGGCTCCCTGCTCAGGAGTCTGCTTCTCCCTCTCCCCCGCTTCACCCCATTCATCCTCACACAGGCATGCTCTGTCTCTCTCAAATAAAATCTTTATTTTAAAAAAAGAAAAATCTTTTAAATAACAAAATACTTCTAAAACTCTCAAAACACAAATAATGTAAAAGATAAAGAATGAACCGGAAAAAATGTTCACAAGTATTTGGAAAACGCTTAATGTTCCAAGAACTTGAGCTATTTCTGAGGATATGAGGATGTGGGAATAGGAGTAAAGGGCACAAATAAGCAACTCGGGAAAGTGAAATAAGAATAACAAACGCACGTATAGCATAGCGATTGAGTGGAGAGCTCTGGAGACATACGGTCCCATCCACTCATGTGCTTCGCCAGTGTTGAGCCGCGTGAACTTGAGCAAGTTACCTGACTCTCTGTGCCTCCACTTTCTCACCTCTTTGTTCAGGTCGGATTTGCCCACGCTGGACCTTCTTGAATTAAGACTCAGTTCTATAGAAGAAATACAAGATTTTAGTGAACATTAAGCTTTCCAAATGTTCCTTTCGGAGCAATTACTAACTTTGAAACACTTGACAAAATGACATTTCTTACTTTAATCAGGTCCAATAGAGACAAAAATGTTCAAAGATAGCAATTTGAACAACAATGGAAATAGAGTTCTTAAATTTTTCTTTTCTGAGAATTCTGACATTTGGACTATTGGTGATTCCAAATTGGCAGTGCTGGAGCCATTGGATTTCACTTTTGTGTTTCTGTTTCTTGGATATGTGTCAGAGGACTATCCCCTGGGTGAGGGTGAACCATGAATGCGGATGATACAATCCTCAGGAAGGAAGAGCTTGTCAGAAGCAAATGTAAAGGTGTCTGCAAGTTAAGTGAGTTTCCTTCAGCCACTTAGACTTAGACGTGGTTAGAACCCTCGGGGATTTATTTCATTCCCCCCACATAATGGCGTCTCTTCTAGTACGGAGCTTCAAAGTTCAGTTAGATGGCCAGAGAGACCAGGGAAACACAGATCTCTTGCCCTGGAATTTTCGGAAGAGCGGACTCATTATCATCAGCACTTGAATTGGACACTTAGCTGACAGTAGGGTGATGATGTCAGACAGCTGACAATTCCCACTCCGTATCTTTAGAGTATATACAGTATCCTACTTAAACAGAACATGGTATTTTTTACATTCTTGTTATGCCACAACCTGGATGTTGTATTGGTTCTCTCATATACTGAAGCACACAAACTACTCAGATATTGGTGGTTAATGCTGCACAGAAGATTTCACAAGCTTTCCAAACAGCTAATACTTTAGAAAGATTGAGGTAATAAAAATGTTTTTCTACAGAAATTAAACATGCCGTAATTGTAGGTGTCATTGATTAAGTGGGTTACCGTTTGCCAGACACTGTGCTAAATATTCTATGTCCACAGACCTGGTATTAAAAAAAAAAAAAAAAAAAGAAGTTATTTATCTATTGTCTTTAAACCAGATTAAATACCAAACTCAACCCTGCCAAACTGATTAGGAAGTTCGATCACAGTCGTTATTGAATTGTACTTCTTCCCTATGGGGGGGGTCATCCCCAAATGAGTACAGTTTATGTGATTTCCAGAGAACAGGGAACAGCTTCTCGGTTCCTTGGTGCATTTTTATTTCTGCCGTTATAAACACTCATAAAATTGCTCAAAACCTTTGGTCTTTTGAAAACAGGCAGGCCTAGCATGTCTGTCCAAGCCTGCCTGTGGGGATGTCTCATGGCCGGGAGTCTGGGTGTGTGGGTCCTGCCTACGAGGAGCACCCTGCAAGTGCTTACTGAGCCCCATCTAACCTCAGCCACCACCTGGATCTGGCCTCAGGTTCCGGCTCCCCTTGGGTCCCAAAGATCTCTTGGCCCTTCCCACCCTGAAGAAAAAAAATCTCTCTCCTTCTTGCTATTTCTGCTTTCCCTTCCTAATGTATTTCCCACAATGAGTTCAAGTTTACACACGTGCGAAAAAGCCAACAAAATTTGCCTCACATCTGTTGGGTTCCCTGCCTAGATCCAAAAATAACAGCACCACAGACAGATTAGCCAGAGAGAAGCACACACATTGACTTGTATAAGTTTTCCCTGACAGGGAAACTTCGTAGGGAAATGAAGTCCCAAAGAAACAGACCTGAGGGTTTTATGCGAGGTTTGATGAGGAGTGTTCGGTCATGGAGGAATAGGACTGGTTAAGTATAGTCACTGGGGGAAACTTAGCAAGGCGTGTTTGTTCAGATTTTTCTTTGTAGCCTTTGTCTGCAGAGAGAAGGATCTCCTTTCCTTTGGGTATAGGGAGAGCACCTCTCACATGAGGGTTTTATGACCCATTTCAGGGAGAAAGGGATGAGAGAGATCAGAGTGACCTTCTGCCATTCTTTCCAACTCCTTCAACCTAAAATACGCACTGTGCCAAGGTACCATATTTGGAGTTAGCGTGTTCTGAGCCTCGTCACCGTAACAGGAAGTTGTCTTCATGCCCATTCTACCTTCTTCACAGAAACAGAGGAATTTAATTCAGGCTACCTTGGAGAGGAAGAAGGAGGTGGGAGGGAGGGGAGAAGAAAGAAAGGAATTAAATAAAACAGTAACTGTCCCATTCCTGCTGATTTCTATACAATAAGGAAAACTAAATAAAAATTACTCTCTTTATGTCATATATAGTATCTCATTTAAACCTCACACTAAGCCTGTGAGATGATACGATTTTTATTTTCACTATACAAATGAGTAAACTGAGATTTAAACACTTTAAGTGTCCTGCTTAAGGACAGATAGCTAGTAAAGGATGAAGTCTGAATTAAAACAGATCCATTTGATTCTAGAACCCATATTGTGAACTAACAAAAATACAGCCCCTTTAATAGAAACGTTATATAATTCTTGGAATAAAACTTTGTAGGTAACAATATGCCTATGAAAGATACTTGAAAAACATCAGTTCAGTAACAAGTAAAAAATGCTTTCTTAACACAATTTTATTTTTCCTAAAATGTCCTCAATATGATTCCCAAAAAGAGTGTACCCAAAAAATATTTTGTCAAAGAACAACCTGACATTTCAAAACTTATATAACACGACATTGCCTGGAATTTGAGCACCTTAAAAACCATCAACCAAGCGTCAAAAGATTGTAAATTCACTTTAGCTGCTAAAAGGAGTACAGAAAGAAATAATTTTCCAACGGTCACTGTAAAGATTGGTCAGAATGAAAGCAGAAATGAGTTCACAGATCGATTTATCTGTGCACTAGGCAATAGAGTGAGAATTTTGTTCATTCACAGAGAGAGAGAAAGACACAGAATGGTTCCACGCTTGTGGTAGCTCTTCTTTTCAGTCCCTTTTGATTAGTAAGTACTCATCTTTTGACAAGACTAAAACAAAACTTGATAATTTGATATATTAAAAAAAGGCAAAGGGGTGCCTGGCTGGCTAAGTCTGTAGAGCACATGACTCTGGATCTTGGGGTTGTGAGTTCAAGCCCCACATTGGGGGTAGAGTTTCAAAAACAAGTAACATTTTTTTTTTCTAAAAAAAGGTAAAGACTAAAAAGAAAAATAGGCACTTTGTCTTTGAATTTTCTATTCATTTGTAGCCTCTTGAGAGAAATCTAGTAAATTATACAAGCTTATGTTGCTCATTGGCTATTGCTCCTTTTCATAAATTGCGTTCCAGCCTGGGTAGGAACATTCTTTCTGCCATGGCTACATGAAGACCTCTAGAGTTCCAGGTGACCCTGGAAAACGTTGGTCTTTTCAGTGGCTGCATCTGATTGGTCAGCAAAGTCTGAAAATGTTAATGTAGATCATTTGCAAGGCATTTCCTACAAATTTCTCCAAAATTTTTTGGTACATGTTCCGAGATTTGTTGTGTCAAACACATCAACTGTGTCACACACATCCAGAAGATCAAATTGGTTCCGCCGATACCATGCAGCACTTACACCAAAGTGCCTAGCAACTTCTCTAGCACCTTTTTAATTTTAATCTTGCTTTTAGCATTCTCACAGATGGAAACCAAGTACAAAATGTTAATAAGAGTTACTAGCTTTCAAGACTTCTCTTGGGCTAAAGTCTAAGTTTATGCCAAGAAAAAAATTAGGAGTACTCCACCCTTTGGAGTTTTGTGCTATTGTTCGTTGCACTGAATACCTAGATTAGGAGTATCTGCCCCAAGTCTTTTTCTTTTTATTCTGCCTTACTTTTTCTTTTATCCAATAGCACTTGTTACCTTCTAATATGCTGTATAATTTGATTCTTTATTATAGCTATCGTTTTTTGTCTCTATGTGCTAGAATGCAAACTCCAATAGGGCAGTGATTTTTATTTCTTACCCAATGCATCCCAAGAGTCTGGGAAACTCCTTGCAGAGTGCAGGTTCTCGATAAATATTCACTGACTGATTGAATGAGTGAATGCTTTGTGATTTAGATTAGATGATATATATAGTATGATATATCGACTGTCCAAAGTGTATCATAAGTCTTGCATAATTCCATATCATAAAACCGGCTTATTGCTTATTGAGATTTTCTCAAATTAGAAGACTGGGTAAAGCAATATTGGAAGGATAAAAATGAAATGTATATATTTGAAGTCATAGTCCCAATTGTTCATGTGTTAATAGAATCAGAATATTGGGTTCAAGTAAGAGCAAATTTAACTTAGATAACTAAATAAATTTTAATGTAAATAGAATTAGTTTTCCACTGCTGCTGATAGTAAAAGTAACCCTATGAAATAGTTAATCAGTTGGTAGCTTACTATTCATTTATTTATTTATTTACTATGAATTATTTGGTAGTTTAAAGAAAAGTTTAAGTTGTTCATTAAAATATTGTACCTTGGAATTTCTATTTTCAGAGCATATTTGGATTATTAAATTTTAGAGTTACTACTTAGCCTGGGATGTTTGTAACTTGATGAAATTTCTCAGAAGTCAAGTTATAGATCACATATTACTCTTTAAAGACACTACCAACCTGAAGAGGCTTGATCATCTTTGAACTAAGATTCTGCATAAAATGTAGTGGATTGGTTTTATGGGCTTTTTTGTTTTGTTTTTTCCTTTGGCCATTTTGTTTTCTGTCTATCTACCTACCTATCTACCTATCTATCCATCTATCCTTTTGATGCCTTTCATCCTTTTCTTCCACAGTGCATCCTCCTGTCCCACCTCTGCAACTGCTAGTCTCTCTTTTCTGTATCTATGAGCTTGTTTTATGGTTTTTTTAAATCTCACATTATAAGAAAAATCATATGGTATTTGTCTTGCTCTGTCTCAGTTATTTCACTTATAGACACTAAGGTTGTTTCGCTATCTTGGCTATTGTAGATAATGTTGCAGTGAAGTGTGGGGGGTGCATATATCTTTTTGGTTGTGTTTTCATTTTCTTTGGATAAATACTCAGAAGTGAAATTGCTCATTCATATATAGTAGTTCTATTTTTAATTTTTTGAGGGACCTCCATAGTGTTTTCCATAGTGACTGAACCAATTTACATTCCCATCAACAGTGCATGATTAGGGGCACCTGAGTGGCTCAGTTGGTTAAACCTCTGACTTCAGCTAAGTTCATGATCCCAAAGTCTCAGGATGGAGCCCCACATCAGGTTCCCTGCTTAGCAGGGAGCCTGCTTCTTCCTCTTCCTCTACCCCTCCCCCCTGCTTGTGTACCTGTGTGCTCTCTCCCTGTGTCAAATAAATAAATAAATAATAAATAATCCTCAGTGCATGATTGTTCCCTCTTCTCCACATCCTCACCAGTACTTGCTATTTCTAGTCTTTTTTGATCATTTTGATTTTTTTCCCTTTTTTAAGGAAAATTATTTAACAATAACTCTCAGTAGAAGAGTTAGTATGACCAAACAGAGAGTCAGCATGGGGACTGTCAAACGTAAATGTGCTCAAAAATCCATGGTGGCAATTATTTTAAATGCAGACTCCCAGGCACTGTTCCCAGAGACTCTTGCTCAATGAGCCCCTGAAATCTAAATTTATAACAAGCTTCTCAAATGATTCAGAGAACATACTGAGAAATGCCGGTTTAGTAAAAAACATGAACTTGAGACCAAATATCATACATTTATATTGGTTTTGTCTAGTTTAGATTAAATGGATTGTAATTTTTTGGTGATATAACCCAAATTCTCAGTATGTATGTATATACATATATAGAGAGAGACCTATTTCATTTGTTTAGTGGTAATTTAATGATGTTTGTATCATGACATAGTAGAAATGGTATGGTAATCTGGCAGAGCTTGGTTCAAACCTTGGTTTTCTTGTTTAATTAACTAAATAATTTGGGGGAAATTACTAAATCTCTCTGATCTTTACTATTTCTGTTTTATATGAATAATAATACCTAAATCCTTTAAGATTAAAGGAATTAGCAGATGTAAAATAACTAATTCAATATAAAATGCAGTAAAATCCTGAAAACACTCAATTGGGCAATGAAAATTATAATTCTTGAAGTGTTGAATACTCCTACTTTGGTTTAAAAAGTACTTTTTGTTTTTATTTATAACAACTATTTTGTATTTTTTCAGCCTTCCTGAGGTAAATCTGATGAGTAAAATTGTAAGATATTTAAGGGGGAATACTGTGGTAATTTGATATGCATACATATTGTGAAAGGGTCCCCTCCCCCCATCTAGTTAATTAACACATCCATAACCTCATATATTTGGCTTTCTTTGTGAGGAAAAAGGGGTGGAAACATTTAAGTTCTACTCTCTTAACAAATTTCAATTACATAATACAGTTTATAAACTAGTCATCATGTTTAATATTAGCTCCTGAGACTTTATTTGTCTTATAGCTGAAAGTTGGTTGGAACCAACCTGTTCCTATTTCCACCCCTTTACCACATGATCCAGCAATCCCACTTCTCTATAGATATCCAAAGGAAATGCTAATTGGATATGGAAGAGATATCTGCACCTCCATGTTCATTGCAGAATTATCCACAATAACCAAGGTATAATAACAGCCTGTGTCCATCAATGGATGAATGGATAACAAAGCTATGGCAGGTGTGTCCGTGTGTGTGTGTGTCTGTATCTGTGTGTCTGTGTGTGTGTACACACACAATAGGATATTCAGCTACAAAAAAAGGAAGCTCTGCCATTTGTGATTTGTGACATGGATGGAACTTGAGGGCATTCTGCTAAGTAAAACAAGCCAGACACAGAAAGATAGTACTGCATGGTATCATTTACATGTGGAATCTTAAAAAAAAAAAATCAAACTCATGGAAACAGAATATTTTATACTTGATGTGTTTCAGCTGGGGTGTTGTTTGTTATATGACAGTGCTGGCCCTTCACCTATTTGCTCTCAAATACATTACCTTCTCCCCTTACCTCTGCTTCGTATCATAGGAAGCTAATCCCTGCAAACTATTTCCCAGACTCCCTTGCCAATTGACTTCTGAGTATTTTCAGAGTCTGAGAGGCACTGAGAGAAGATTGAAATCTGAGAGGAGGAGAGAAAGGGATGTTACCATTCCAGTAGGATCCCTTCTGGGTCCCAGCTGCTGAGGATGCTGCCCTGGGCTCTGGTTTAAAAAAAAAATCTCTTCCCACTGTCCTCCAGGCCTAGGATTGATAGCAGCCTCCTAAAGTTGTGATTCTCAGGCAGCCTCACCATCTCCATGAGCCCTTCCCATTTTAATGAAATGTAGTATTTTTAGTACAAATAGTTTTGGTTTATGGATTAAGAAGTACATTGTTTAAGTTATATTTTTAATAAAAATTAAACTACTTTGTCTTATGAGGAGTTTTCAAACACTTTGTCCTATGAGGGTTTTTCCAAACACAAATTACTCTCTTAAAGCAGAGAAAGTTCATACAAAGTGAGAATTTAGAAATTAATTTCTTCCCTTCCTCTAAGCAAAAAGAACACTGGCATAAAATTACATCACCTCCTAAAATCAAACTTTATTTTTCTATCACATGAAATAGTATATATTTTTGTTTTAATGTAGAAATGGAAAACTAGATAAAGAATTTTCTAACTTTGTATTGCATAATCTTTTAAGAATAGGGGGTCTAAAGAAGACAAAGTTAAGTAGATAGCATCATAATATTGACTTAATTAGATTATGTGGATATTTTTTTCCAAATTTTGCTATCTGTACAATCTTGGTGAAAATTTTAAAATGTTTTGTTGGCTGCTGGACTTAGCATATGAATTATGTACTGAACCATAACCAAGGCTGTTATCTACTGGAATGCCTTACATTGTGGCATCCAACTATTCATAGTTTCATCCTCACTCTAGCCCAATCTTAACTGAGATTGCTACTATATAGGTTTGAAAGTAACCCAACACATTCAGGAAGTACAGAACTTCCCTTGGAATTCTCTTGCAAAAAGCAACCTAGATTGCAACCTAGATTCCATACCGAGATTTTTGGTAAATTTTCATAATTTTTAACTAATAATAATTAAAAAAATCAAATTTGATGGCCAGTAAGCTTGAACACATTCTTCCCTCTTCTCTTCTTCCCACCATGTTTTAGGTATATAGTGTCTGTCTTTACATCCTTTTATTTTGTGAATCTCTTGAGCGATTTTTATAGATATACTTAATTTTACTACTTTTGTGCTTCCTACTTTTCTTACTCCTACTTAAGGTCTTTCCTTTCAACTTGAAGAGTCCCCTTTAACATTTCTTGTGAGGCTGGTCTAGTGGTGATGAATTCCTTTAACTTGTGTTTGTTGGGGAAACTCTTTCTCTCTTCTTCTGTCCAGAATGATAGCTTTGCTGGGTAGAGTAGCTTGCTTGCAAATTTTTTTCTTTTGGCACTTTGACTATCTTATGTCACTCCCTCTGGCCTGCAAGCATCTACTGTAAAAATCAGCTGATGGTTCTATGGCGTTTCCCCTTATATGTATCCATCTTCTTTTCTCTGGCTGCTTTTAAAATTCTCTCTTTAAGACTACTTTTTGCCATTTTAATTACTATGTATCTTAGTGTAGACCTCCTTTGGTTGATTCTGTTGGGGACTCTGTGCCTCCTGGATCTGGATTTCTGTTTCCTTCCCCAGATTTGGGAAGTTTTCAGCTATTGTTTCTCCAAATAAATTTTCTGTCCCATTTTCTCTCTTTCCTTCTTCTGGGATCCATATAATGTGAATGTGATTACACTTGATGGTGTTGCTGAATTTCCTAAGTGTATTTTCATTTCATATTTTTTTTCTCTCACCTGTTCAGCTTGACTGCTTTCCATTACTCTTTTCTTGAGTTCACTAATTCATTTTTCTGCTTCCTCTAGACTACCATTTGTTCCATCTAATGTATTTTTAATTTCATTATTGAGTTCTTCATATCTGACTAGTCCTTTTTTATTCAATCTATCTCTTTGTGGAGGGCCTCACTGAGGTCCTACACTCTTTTCTCAAGTCCATTGTGTATCTTTATGACCATTACTTTGAATTTTCTATCAGGCATATTACTTGCCTCCATTTAACTTAGTTCTCTTGTGATTTTTGTCTTTCTCTTTCATTCAGGACATATTCCTTGGTCTTCTCATTTTGTCTGACTCTCTCTATCTGTTTCTATGTCTTAGGAAAGCCAGCTATATCTTCTCCTCTTGAAATTAGTGGCCTTATGAAGAAGAGGTCCTATAGAATCCTGTAGTGAATTGTTCCCTGTTCATCAGCACTTCAAGGTTGTCTCCAGTGTATGTTGTTTGCACTTGGCTGAGCCAATTTGTCTTCAGTCCAGTTAGCTCCAATGGCTCTCTTTGCCTTCTGTGAGCAGGGTTTGGTCCCTGTGTTGTTATTGGGCCAGTCTGAGGCTATCTTGGGATTTGAGTTGAGTCAGATGCAGCAGTGCTGAACTGCTGGTAGCTTTCCCTGTTTTGTACCCTGAGCTTTCATTGGTTGGTGGGGACTGCAGTCAGACCAGCTGTCTTCCCCCCAGCCCACTACTGGGGCTGCAATCTAACTGAGGAGTGGTTATCTTTCTCTCTCCCCTGGACAGGCATCACTTTGGAGTGGTGCTGGCTTCTTTGGGGGCTACTTGCATGCTGCCAGGCCTGTGACACTGCTTTGATGGGCTCCAACCAGAGTGTATTGAGGAGAGGGAATTTATAGAATATGGGAACCTGCAATGTTAACAAGATCTGTACTTGTCCATGCATCTTTTCAACACCATTCTATGAAACTAGAATTCAGTCATAAAAACTCTGGAAAGAGCACCAATACATGAAGATTAAATAACAGGCTACTAAACAATGAATGGATCAACCAAGGAAGCAAAGGGGAAAGAGGAAAACACATAGAGAGCGATGAAAGTGAAAACACAATGGTCCAAATCTTTGGGATGAAGCAAAAGGTGTTCTTTCTCCTAGTGATTTTCTAAATGGGTCTGGAACCTCATCTGCTGCCTCTTGTTGGCAGAAACTCCTTCCCTTGTTAACATTTGTAAACCAAACTTCTTTGTAAAATTATCATGGAGAGGAGGTGGATGGGGGGATAGGATAATTGAGTGATGGGCATTAAGGAAGGTACATGACGTGATGAATGCTGGGTGTTATTCTCAACTGATAAATTATTGAATGCTGCATCTGAAACTAATGATGTACTCCAAGTTGCCAAATTGAATTTAAATTTTTAAAAAGGTAAATAAAATTATCAAGCTATCCTTTGCTGGCATTAAATTCTCCTGCTTTAGATCCTTCACCATCATTTTGCTTTAAGTTGTCATTAATGACTTCATTTTTTCTCCAATCATATAAGAGTCTATATGTGTGCCTTTCTTATACCAATCCTGCGCCCACATAAGAGCTGAATTTTCAAGACAAAATAAAAAGGTATTTCACAAAAAAGTGTATGGTTTTCATGCCTACTAGTGTAGATGCAGTGAAGGCTTCACAAATTTCCTTTTCTGTTTTTACAATGGTCTTTTACACTGGGTCCACTTATCATTTCAATGAGAGGTATTCACAGCAGCAGACTTCAACCTACAGTACATATCAAGCAACCTAACTGTGTCTTCTGATGCCATGACTTTCTTCCTCTTCTTGGAAGCACTTCCAGCATCACTAGTAGCACTTCGCATGGTTCCCATGGTGTTATTCAAGGTTTATGGTATTGAACTAAATATTGTTCAAAATACATAAGAACTGTAAGAGATCACTTTTTACTGTGAAATGCAATTTTCTGAAGTGATAAACTGTTCATATAGAGATAATGAACATCACATTATTTTAAGGAGGTACATACAATGCTTGAGCTCACCACTATAGCAAAGAGAGGTGGCTATCAAATTATTGTAGTAGTTTGGAATGCACTAGAGTTAATTTTATGAAATTACGATTTAATTTTGTATCTTTACATTTGTTTATATTTCTCTTGACTGTGAAAGTCACCATGTACAGTCTGTAAGTATTTCTGTGCATGAGTTTTGGTAAATTTTAACCTTTTTAATAGATTTTTGTGCACATTATGGTAATAAATGATAAAATAGATTAGTATATACATATATTTTATGGATTTATGAACTACATTTTCCTTAATTTTTTGATATTTCTAGGCTATGCAATTTTGCAAGTCTTACATACACTTTTTTCAAATTGTTGCAAGTCTTCAGAAGATGTTCCAATATATTTATTGAAAAAACCTGCATGTAAGTGGACCCACATAATTCAAACCCATGTTGTTCACTTGTATATGGTTTCTGAGTATTATAAATGTCCTTAAGGAAATACTTCAGCATTTCCCAAATTATCCACTACTGTCCTGGTATCACCAGAGTATTCACTGAAAACTGTAATGAGAAAGGGTTAGATTTTCCCTAAGCTCAGGCTTACTATTTGCCTTTCCTACCTCATTGTTAGTATAACTGTGATTTCCCTGTGACATATGAGGTTTAGCTTCTTTAGATATGTTTATTGGTCATTTGAATTTGTTCTTCTATGAATTGTTTTATGTATCCTTCAATTTCATTTTTATCCTTTTCTTATCAATATATAAAAGTTCATACTATGTTATAGAAAAAAAATTTCACCTGTTGTGTAAATTACAAATACATTTCCTCAACAGTTTCCATATCCTCATCATACAGAAGTTCTTAATTATTACTATATAGTCAAATATGTTTTATTTTAAATTTCAAGTTATTTTTCAACCTCTAGATTATGCATATAATTATAAGATAACTATTTATCTCTGATCTTATTGTCTTATAAGATCTTTATTTTCTAATTTCTTGAGCATTTAAGTTTTTAGTTGATTTAGTATTTACTTTTGTACATATAAGTCCAATTTTACTTTCTTTTGGATAGACAATTATGCTACTATTATTCACTAAGTATACATCACTCTCCCTGCAGAGTAAAACATATGCCCCCTTGAATGACGTTACTCTTAAGAGAAAGCAAATAGTCCATCTGATATTAAGTAGCTATGCTGAAGTTTTGGTGGAAGGAGGAAGGAGTCAGTTATTGATATTCACTGTGGACCTGGTTTTCTTGGCCAGCAGAAGCTGGTATTCAAGTGACTCTGGTGAGTAACATAAGGTGAAACTTCAATCTCCTTTTAATTTATCAGTTTGATTCATTGATTTATACAAGTACTCATAGAGAAAGACTTTAATTCTGACCTCCCAAAGAGTTCAATCACTTAAACAATATATGTTTTGAAACAACAGTGAGACATCACTACCCACATATTAGAGTGTTGAAAATCCAAAACACTGACAACACCAAATGCTGGTAAGGATGTAGAGCAACCAGGATTCTCATCCAATGCTTGTAGAATGCAAAAGGATACAGCCACTTTGGAAGACATATTGGCAGATTCTTACAAAACTAAGTGTTCAGGCGCCTGGGTGGCTCAGTGGGTTAAAGCTTCTGCTCAGGTCATGGTCCCAGGGTCCCAGGATCAAACCCCGCATAGGGCTCTCTGTTCAGCAGGGAGCTGCTTCCTCCTCTCTCTTTCTCTGCCTGCCTCTCCGCCTACTTGAGATCTCTGTCAAATAAATAAATAAAATATATTTTTTTAAAACCCTAAATGTTCTCTTATCATGTGATCCAGCAAACACTCTCCTTGGTATTTAACCAGATGAGTTGAAAATATTTATCTCTGAAAAGCTTGCACTTGGATGTTTATAGCAGCTTTATTCATAATTGCCAAAAATTGGAAGCAACCAAGATACACTTTGGTAGGTGAATAGATAAACTATTGTATATCCATACAAGGGAATAAATTTATACATACAATGTTACCATAACATTTGTTGCCATAAGCTAAAGAGAAATGAAAACTCATAAAAGGAGGTGAACCATAACAGACTATGGACTCTGAAAAACAACCTGAGGGTGTTGAAGTGGTGGGGGGTGGGAGGTTGGGGGAAGCAGGTGGTGGGTATTAGAGAAGGCACGGATTGTATGGAGCACTGGATTTGGTGCAAAAACAATGAATACTGTTATGCTGAAAAGAAATAAAAAAAATAGTTCGAGGAAACTTAAATGTGTCTTTTTTTTTTTTTTTTAAAGATTTTATTTATTTGACAGACAGAGATCGCAAGTAGGCAGAGGCAGGCACAGAGAGAGGAAGGGAAGCAGGCTCCCTGCTGAGCAGAGAACCCGATGCGGGGCTCAATCCCAGGGCCCTGGCATCATGACCTGAGCCGAAGGCAGAGGCTTTAACCCACTGAGCCACCCAGGTGCATGCCCCTTAAATGTGTCTTAATAAGTGAAAAAAGCCAGTCTGAGAAGACTACATACTGTGTGATTATAGCTATATGGTATTCTGGAAAGGCAAAACTAGAGACAGTAAAAAGATCAGGGGTTGCCAACGGGTAGGGAGGGAGGTAGGATAAACAGGTAGAGCACAGAGGATTTTTAGGGCAGTGAAACTACTTTGCATGACACTGTAATGATGAATGCATATTAAACCCACAGAATGTACAATACCAAGAGGGAGCCTTGATGTAAACTATGGAGTTTGGGGGCACCTGGGTGGCTCAGTGGGTTAAAGCCTCTGCCTTCAGCTCAGGTCATGAACCCAGGGTCTTGGGATCGAGCCCCGCATGGGGCTCTCTGCTCAGCGGGGAGCCTGCTTCCTCCTCTCTGTCTCTGCCTGCCTCTCTGCCTACTTGTGATCTTTGTCTGTCAAATAAATAAATAAAATCTTAAAAAAAAAAAAAAAAAAGAACTATGGGGTTTGGGTGATAGTGATGTGTTAATATAGATTCATCAATTGTAACAAACATACCTGTGTGAGAACAAAGGGTATAATGGAAATGCCCTGTACTTTCTACTCAATTTTGCTGTCAACTTAAAACTGCTCTAAAAAATGAGGTCTACTGAAGAAGAAGAAAAAAATGTAAATATTTGATTACCAGGGAGGCCAAATCAAAGGGAGGGAAAGATTTGAAGATTTTTCTGTTTTGTTTATTAACATATAATGTATTGTTTGCCCCAGGGTACAGCTCTATGAATCATCTGTCTTACACAATTCACAGCCCTCACCATAGCACATACCCTCCCCAATGTCATAACCCAGCCACCCTATCCTTCCCAATAACCACAAAGGAACCCTCAGTTTGTTTTCTGAGATTAAGAGTCCCTTATGGTTTGTCTCCCTCTCTGGTTTCATCTTGTTTCATTTTTTTCCCTCCCTACCCGCTACGAAGCTCTTCCTTTGTTTTATAAGAACACATAGACCAAATTTATATTGTGTACAAAGAGAAGGAAATTAAACTTGTTAAAAACCTACTTAGATAAGAACTCTTTGTACTACTTTGAAACCTCTCTAAAAGTCTAAATTATTTCAAAATAAAAAAATTTAAAGATCTAAATGCCTTAGGAAATATAGTTACTGGTATTTTCATAACATTGTATGGTAACAGATCATAGCTACACTTGTGATGAGCATAGCATAATGTATAGACTTGTCAAATCACTGTATTGTACACTTGACACTAAGGTAACCCTGTGTGTAAACTATACTTAGGTTAAAAAATATATACTTTAAGCAATGTGTGTACAAAATGGCATAAAAATTATTTCCATTTCACAAATACAGAAATGCAGGTCCACGATGGTTAAGTAACATGTCTAAGGCCTACTTGAAAATGCCTTGGCCAGAATTCCAGGTATTACATTTGCTGCCAAAGCTTCTGTTCTTTCCCTGAGGCCATTTTGTGTCCTCAGAGCACCATTATAGACACAGGACCGTGGTGAGAGCCTAGGAAAGCAACACTGGCATTTCTATTTTCATGTTTATCTTTTCCATTCAGATAGCTGATCAATAGAAATGAAAAAGTTCTTGAAGTATTCCTAGAATTTTATCCTCCATTGAGCAGGTATCATTCAAACACGGTCAATGAATCTTGAATCCCAGAACATACAGTATCATGGACATTTCAAATGAGTAAAAAATTAAATTGTTCTCTAAAGATAAAGCAGACTTATGTTTCTTTTCACAAACATTGAATTCAAAGATTTATATGTGAAAGATACAAAATTAATATGAAAATCTCCCATTTATTTTATCTGTAAAGCAAAAGCAGCTACTTTCACTTTTGACACTTTCTATCTACTTAGGCAGAATTAGCTTGTACATTAATTACAGTCTTTTCATTAAAATGTGCTCAGTTTGAAGAGTTTCTTTCCTGGCAACTGTTAAGTATGAATGTTTCTCTGATAGTGTCTTAAATGATACTTTTGACTTGTTCCAGTAATTTTTTTCTTTTATTACACCAAATATAGCCTCTAGATCCACAAAACTTTAATTTACTTATTAATAATTCCAATATGATTCAATGAATATCTACTAAGTACCAAGCTTGCTTTTCATATTTCTGAAAATAGCCATCAGGCTACTTCCCATATCCAGTAGTTTGCATGATGTCAAGACCCTCTTAATTTTTAGATGGTTGATAATAAAGTGGATACGAATACAGCAAGAGAGACTTCCCCCAAATCTGTGAATGTTAAAAGGACTGACAGTGAGTATTTCAATAAATTTTTATTTCAAATGTAGCAACTTCATAATAAAGAGTCAATTTTCTAAGGATACATTGGGTTACTTGGAGAATGCTACAGGGACTAGAGAGACTATGCATTCTTATGTGAAAGAAGATCTCTGGTGAGATTCTGGAGCCTGTTTCCATTTTGGCATATAAAAGCCAACATTAGGTAAAGTGCTTTACGCAATGTGGTTGTTCAGTAAATCAGGGTCAGAATCACATAGATGAAAGGGACCTTCGAGATCAAAGTAACTAATTATGGTGGACATTATTCCCTTCTGAAAATGCAGAGAGTATATATTAGAAAAGTGAATTTTCACACATTTATTACCATCAGAGAAAATCTGCTTTCTGGGACTCAAAACAGAAGTTTTTAGGATACTCCTACAATTTAAGAAATAATGCCTCATCATTTCACTGTCCATTAACTGGAAACTATTTTGCACAAATCTGACATGACTTTCTACAACTTTAGATGGGTACATTCAAATAAGTTTATCTCAAAAGACTTGAATTTTTAATCCATATTATGAATCTCCATCTCCTGAAATCACAGCTGTTAAAATTATTCCACTCATCAGTGATACTTGAATTTAATGTTCTTCCCCCAAAACCTTACCTTGTACCAGATAAAGCTGACTTACTGTTCTAACTCAACCATAAAACAGGATCAGATATTGAGGCTTAGAGCTCTGTTGGCTTGTATGAGTCATGCGTGTTTTCAGGTAAACGGAAAATCAAGAGCCTCTATGAAGAGAGGCAAAAGGGAAAAGACAGTTCTGAAAAGCCCTGACCCAAAGACTCTATGTGAAATGCCACAAAACTCATTTGATATATTTTATTTATTATTTTAGTAACACAAAGGCTGTTAATTTCATGTCATAGTTTCTACTGTCATGTTGGAAAACTGCCTACTAAAGAGAGAGAAAATTTGCCAGCCAGGAATTTAGAGTAGACTCAGTTATAGAATTTTGTAAGGGTACACCATTGCTCCTACCCATAATTCTGATGATATTCAACTGCCCTCTAGAAGACAAATACTTATTTGAGAGGTTTTAAACAGGAGATACCTAAAGTAAATCCAAGTAATTACACTTTAAACTGCTGATTTTTTTTTAATATGTTTAAGTATGTTCTGGACATCAGCCTTTAATCAAAAGGTGATCTGAGTATTTTAGTTAATAGCATCTCCCCTGAGCTAAACAATGTTCTAAGAGTTTTCATATGGATTCATTTATACCTCACAACAACCCAGCTTGGTAAATACTGCTGTCATGAGCCCCAATTTACAAGTGAGGAAACTGAGGACTTCAGTAATCTACCCAAGCCCATGTGGCTAAGAAATGACAGAGGAGAATTCGAACCTAAGAAATCTAGCTTCAGAGTCCAGAGCCCAAGGACTCACCAGTTCTCTTATGCCGACTGTCTCCCACACTTTGCATGTTATAGATGCACCCAAAGTTTTCTCATAGATCACTTGTGTGCTCCCTCCGTGTCAGGTGCTGGGCTAAGCTCTTTATGTGATTGATGCCATTTCATTTCTTTCAAACCTAGGATATAAGTACTACACTTAACAAATGAGTCTAGAGGTTCAGAGAGACACAGTCCTTGTTCATTGTCACCTTGCCTGTGGCTGGCAGAGGAAACCTGACCCAGGTCTGGCTGCTCCCAAAGCCCACATTGTCACAATTTTACTAAGGAGTTCTACAACTAATCATTAAGAAAGGGGACAACAGTGGGGGAGGCGGTATGGAGAGGGTGGTGGGGTTATGGACACTGGGGAGGGTATGTGATATGGTGAGTGCTGTGAAGTGTGTAAACCTGGTGATTCACAGACCTGTAACCCTTGGGGCTAATAATACATTATATGTTTATTTAAAATTTTTTTTTAATTTAAAAAAAAAAGAAAGGGGACAACGAAACCCTTAAGGAAGTATAAGGGACAGGGGAAAATGCCTGGACTTTTTAGGCTGATAGTGTTTTTACAATAGTCTCACTCTAAATGACAGTGAAATAATTTGAGAGCAGGACAGACCTTGACACAATCTAAGTCAGCCTCTTTGTTTTATTGATGAGGATCTGAGTCCCAGAGTGGCTCGAGAACTCTCTCAAACTCATGGAAATACAAAGCCAGAACCACCCAAACTCCAGCTTTATTCTTGAATCCCATGGCACATTTGGGCATAGTGCATCTCAATTCTACAGCAATTTCTATTATAAGTGGATACAACCATATCTATTTCTAAGATACTTTTGTTATCCGTGTGGAACTCAGACTCTCTCCTTTGCTGAAATGATCTATTTTGGCTGTATTATGAAGGCTTAAAGGTCACTTGATTCAAGCTTGCTGAAACATTTTCAATGACTAGATAAAAACACTTATGTTTACACTGTTCCCTGCTTTGAATGTATTCTCCTCGATTAAAAAAAAAAAATTCATTTGCAGTCCTATTCATCTTTTAAGATAGTGTTTTATTGAAGGGAAGAAAAGATGTGCTTCTTAAACAAAGCCAATAAATCTTCCAAGCTTTTAGTTGGGATTTTTAATTCAACAAAAGGACGAAAAGAGATTTAACATGAGAAAAATCACCCTTTTTCCTATTCATTGTGTGACCCACTGTTCATTTCTGTGCCAGCTCCCTGCATCCCTCTCCACTCCACTTCCTCTGTATAGCCTTTGTGATTCTGAGGTTGTTGCCTCCCTGTTCCCAGTCATTTCTGGGCCAACATCCATGTTCTTTTACACCTTGACCCAGTGTTCTTGCCTGGGTGGGGAGAGTTGATGCAGGAAGCAGCCTCACCCTTTGCTCAGCCTGCATATTTTCTCTAATCCTAATTTCTCTAGTTATCAGGAAACAACGATGACAAATACAAGGCAGCTGTAACAAAGAGAGACTGATTTTTCCCAAGACAACTACCTGATCCCTTACCTGATTTTCTTTCTTAAGATTTAAGAGTATAGACCAGCGTTTCCTTTATGGCAGTTTGGCTTATTAGGACTGAACAACAGAGTTTATGTTTATAGATTGGGGGAATCATAGTTTGAGCTTAGGTAGCATTTCCCAATTGGATTCCCAGATTTCAGAGTGACAGAGGGTCATATTATATGTGGTTCAGATTCTAGATGGAAGGAGTGAGGATGGGGAAAAAGGGTGGGTGAGTAAACAGGAGGAATTTCTTAGGCAAAGGACTCTGTTATTAAGGCCTCCAGAAGTCTTGTGGAGAGGTGGTGATAGATGGAAAAGAAAGCAAATGATGGAGCTGGTTGCTCAAGGAGGGGATGGGGTGGGGATAGAGGGCATCTTGTCTCAGCTTGAGGCTAAGGAACATCCTACGTGCTTCTGTGTCTGGGATGTATTTGGTACACTCACTGGTCCACTCAGTCTCTTGTCCTGGGCCAGTCTCCATGAGTCTCTAGCCTCTTAGAGACCAGGACAGGAGGGGATTTAGAGGGCAGGGGGGGTTTTGTTCCCTTTGGTATTTTACAGATGAATTTGGAGGTGGAGGACTCTATTTTTCTTCAGTATGTGTTTGACTGCCTTAAGTGGGGATGGGCGGGGCCATCAATCCCACGGCATTTGTCAGAGTCACAAATTGCCAGCACAGTGCCTCACAAGCGGGGCCTCGTGCTCCCTCCGCAGAGCTGTCCCCATTTGGGAAATGTGACCTGAAGTAACCTTGCAAGATACAGTTCTCACATCTAACAGATATTCGATCCTTTTGTTTTCTTTTTATAACTTTGGGGATTTTTTTCTCCTTCACATGTTCTTGCCTATTACTAAGGAATTGAGACTTTTGAAATGTCATCGTCAGCATTTTCAGGCTATGATTTTCCTGTCTGATTAACAAAGGCCTCTTGTACTTTCTCTCCGTTTTCAGAAAGGTGAGTGCGCTTGATTTATTCTTGATGTTCACATGTAGCTTCCAATCTCAACCTCCCACTGCTGACTTTCTGAACTTGACCTTGGGATGGTCTAGAAATTGAATTTGTCTATTTAGATAAGCTAGGGACATGTACCCTTTTGCTGTGAAGTTCTTTTCAAGAGCGATCATATGCAAGTTAGATCATTTCTTCCGAACCTCTGATTTTTATTTTAAAAGCACCTCTCCTTCACCTTTCAGAATTGGCACACCATATTCACCAGATGGTCTTCTTGCTCTAGCACAGAGCTAAAGCATTGGCAAAGAATAGCCAACAACTGGGAATTTTGACTTAAACTAACATCTGGAAAACTTCAGAATAATATCCTCCTTCCTTAAGTACAATGCCTAAGTCAATGAGCTGACAATTTTACAGATATCTCATTTCATCTTCATAACACCATGAGGCGGGTTGCCCATTTTATAGATGAAAAACTAAGGCTCACAAAGTGTCTTTTGCTCACAGGGGTCACACAGGTAGTATGTGGGGGAATAAGTTTCAAATATAAAACTCTTTGATTCCAAAGCTTTTCACTCCAGAACACATGAGTGTGCCTTAAGCAGAATGTAGTTAAATAACATATTAAGTAAGATAAAACAGTAGGGTGCTGGGTGCCTGGGTGGCTCTATGGGTTGAAGCCTCTGCCTTTAGCTCAGGTCATGATCCCAGGGTCCTGGAATCGAGCCCCACATCTGGCTCTCTGCTCAGCAGGGAGTTTGCTTCCTCCTCTCTCTCTCTGCCTGTCTCTCTGCCTTCTTGTGATCTTTGTCTATCAAATCAATAAATAAAATCTTTAAAAAAAACCAGTGGGGTGGTTTGTTTTGTTTTCCTTTTTATTTTTTAATTTAAATTAAATTAATTAACATATAATATATTACTGGTTTCAGAGGTAGAGGTCAGTGATTTATCAGTCTTATATAATACCCATTATATATGCTCATTACATAACCTGCCTTCCTTAATGCCTATAGCCCAGTTGCCCCATCCTCCTACCCTTCCCCCTTCCAGCAACTCTAAGTTTGTTTCCTATGATTAAGAGTCTCTTAAGGTTTGTCTCCCTCTCTGGTTTCATCTTGTATCATCTTCTATCATTTTTTCCTCTCTTTCCTCTCTTCCCCTATGATCCTCTGCCTTGTTTCTTAAATTCCACATATCAGTGAGATCATTCAATAATTCTCTTTCTCTGATTGACTTATTTCACTTAGTATAATACCCTCTAGTTCCATCCATGTCATTACAGATAGCAAGATTTCAATTTTTGATAGCTGAGTAGTATTCCATTACACACACACACACACACACACACACACACACACACACACATCTTCTTTATCCATTCATCTGTTGATAGACATCTAGGTTCTTTCCATAGTTTGGCTGTTGTAGACATTGTTGCTATGAACATTCGGGTGCATGTGCCCCTTTGCATCACTACATTTGTATCTTTGGGGTAAAGACCCAGTAGTGTGATTGCTGGGTCACAGGGAAGCTCTATTTTCAAACTTTTGAAGAACATCTGTACTGTTTTCCAGAGTGGCTGCACCAGCTTTCATTCCCACTAACAGTGTTAGTGGGTTCCCCTTTCTCAGCATCATCACCAACATCTAAACAGTGTTTTTGATAGTAAAATGAGTCTTTTCCTTGCACAATGCCCTCTTTCAGAGGAGAGAAATTAAAATATGAGTCAGTGAAATTTCACAATTTGTTGAATAAGATGATCAAATTAAAGAACAACATTAAATAGTTACTCATTCTCCTCTTGGTATTCTGAAGCTATCCCCGAGTGGCTTCAAGAGCCATGGGCACTAAAGACTTTCCTTTTAACCAAATACTTCGTCTTTCTAACCTTTTAGACTTAGCAAAAATAGCATATTTGCTATAGAAATTGTAGAAGCAGGGAGCCTACTTGGCCCAGTAGGAAGAACCTGCAACTCTTGATCATGAGTTCAAGCCCCACATTGGGTATAGAGACTAGGTAAAAAAATAAAACTTAAAAAACAAAGAAAGAAAGAAATGAAAAGAAACTCCAGAAGCTGAAGTAAAGTCACCTGGTTCATTTAGGCACTCTGTTTGCTTTGCCAAACCTCTTAGCTTCTTATCCTACCTGCACGGCATGTCTGCAGAGTGCAAGTGTGCCCCTGACAGGAGAAGAAGAGAAAGGGCAAATAGGATTTCACCAGCTTCCACCATGAATGGGGCCCTGTGGGTCATATGTTGTTGACAGATGACATAAGTAAGTAAATATGGTTCATGAAACATGATTTTAGATTAGTATTTACACAGGATTTTTAGTAGGCAAGATTGATCATATCAGGCAAGATTTCATATATGTTTTATTTATTTGTCATAAGGAGGCCATACTTGATTAATTTTTAAAAGTTCATTACCTTGCTATCCAATGTAATGCTTTCCTATTAAAGCTCTAGAGACCCTTCTTGAAGTTTTTTTTTTTTTTTTAAAGATTTTATTTATTTGTCAGAGAGAGAGAGCATGAGCACAGGCAGACAGAGTGGCAGGCAGAGACAGAGGGAGAAGCAGGCTCCCTGCTGAGCAAGGAGCCTGATGTGGGACTCGATCCCAGGACACTGGGATCACAACCTGAGCCGAAGGCAGCTGTCCAACCAACTGAGCCACCCAGGCGTCCCCTTCTTGAAGTTTTAATTAAACAGTTTGCTTAAAACCAGAGCTAATACTTTCAACTGGGCACTGAATATTATTAACTGAAAACACCACCAAATATGTTGTTGTAAACCAGGCTGTTTGTTTTGGGGGGGGGGGGGGCTTCGGCATTTATAAACCACTTGCTGATGAAGAGAAACACTGCTTATATGGGCAATATTGAAATATGCACAACAGAGCTTTCCACTCTTGCTATTTCCAATAAATGAAGGCCTCTGTTCATTCATGTTGTACTTGACGGTTGTGGAGGGAAAAACATCATTCCCATCCAAGCCTCTAGCACACGGGGACAAAATAATTGCCGGTTTCAAGAATAAGAGAGCCATTGGAAACCGTCTGTTTGAGAGTCGACTTGTTATATCAGAGCTCCTACCAGACAAATTTCTAAATGAGACGAGGGCACCGGGAGTAGACAGGAAGGATGTATTTGGCATCACCATGTCATTCCAAAAAGTGTTATTAGGCTTTGGAAGGTAAAAAAAGCTGATTTTCTGCCCCATTTTTTTGTTGCATATATTCTATTATAAAAAGGAAGCAATTTTTCTGTTTCTAGGGTTATTTCTTTTGAATTCTTTTCAGTTATAATGTACTGAATTTCATTGTAAATGTGTCTTGAGAAAAAGATCGGGCCTGAAGGCTTAGGGACAGAGTTCTAATTTTCGTTTCTTGTGACATATCAAAGTCAATTATAATTGTGATTCCAATGTCATGACCATGACCATCATATACACTCCCCTGGCAGCTTCTAGCTTTTTTCTCTGTCAACATGGGGTGAGCCACTAGGGATTCAGTTCAATTTTTTAAGCCTGTAGATTTTTAAATCAAAGGTTCTACCTTCAAAATTCAGGAAATGAGTCTGAGAAGTAGAGTTGATAAATAGTGGTATTTTCCATCAGTGTTTCTGAGTTATCTTGCAACTTGCTCACTAGATATCTACACTATTACTCTTGTCCCATTTGACTGCACAAACTCAAGAAGATTCAAATACAGATTACATCTTTTAGTAAGATTAATTTAGAAAACAAGAAAACCTTGGATTAACTCTTGGATTATATACATATATTTTTAAAATTATATTATACATAATAGAGAGTGAAAAATCTCCTTCTCCCCAGCCAGCTAATTAACCACCTCTGTAAATAGTTTACTGTCTATGCTTTTAGAACTTTATGCATAAATAAGAAAATACAAACACATACTCATAAATTTACCTCTTTGATAAAAGACAACATACAGTACACAGTGCTCTGAACGTTACCTTCAAGACCTTTTCTTTTCAACATTTGAGAGGCTTGAGTGTCCTTTTTTGAAGCTTCATATATTGTCTTATATGAGTTACCATAATTTATTTAACCAGTATTTGGGTGATGGACATTTAAGTGATTCCCAACCTTTGACTTTTACAAACATTCTGCGATGAAGAATCTTGTACATCTTTTTTAATGTGTGCAAATATATGTGAAATTTATAATGCTAGATGTAGAATCCCTGGGTCAAAGTGTTATGTTTGCAATTTAGATGCAAAGCTCCAAGTTGCCCTCCATCAGTGTGCACACTGTGTCGTCAAACTTTCAGATTTTTAACAGTCTCTTTGTGTTTAGATTTATAACAAGCTAATAGATGGGCAATGGTATCATTCTGGTTTAATCTGTGTTTCTCTTATTATGAGTGAGCAAAGTTGAGCATATTTTCATATGCTCAAAGCTGCTTGCATTTATTTTCCTGTAAACATTATCTTTAAATCTTTGTTCCAGTTTTTACTAGATTTTTTGTCTTATCTATTTGTATGAGTTCTGTATATATTAAAGAAATTAATATTCTGTAATATCAATTATGAACATTTTTCCTTCTTTCATTCCAACATTTAGCTTTTGATTCTGCCACTGGTGTTTTGCCATTCATATTTATTTTTAGGCAGTCAATTTTCTGAATCCTTTATTTTATGGGTCGAAATAATGAATCATAGTTAGAAAGACCCTCCCTCCTCCAAGGTAACAAAATAACTTTTCCATATTTAGTTATAGGTTTTTAGCAAAATTATACACCAGATAGCATAAAAGACCAATTTGGAAGTAGAACAATATGAAATTGAATTTGCACAATAAAAGCATTAGTATAGTGTATAGTATATACCATGTAAAGCATTGTCCATCAACCAAACTTACTACTCTTTTTTCCTAGCTGTCTTTCTCACAAGAAACCAGAAAAATTAACTAGAATAAAGGTAAGTAGCTATTAATTAAACAAAAATAAGAATAGTCAGGGCACCTGGGTGGCTCAGTCAGTTAAATGTCAGCCTTCAGCTCAGGTCATGATCCCAATGTCCTGGGATTTCCCCCTCCCCAATCAGGGTTCCCTATTCAGCAGGGAGGAGTTTGCTTCTCCCTCTCCCTCTGCCTCTGCCCCTCCCCCCACTTGTGTGCACACACATGCACACTCTCTCTCTCTCTTGCTTTCTCTCTCTCAAGTAAATAAATAAAATCTTTTAAAAAAAATAGGAAAGAGTTTCTGACTTGAAATGAATTAAGTATATACTTTACCTATTTATTAAAACACAAGTGTCTAGTGTAATTGGATCATCAGTGATCCATCTGGCCTTTAATTTTGTCTGTGACAGTAGTTCCAAGAGATATTTATCAGAAATACAGTACCTCCATTTTATGACACTGTCATCAGAGACTGAAGATTTTACAACATATTAAAACTCTATCATCCATGAATCTATAGAAATCTTTCCAAAAATCTTTTTTATATTACAATTTATTTCTAGTATTTATGTTTTGGTGATAACAAGTTCTATTATACATATATATTTATACATTTATATACGTATTATACACACACACACACACACACATATATATATATATTTCTTTTATCTGTATTTAAACTTTCTTCACCATTAAGGAATGCCAAATTTCTATATTCTAGAATTTTTCAAAAAAGTAAAGATTGGGAGCATCTGTGTGGTTCAGTTAGTTAAGTGTCATACTCAATTTCAGCTCAGGCCATGGTCTCAAGGTTGTGAGATTGAGCCACACACTGGGCTCCATGCTGGGCATAGAGTCTGCTTAAGATTCTCTCTTTCCCTCTCCCTCTGCCCCTTCCTATTCTTTTCCCTCTCTCTCCTTCTCTCTCTCTTCCTTTCTAAATATATGTATGTGTATGTGTATGTGTGTGTGTGTGTGTGTGTGTGTGTGTGTATAAACAAACCTATCAAGAAAGTAAAAAGACAACCCAAAGAATGGGAGAAAATATTTTTCTTTTTTCTTAAAGATTTTATTTATTATTTGTCAGAGAAATAGAGAGAGCAAGCACAAGCAGGGGGAGGGGCAGTCAGAGGGAGAAGCAGGCTCCCCACTGAGCAAGGAGCCAGATTGAAGACTCAATCCCAGGACCCCGGGATCATGACACTAGCCGAAGGCAGATGTTAAATAGACTGAGCCCCTCAGGCATCCCTCGGAGGAAATATTTCTAAATCATATGTCTAATAAGGTACTTGAAACACCTACAACTGAATATTGAAAAGACAAATAATCAAATTAGAACATGGGTTTAAAAAAAAAAAAGAATTGGAATAGACATCTCTCCAAAAAAGATATAAAATAGTCAATGAACACATGAAAAGAGGTTCAACATCATTAGCTACTGGGTAAATGCAAAATAAAACCGCAGTGAGATACCACTTCACATGCACCAGGATGGCTAATATAAAGACAGACAATAATGAGTCTTGGTGAGAATGTAAAGAAATTGGAACTCTCATACACTTTTGGTGAGAATTCAAAAAGGTACAGCCACTTTGAAAGAGTTTAACAGTGTTAAACATAGGATTACTATATGACCCAGCAATTTCACTCTTAGGTGTATGTGCAAGACAATTTAAAGGTATGTCCACACAAACACCAAACCTGTACACAACATTCAAGGTAACATTATTTATGATATCCAGACAATAAAAGCTACCCAAATGACCACCAGCAGATAAATAGATACAGTGGAATATCATTCAGCCAAGGCAACAAAGTCAAATAAATAAATAAATAATAGGAACCATTTGTTTAAAAAAAAAAAAAGGGAATAAAGAAAGAAGCAAAGTACCAATTCATGCTGCAATATGAGTGAAACTCGAAAACATTATGCTAAGTGAACATTATGCCAGCTCAAAACCACACAATGTTATTTCATTTATAGGAAAGATCCATGATAGGCAAGTTTAAAGACAAGAGAGTAGTTAATGGTTGCCAGGGGCTAGCAGGAAAAAGGAATGAGTATGTGGTTTTGAGGGTGATAATGTAAATGTTCTAAAATTAAAGTGGCAATAGCGGTACAACCCTGTGAATATACTCAACTAATACAAATATATAAATGCACTGAGAGGTGCATTTTTTAAAGTGTTACTGTATAGTATGTAAATCATCTCAGTAAGGTTTTTATATATATTGTATATTAAATAAGTTATATATTAATTATATATATATTTATATATAAACTAAAGCTATTCTCAATGCCAGTTTCTGAAATATTATTAAGGGTCCTCCACGTGTTTGCTACTGTCAATCCGGTAACATATCCAAGGGGGGAAAAGTTTCCTAAACTACACTAATGTGGAATTTCCCATGAAGCATAGTTCCCCCTAGGTTTGGCACCAGCAGCAGTGAGAACATTGTGCTACAGGAATACTGAAGTTAAACAGGAGGCACGTGCTTGCCGACGCATGTTTGCACTCTGGGCCAAACCTAATGAGACTTTTCCTGACTCAAAATGCCCCAGGCTTCTTACCTCTAGTTAAAAGCTCAGGTTAATTTAGTGGCAATGATAACAACAGTAAAATGAAATAAGGAAAAAGAATATGAATTAAGGTGCTGAACTCACAATTCAAAAAGAGACCTATGTTGCCTTTAGGGTTATTTCTGGTCTCTTTCTCCCTGAAAGAGAAAACGACTCACAGAGAATATAAAGTTCTTCCCAAGTCCCACAGTAAATTAGTTGACAAAAGTGGATCTAGGACCCAAGTTTTTCAATCCCTAGCCCAATATTTTTTCTGCCTACCATCATTTTGCCCAGTATTTTTTCTGCCTACCATCATTTTGCCCAGTATTTTTTCTGCCTACCATCATTTTGGAGCTTCTGTTTTTTCATATATAAGATGAGGATAAAAATAAATTTCCCATGGCCTTCCTGGAAGAATTAAATGAATAACACATGAAAGGAGATAGCACAGTGGCTGGCCCATTACTAGACGTGTATAAATGTCTGTTGAATGTAAGCGAAATTAATCAATGTTGGCTTTCTTTCCTTTCCATTAGGTGTCAACTCAAACTTCCTCCTTCCCCAGTTTCAAATAAAGAAGAAATAAGAAAGTGTCTTTATGAGTGGGAAGAAACACCAGGTACTATCTATTCTTCCTTTCCAAACATATTAAATGATTTAAGTTCTCTTAGTGTCAAGTGTTTAAGGAAGATTTTATCTGATTTCATCATCATTCAGTTTTTCCCCGCCCCCACACCATTAAACTACCCTGTTTCTTAAGATTTCAGCATATGAAATGTACAAATTTTGCCACTTGTTAGTCAAGGATTGGATTTGTTGTAAATCAAAACTTTTAGACCTGCAATAATTGTGTTGTAATTTTGAGCTGGAAAGAAACCAGTAGAATCTGGGATTGACCTTGGATATACCCGTTTCTGTTGAAGACACAGCTGAAAAAGCATCAACACCAAAACTTTACTTCTCTGATACTTGAGCAAATGTTGTTGTGGTTTATCCACATTTTGTTTTTCCAGCCTAATTTGGGTCTCTCCCATTTTATAACCAGAAAGTTTACCTGATTAATGTGACCACTCAAGGGAAGGCAAAGAGGTACAGAGGGTCTTGGGAGTCATTGGAGCCTGAGTCGGAAATCCACCCCCATCTCTTGTCCAATGTGCAACAGCATTTAGCTACCTAAGCTGTTGAGGGATATTAATAACTCGCTCACACAGTGTTTGAGAGGATTAAGTGACATAATATAAAGAATCTAGCATAGAGTGGGCACGTTGTAGGCAACCATCAGTTATTAACTTCCTTTTTTGCCTCTGCTCTTAAGTATGAGACCAATATAGCATTGAACCCATGCATATTTGTTTGTTTCTCTCTCAGTGTTCTTAAGGCTTCCTCTATATGTGATCGTCCTATATCTCCTCTTACTGAGAGCCCCCCTCTCCAAGAGTAGGAACCATCACTCTCCCATTGAGCCACAAGGTCTCTGAAGTTGAGGGTTGGGTTTTTGTTTTTGTTTTTGTTCTCGAAGACAGGCCCTATTAGATGGTAAATGTCTGACTGTTTCAATCTTGTCCTCCACAAAACTCTTTTTGGTAATTGTCAATGGGAGTGCTATGTTACGAAGGACTCAGAAGTCACTGGAAAGAGTCTGATGGTCTGGAGTTTCTGTGATCATGGAGGCAAAGATGGCACTCCTGCCCCAAATCAGCCATCCTTGTTATGAGCCTGTGAGGAAAGAGAGCTATTCCAAATTAATCTTTGAAACCCTGACTCTGTACCCATAGCTAATGTCATTCTTCACATAGAGTCGGTCTTCATTCTGTGTTTCTTGAGTGAATAAGTAAATAATGTACAAAGGAAATAATCTGAGCCTGAAAGTGATGAATCAACAAGAAACAACTGGACGGAAGTGGAATATGCAGCCTGTAAAGCAGTAATCTGCTAAGTGGATCAGCAAAACTCAACACAGGAAAGAGGAGGGACTACCTGTGAAGTGTTCTTGAGAATGTGCCAGAGCCCGAAAAGCTCAGAAGATGGTGGGGTGGAAGGATCTTAGGCTCACCTCCTCCCACAGATACAACTAAAGGACACCCACGTCAGTGTATGAGACTGAAGCGCTACCTACTGCGCTAACGAGGCACCTCACGTCAGTGTAAATAAACCAGAAAAATGACTTAAAGACTGGCAGAACAGACTCTCTACAGCTAAACACAAAGAAGAGGCCCCTTTGAAGCTGGGAAGGGCAGAGACATGGTCGAGCCAAACTGACCTGAGGGACTATCCATGGGAGGGATATCATAGACACAGAATGGGCAGAGGAGCAGACACCAAACAGGCATCCAAGGCATGGAGGACCTACACTGGGAAGGCGAATCCCCATCACATTTGGCTTTGAAAACCAGGGGAGCCTAACTTCAGAGTTCTTATAATCACTGGGGCTTAATATCTGGAACTTTAAAATGTGCCAAATGGAGTACCCCCTCTCCCAGTAATACAGAAGCCCAGGGTTAGATGATATATTGTTTAATACCTCTATCTGCAACATTCATTCCTCCCACCATGATGCCGATCACTTTTATTTGTTGTGTCCAAGTTGAAATAGTGAACTCTTGGCACATATTTCTTTATAATAATTCTTCCAGGATACCTCCGGCTACATATCCTGAGCCCTATGGTACTACTTTAGAGATGGGATAATGTGTGGAGATACAATAGGGTCACTGAAAATTAAAATTACTTTCCAGACATGTTCTACTAATGAGCTATTCAGGAGAGCCAATTAAGAAGATGGGAATATTTGTTATGGAAAAGATCTAGACATAAATAAGAAGAAAGGAAAGAGGGAAAAAAAAAATAGGGTGCCAGAAATGATTCTCTCTCTTTCCCCTGGATAGAACTTTGATGTTTCACAATAGATTTGTCTAAATATCTGGTAAATTGAGGATATGCGCCAGTGTAAAGGGTCTTTTTTATGTTGTCTCGGGGGTGGGTTATATGACTAGATAAGAATTCACTTAGAAAATCTTTACACAAAGCTACTTTCTTCCCTTTACTTTGCTATAGCCAAGATACTGGTGTTCTATTTAAATGTGTGAGGACTTAATTTTCAGATAGAATTGTCTTTGGTATAAGTTTGGGAATGGAGCTTTTAGATTCATATTGAACTTCTGGTTATACAAAAGTGCCATCTATAGGTTGATGATAAATGGTATAAATGGTTGTGATTCTTGACTCTTTCAGGATAATATAATTAAGGAATCTGTAGTCCAGGTAATGATGATAAAAACTTGGTTATGAACATTGGAGTCACTTATATAGGATCATGGGATGTTAGCAGCAAAGAGGGACGAGAGCCTGAATAGCCTTAGACTTGCCCAGACTAGATTCAGACTCTCTCTGTACCAACTTATACTGTGTGAATGTATTGAAACCATTTAGCTTGAGCTTCTCCGAACCTATTTCTTTATATCTTTAATCATTATAAATGATAAAAATATTGATCTCCTAGCTCAAGATGTTACATAACGTAGAGATTGATGTAAAATGCTTAACACAGCACCCAGCACCAGTTAGGCACCCCAAACAATAGTAGCTATTGTGATTTTATCATCATTATCATTCTCAATCTAATAAAAAATGTTAATAACTGTATAACATTGTTATTACAGTATTGTATTCTGAAGCAGTAGTTGACACTTTTTATAAAGTGGTGTAATGGTCATATAAAAATGTGGTCGTCACCTCCAAAATGGCCCCCACTGCTCTCCAGCTCCCAGTATTCACACCCGGGAATAGTCATCTCCTGATTGTACCAAGTTTGGTCTGTGGGCCCAATATAAAATGGCAAAAGTTATGGTATGTGTGGTAAGCAGGGTAATGGTTCCCCAGTTACGGCCACATCCAAATCCCCAAATCCTAAACCTGTGAATGTGTTGAATCGTTACCATATGCAGCAAGGGACTTTGCAGAGGGGATTGATTTAAAGATCTTGAGATAGAGAGATTATGCTGAATTCCTTGAGTAGTCCCAGTGTCCACCAAAGGGTTCTTAAAAGGCGGAAGAGAGTCAGAGTCAGAGGGATTGAAAGATGGCATGCCTATGTTTCTGAAGATAGAGAAAGGACCAGAAACCAAAGAATTCAGCTGGCCTCTAGAAGCTGGAAAAAGCAGGGAAATGGATTCTCCCCTAAAGCTTCCAAAGGGAACACAGGCCTATCTCCACCTTGACTTCAGCTTAGCAAAACCTATTTGGGGCTTCTGGTCCAAATATGTGCTAGTTAAGTCACTAAGTTTGTGGTAAGCAGCAACAGGAAACCAGTGTAGTGTGTCACTTCCAAGATAAGTGTAAGGGGGCTTTGGGGTTTTTTTTCTGTCTTCCACATGAGTCAGTTTGGGGGAAGTCAGCTGCTGTGTTATCACAGTGCACCACACTCAGCAGCCTATGGAGAGGCCCCCAAGGCAAGGAACTGCAGCTTACCAACAAACAAGAAAGTTTGGAAGCAGGTTCTTCGGCCTGGTCAAACCTCGACCGTAGCCCCAGGCGATAGCTTGAAGGTAACCTCAGGAGAGACCTGAGAGCCAGAACAAGCCCTGGAAGATGCTTCTGGATTCCCCACCCACAGAAACTGTACATAATAAATGGGTTTGCTTTAAGCTCAAAAGTGTGAAGATTTGTGGCACAGCAATGCATAATTAATACAGTATCCTATGTAGTTTCCTCCCACACAGAATCAAGATGCTCTACGTGACCAATGGAAGACCGTAGAAAGTAGTGCTGTGGCACTTCCGAAGACAGGTTCTAAAAATCAACACAAGTCCATTGAGCCTATGAAGTGTTCCCTCCAGGTCAAGATAACTGCCACGTCCTGGGGACCCTCAGGCAGCCCTGTGGGAGAAGCAACTTGCTTTCCACCACGTGAGAGAGCCACCTTGTGTCTTCTGGCTTCAGTCAAGCCTTCAATGATTCCATCCCTCCCACCTTGATGTGGTCCTGCTGAAGTCCCACGCATTGCCAGGCAGAGACTAGCCAAGCCAACGGTGCCCTCTCCGAATTCCTGAGCCACAGAAACCATGAGACGGTAAATATTGTTGTTTTTACCCACTTCATTTTGAGTGCTTTGTTACGTAGTGATAGACAACTGTAGGAATATATTAAATATTTAGTAACTTCCAATTGCATTTTATGTTTTCATGTCCATAAGGAAAATGTATCGGTACCTTTTCAAATGTTGATTTAGACATGCAAATCACTAGTTTCATACTCTTCTTCCTCTGATTAGAATCTCCATCAATATTGTGTAACATAAACAGCAGAGAGAATTCGTAAGAACAGAGTAGTGTCGCAGCATATACACCTAACCCTAACGTGTAGCTGACTGAATTCTTGGCAAGGGAAGTCACTTTCATTTTGGACACGTAGAGGCTTTATTGTTTATAGTCACATTTTGTTAGGGCAGACATTTCCGAGTCTCAAACGGAGCTCGGTTTGCCCATCTATTCCTTCTTTCACTTGACTGCACATGGGACAGAGAGGCAGGAAAGAGAACATCGACATGAGCCAATGGAAAGCAATGTCATCACTTCCTGCAGACCCCTGAGTCTCTTGGGAATGCAGTCCGTCCATTCAAACTCCAGATGTCATCTCCAGACAGCAGTCCCTCTGCATGTTCTCTCCTCCCTTGTTTTCCCCAAAATGGGGTCTAGATCCAGAAAGAACTTCGTATCATGTCCTGAAACGGTGGCTGGACAACCCCCCGCCCCCCCATCTGATCTGTGCATTGGTTTCTCATCTTTACCGACTTTCTTTGGGCTGCAGCTTGTCTGATCTCATCTTGGCACACTGACTGTCCTTTACTGCATTAACTGTCAAGGCATGTGGGGCTGGGGTGACTCAAGGAAGCCATTCTCTTGTACAGTCAGTTCATGGTCTCCCCACTTTCCACACTGTCCCCAACTTGATCTTGGTTTTCACTCAGGCTACTGCTACTTACCCACTGAAACCTTGCCCAACTATCCCAACAGAGGCCCTCCCTCCTAAAAATAGGGACCCTCTGGCAGCCACAGTGGCTCTCAACTCTCAGACCTTCCTCACACATCTCAGTGAGTATGGAACTTCTTTTGCTTCTCTTCTACATCCTCTGGGACCAAAGGGCACTTGGGAGAATGGGGGATAATTTTCTCAGTGAGTCCTGTCTTCTCTAGCTAACATGACAGAGGGCTAAAGAATTTTTAAGACATTGCCTTCTTGCTTGTATGAAGACCGCAGCAACCCCTCTGGCCAGGAGGGGTCCTAGCCATATTTCAGATGTTTTCCTTAGCAATTTAAATCTTGGCAACCTAATCAGTATCAAGTTAATCTTCCACATCTTAGGCAGAATTAATAACATGAGCAATTTGTAAATAAATCCTGTATGTATTCAATATGGAGCAATGCTAGAAAAATACTTTTAAATACCATCTTATTCATGCCTATATGTGTACCTAGAGTTTTGTTTTATTATAATAAAACATGCCTATTCATATTTTCAATAAATAGCATGCCATATGCAGCAGTGTATCGTGTACCAGACCACACGGAATTTCTCATCAAGTTTGGTTGCACTGCCATGGCTGTTTCTACCCAAAGCCCGCTTTCAGGGTTGGGAGCCCAAGGGGTCCTAAAAAGATTTAGCAGTTCAGTCTGTGAGAACAGGGAAAGAAAAAATGCAGAACGTATTTAAAAGTCCTGTGCAGATCTCCACAGCCAAGCTCTCTCACTGAGTTGGGTTTGGGGACCAACCGGCTTTGAGATGTATCCCTCAGGGGTAAACTGAGTCAGAGAAAGATGCCCTGAAAAACAACAGGTTCTGATCACCAGCACTGTCCCTCCTTATCATTTCCTCTTTCCTCTTTCTCTTCCTGCCTTCATTTGCCACTGCTCATTTCTTCTTAGCAGCCTAAAGTAGTCATTTGGAGTACAGCTTCTAGAGAGACCTCTTCAATTCAAATGCTAACTCTGCCATTTACTAACCAGGAGAACTTGGTCATGCTACTTACACTTTCTTTGTCTCAGTTTTCTCATCTATAAAAATAGTGACAGTGCTAGTAATAGTAGCTACCTCCCTGGGTTGTTGTGGGGGGCTCCATGAAATTAGATTTAATACGTCTTTCGACTGCTGGGAAGCAATCATTATTAGCTGGTACTATGTTCTCTCTACTTTGCCTTTCCATTCTGTATCAGTCAACACAGACTGCCATAAGGAAACAGAATTGATTGTATGGCTTAACCAATTAAAATGTATTTCTTACAGTTCTGGAGGCTGGGAAGTCCAAGGTGAGGATACTGGCAAAGCAGATGTCACACTGAGTGTCTTCTCTTGGCTTGGAGCCCTCTGCCATCCTGCCATGTCTTCATAAGACCTCTTCTTTGTGTTGAGAGAGAGAGATTGTTCTCTAGTATTCCTTCTCATGAAGACATCGATCCTTTCAGAGCATCACCTTTATGATCTTATTTTACCTTAACTGCTTCTTTAGAAGCTTCATGTCTCCCATACATTGGGAGTTAAGGCTTCAGCATATGAATGCAGTGGGGGGAGTACACACAGACGTTCATCCATAGCAGTGTCCCACCCATAGGCATACTCGGTTTCTTCTTTTACACTTCTTTTACACTTACTTGCTATATCTAACATCAAAACTAGATGTACTAAATGGCTAGACATTGTCAGTAAGTGTCACAGGGGCCAAAATCTTTAATGCAACAGAATGCTAAGTCACAGGTACTCCACAGTTCTATCTATATTTTGTAAAAAATGCCATCTGACTTCGTCATGAGCTGGTGTCTTGTCAGTAACAAATAATAGTTTGTAGTAGTTCCTATTTTATACACAGTGCTGCATCAAACACAACTCCAAAAGCCAGTGGCCAGAAACAATAAGCATATGTTTCTCCTACAACTGAAGTCAGGCGCAGGTCAGGGCCAGGCTGTGGGATTCTCGTGGCCTCACCTAACCTCTCTTGTTTGGAGGTAGATTGCCCATGGGTTGGGGTCATTTCTCTGGGATTTTATCTGACTGGGCCAACTCCTCTCTGCTCCCCAGGGCTCATCCTCTTTGTCTCCCACATCCCTCCAGCAGCTTCTTCCAAGAAGATACAGATGCAAGCGAGCCTAGTCCCCAGTAATAGAAGCAAGTGGAGAAAGGAAGCATTTGAGGTGTGTTGAAGCATAGGCTCAGAAACAGAGTGCTGTCCCTCCTGCCACATGCTACTGGCCAAATTACGTCACAAGCACAATTCAGAGTCAAGAGCTAGAGAAACAGACTCTGCCTCTTCATGGAGGAATGACAACTTCTAGCCATTTTGCAAATACTCCAGCAAAGATCACACCATCAAAGAGAAGATCACCTCCCCTCTCCTTCTTTTTCACTTAAAAATAAAAATCACAAATTTAAATTAGAGAGAGTATGTGATTAAAAATGGTGTGTGTTGGTAGGAAAGGTTTTATGTAATTCATCAATTACCCTTTGGGCGTATAGACCATATTTGTATAAATAAGAGCACAGTGCCTATAGTAAGAAAAGAGTCTTTCTTCATAAGGGTGGTTTTTTTTTGTTGTTGTTGTTGTTTGTTTTTTGTTTTTGCTGCTGTCCTTGTTTTTTTAGGAAACATTTAGAGAAAGCTCTGAAAATAGCTTAATTTTTTACTGTGTTTCTCAACTGAGAGACTTTTCTAATATGTGCTACATATTGCAGAAAAAAGAGCATACTAATATAAACAAGAAGGGTAGGCTGAAAAGTATCGAAAGCCATTTTTTGAAAATGTATTACATTCTAATTATCTGACAGTTTACACTTAGCATTCAGATACAGCCAAGAATGAGGGAAGCTGATTTGGAAAAATAAGTTACAATGTACTGCCACCTTGTGTATCATGCCTGTAAGCACAATTATTTTCCGTTAGTGTTTCTAGAATACTAATGAGGAAAAAAAAAAGTTACAAGTTGCAATGAAGGGAGACATTTTGTCCTTGTAAAAAACGTTTCTTAATGCTTTTTGTACCATAAGACCCTGGAAACCTATGGATATCTTTTCATAATAATGTTTTAAAATGTGAAAGAAATGGTAGATTACAGCTAGAAGTTAGTGGAAAATTGTTAATTTTTTTTTATCTAAGTTCATGGACCACTTGAGTTCTAGAATCTGAGTTCTAGCCATGGGCTCTCTGGGACCCAGAGATCCAAATTGATCATTCCTGACCTCAGTATAGTTTATATTTGAGCACTAAACAACGAAATACTAGACATCAGAGTTTTCAAAAATAAATCTTCAATCAGACCCTACAGATCCATGAAAATGTTTTTTTGAATAAGCTGTTTTTGAAAAGCAAAACACTAATTTTAATAATACAAATATTACTTTTCTATACCATGTTGTAATGGACCTTTATATGATAAAGAATGTTTCCAATATTTTTATAATCATGAATTACCAAGTATAAGTCTACAAAACACATGTGTACTTTTGTTTGATTTCTTAAAGAACTGACTAGTGTACCTAGATGCTAGTCTAAGTTCTTGTCTTTGGTTGATTGAGTTAGCTTGTGTGTTTTTCTCCTTTATCTTCCTCGCTTTTTTTTCCTCCTACTTTCCTCCCTTCCTTTCCTTGCTTTGCTTTCTTCCTTCTTTCTTCTCTGCCAACCATCCTCCTACTCTCCTCCCTCCTTGTTCATTTTATTCTCCCTTCAACATACACTTGATAGAGATGAAAATATGCTTATAACAGTGCTAAGTAGTAGGGGCAGTGATCTTGGGGGTCTCACAGTCAATCATAATAAAGCACGGCCCATGTGCAGATTTACCGTACACCCAAAGAAGCTTAAATTCCTGTATACTTCACTTTCACAATTCCAAAGAGACTTAGCAATGGCTTCACATGTTTATATGATTTTATAGAATTTGTGAAACAAGAAATGGCAATCACAACCAGTTAAGACCAATGTCTCTTTCAATTCCTACTTCCCATCATGTATTACTTTTAGAGTGCCTAGTCATTTCCAGATCCTGCTAAGCAGGCTGTGAGTAGAGGATATGTTTTGTTTGGGTTTAATGAGGTATATTTATGAGACTGTTCTCATTTTCATGCATAGAAGAGTTTTTCAACCTCATGGCTACACGTCAATAAATACCAAATACCTTTATCTAGTCATTTTCACTTCCCTAGTTAATTTTTGCACACTTAAGAAAAAAATCTAATTTAATTTGTGGTTTTAATCTCCAGGAAGGTAGTAACCAAATGTACACGGCTGTGCAAGGTTACATTACATAAGTATTTCTTCACCAAGATAAAATTCTCTAAGAGATGTTTGTCTGGTTTTACCCACTTGGGGCACCGGACTCTTAAGCAGAATAGCCAGAATCCACTCCATGTAAGTATCTCTCTACATAAATACCTAAATCTGTCTTTGGTTGTTTTAACAGATGGCTCTACAAAGCCCACGGAAGATTATTGTGTATGATTGACCACTATTCTGCAATCAGACTGTGGTAGTTTTGCAACATGTCCACTTGGCCAGGCTGAACTACATTTCCCAGAATTCTCCTGGATGCTTCTGGTTAGCATGAGCCCCAGGAGAGTTTCCCCTGTGAGATTCGGATGGTGAAAGTAAAATGGCAGCCATTTTGTAGCTCACACACACTATCATTTATCTGCTTTCTCTCCTCATCGGTGTGAAACAGCAGCTAGGCCTGCACTGCACCTCTGGACCCTTCTTCAGCTCCTCCAGCTCCTGACACTGGTATGGATTTAGCTACATGACAAACATCCCAACTTCTGCAGGACACCCATACTCTTAAGGTCACAGACAGAACTCACACAGATTTAAGTCTCCTTGTGGGCTCCTGCTTGTGCCGGTGGCTCTAGCTCCCTATCTTTTTCACTTAAGGAAGTCATGATTGTGCTTACCACAGCATAGTTAAAGGCTAGTCTCCACCCTGATCATATCTGGATCCCTCATCCCCACTCCAGGATTCCCTGGGTGCCCTATTCTTCCTGTCACACCACATCTACACCAGAAAGCCTTCAGAGACAGTGATCCTTGGTGTTCTCAGCCTGAGCCCTCCTTTCTTTTATTCTCCTAGTCCAGCATTCTCTTGGGCCATTATCAGCTTTCTTTGAAGCTTTGGTGTTGGAAGAGGCATTTAAAAATCTCGAAGAGTCACCCTGAGGGTGGAGCTCCCCCACATCGCAGCCCTTGGACATTCTCTGAGTTATACCATCAATTATGGCCCTGTGGAAGAAGCTGTGGAATCCCTTCATGCCTATCATCCTATTGGTTATTACAGTTCTTGTTGTTAGCCTAGCATTTCAAAAAAAAAATAGACACACTAGGTCAAGTTATGTTCATAAAACAATATACATTTCACAGCACTCACCATAGCACATACCCTCCCCAATGTCCATAATCCAACCACCCTCTCTCTCCTCCCCCACCCCGCAGCAACCCTCAGTTTGTTTCCTGAGATTAAGAGTCTCTTATGGTTTGTTTCCTCCCCTCAGTTACTTTTGTATGTTACCAAATATCTGAATGAGTATTGAGAATTTGTCTAACAATCGAAATGTTTACTGACCCTCTGGATCAGTGCCATCCAGAAAAACTTTCAGCAAAATGGTGACTTTTATGAACTTGGTATGTGGTCAGCATAGCTCTGGATGTTTGCCGATATGCAGACACTACCACAGGGGTAATCGATATTATGACTTCAGGTCTTTCAAAAATGCCATAGACAAGCACTAACAACCTGTTCCCACTGAAAGTCAGCTTTTTGAGGCTGCACTGACTATAGAAATAGAGGAAAAATAATTTCACCAAGAATAGATATTGATAAGATAATCTTTTCCCCCCAAAATGGCTTTAGAGTTCAGAATTATCATTGGTTTTTGGCTGTTACTAATAACCAGGAAAATATTTCCTATTCACTTATTGTACATTCTTTTCCATTTTTGAGATATCTTTAAAAATTCTTTAAAGAATTAATAAAATAGGGTAAAAGATATGCTTATTAGACCAATGTCACCTATATCATAAGCTCAAAGGAGTTCTTTCAGGAAAGCTTATGACTACAAATGAGGAGACATTTTAGGACTATAAGGTAATTTTACTGTAAAGTGAACATACTATTGCTGAGTAAATAATCTTATTTTAATCTCTGCTTTAAAAAAAGTTTTCCTGAGATTATAGAACTGTTCTGCTAAAATAACTATGAACAGGTTACTAAACACATTTATATATAACTTTCTATTAAATACAAATAATGAGTTCTGAAGTCAATTGCCAGTTTTGTTTTTTGGGTTACTGGAGAGGGGTATTTTTGCTCTTTCTCTCAAAAGGAGACAACAGAAAACAAACAAACAAACAAACAAGTCGCCATAGAAATTATTAATTCACTCAGAATGCTTGATGTCTTTTAAGGATTTAATACATAAACAACAAAAAGCAACCCTTAATTTTAGAAAGAAGGAGGTTTCACCTGGTAAATCTTATAAGAACAGGACTGTAAAGTTGATGATGTAACCAAGTTTTATTATATATCTATTATGTACTGGTATTTACCAAGGCATTCAGGAGACAAATGGCAAATATAAGTTTTTAAGAGTTTAATTTAGGGGTGCCTGGGATGCTTAGTTGTTTGAGCACTGACTCCTGGCTTCTGCTTGGATCGTGATCTCAGGGTCATGAGATGGAGCCCTGTGGCAGGCTCTGGGCTCTGTTCAGAGTCTGCTTAGAATTCTCCCTCTCCTTCTCTCTCTGCCTCTTCCACTGTTCAGGTTCACAGTCTCTCTCTCTCTAAATAAATAAACCCTTTAAAAAATAAATAAATAGACGAATTTAAATTTAGAGATACTAATTTAAACCAATGACCTCAAAAGAATTATCCAACCAACTTGCCTTGCTGTGACTAAATTAAAAAATTCACACTTAACAAAACATTTAATCTATTACTTAATTGTAGACTTTTCAGAATAAAATGAGATACTTTTTTTAAAGATCTTTTAAAAATTTACTTCTGAGAGACAGAGGAAGTGGCAGGCAGAGCAGGGGAAGGGCAGGCAGAGAGAGAAAAAGGCTCCCCACTGAGCAGGGAGTCAGATGTGGGACTCGATCCCAGAACCCTGGGATCATGACCCTAGCCAAAGGCAGAGGCCCAACTGACTGAGCCCCCCAGGCGTCTCAAGATCCATTTTTCAAAAGCATCAAGCAATACTATAAATATGAAAACAAGTTAAGATTCAAGAGAGTTGTGGGATAAAAAATATAGAAAATGAAATGTGTTCTTTACATGGCATTCATGATTTGTGTTCATACACTCCACTTGTGGGAAGCCACTTCATGTACCTTTTAGAGAGATTGGTTTCAATCTAGGTTCATCACTCACTGATATTCTTGGATAGGTTCTGTTCTTCAACTTCTTCATCCATAAAATGCAGATCATCATTATCATCAGCCTTTTGTATGGAAAGCATTCAGAACATTAAATACTCAATAAATATCAGTCTGAGTAAAGGCAAGATGGGCTTATATTAGGAAAGCTTTTTCTGAAATTCCTAATAGTCAGGTCTCTCTTCTTCAGCTTATTTCTTAAAATGCAAATCTTGATACATGTGATCTTCAATATCTTTCAGGATCTTTCATGTATAAGCCCTAGCAAGATAAATCAGGACTGCTGCAAGCCTGCAGAAAAGGGCAAGGGCTAAGAAGTTGTAGCTGCAAGTCAAACTGATATTCAACTCATTGCTCATGCAAGTGTCTAAAAACATATGCAAAAGTAATTACAAACAGTAAATATAACAGCAGTAGCAAAACTAAGCTTTTACTATGAGAAGCACAATAGCAGTTGCTAATATTATATTACAACTTGAAGATGCTAGTGAGATTCTCATTAAAAACTTGGAAGGTTTTTTGTTTGTTTGTTCTTGTTTTTGTTTTTTTGAATCAGAAACAGCAGGAAGAAAAAAAGAGGGGATCTGTATTCTACTCCAGAATTCTAGTAGAAGATGAATTGCAGGCAGGAGAATCAGTAGTGACAGCTGGAAAAAAGAAAAGTAAGCGGACCAAATCTCTGGGGCCTGCAGGAAGAAAGGATTATTCTGAAAGTTGACCCCAGATGAAAAGAATGACCCAAGTGCTTAACCAGCAGGAGGGCCCATATGTTACCTAACAGTAGGAAGACAGGAAATATGCCTGGTCAGGGATTCTATCAACCCTGTGACTAGATAGTGAATGGAAATGCCCCTCGGAGTTAGAGCTAAGTCTAAATCTTGGCCACGGTTTGCTAGCAATGCAACATTAGGCAAGCTGTTTAAAACTCTAAACTTCCTTTCCGTGACTATACATTGAGGATAATACTGGTAGTTTCATGGAGTTTTGTTGCACTAAAAAAAGCAACCCCTGTAAAGTGATTAGCATGATTTCTTGCAGAAATTAAATATAATAATATTATTTGAAGTGAATGCTGTTTGAAGATGAAGAGAGATCTCTAAGAAACTCTAAATAAGTAAATATTAATGAAACTATTAACTATATGGAGAATCTGTGAGCTCTGAACTGACTAATAGCTCTGGACAAAATCCTTCATTAAACATGTTATGCCTTGGGGCCCCTGGGTGGCTCAGTAGGTTAAAGCCTCTGCCTTCAGCTCAGGTCATGATCCCAGAGTCCTGGGATCAAGCCCCATATCAGGCTCTCTCCTCAGTGGGGAGCCTGCTTCCTCCTCTCTCTCTGCCTGCCTCTCTGCCTCCCTGTGATCTCTGTCTGTCAAATCAATAAATAAAATCTAAAAAAAAAAAAAAAAAAAAAAAACATGTTATGCCTTTTCTCTTTTAAATCTTGGCAGTTTATCTTAGATCCTTTTTTTATTCTGGTTTGTTGCTCTTTCTTCTTACATCCTCATTCGGCACCCCAAAAATCAACTATGGTGGGGTATGGGGTCATACAAAAATGCCCGTGTGCTTCTGGAAACCAGGACCAGTTTCTCTTGATGCCTCATTTAAGAAATACCCCCTCTCCCCAACCCACCCTGAGGAAAGTTTCTGCCTGTAGAAAACAGTGTAGACTTTGCTTGTACTGACTGCAGGGTGCTATGCCCATAACAAGGCAGGTCAATCATGTACAACCACCTTCCCTATAACTATTAGTAGCAAGCTTACGTACAGCTTCAAGATAACTGACAAATAAGCATTACCCCCAATAAACAGTTACCTCTTTAGTAGGCCACTATGCTGCAAACTATGATGACAATACAGAAAAGGTCCCGAAAATCTGACTTCTGAAATGTGATTTAAATTGGGTTTAAATCCCATGTGATACGATGCAGAAAAGAAAGCCAGAAGTCTAAATTGCTTAACCTCTCTTGACCTCAGTTTCTTCCTCTGAGAAACAAATTAGTTGAACTACCTAATCTGTTAATTTCTTGCTAATTCAACCATTCTGTGTTCTATGACTGTGGTGGGCACTAAAGGAGCTAAGGACAACTTAATTAACAGGTTCATTTGTCTCCCAGAATATAAAAATAGATCATTTTAGAGATAGCAGTGTTAGTTTAAAAATTTAAAAAAAAAAAAAAAAAAGACCCTGGGGATAAAAATATATGTTTATAAAAAATAAAAAATTAAAAAAAAAAAAAGACCCTTAACAAAGATAGTCCTTGATGATTATATCAGTAAAAAGATATAAAATGACATAAGATACAAAATGCCCAAGCACCTTGTTGTGTGTGACATTATTTGTGATTCATCAGCTATTTTTCATTCACTGATCAAAAATAATTTTATTAACTCTTTTTACATTTAGAAATTAAGTGTTCATTCCTCCAAATCCAGAGTATATGATCCTCAAAAAAGGGGGGGGGGCAGGGGATGATGATTAACTGCAGCCCCTCAGTTTTTAGTTAGATACGAGGAAAAGCAATCAGAAAGTGGATAAATCTTATATTCCGTTCCTTTTATAACAAAGGACCAAAAGTTGGGTGGCTTAAAACAACAGTTGATTGTTTCCCAGTTCTGGAGGCTAGAAGTCTAAAAATCAAGGTGACCTGGGGCCATGTTCCTTGATGGCTCCAAAAGAGAATATTTCCTTGCCTCTTCCAAAAGAGAATATTTCCTTGCCTCTTCCTAGCTTCTAGTGTTTGCCAACAATCTTTGGTGTCTTTGAATGACTCCAGTCACATGGCCATCTTCACACTTCTTCCTTCTATATTTCCGTGTCTAAATTTCCCCTTTTTTACAAGGACATCAGTCATACTGGATTAGGAGCCTCCCTAATGATTGTATCTTAACCTGGTTAAATCTGCAAAGACCCTATTTCCAAATAAGATAGTATTCTGGTTCTAGAACTTCAATGTATCTTTTTAGGGGACATAATTTAACTGGTATCAGTATTTCTCCCCTTACAAAAAAGGAAAGAGGGAGGGAAGGAAGGAAGGAAGGAAGGAAAATCAGCAAGTACACAAGATGCAGTTTTATAAAGAACGAAGAACAGAAGGGGCACCTGGGTGGCTTAGTCGTTAAGCAACTGCCTTAGGCTCAGGGCATGATCCCACGGTCCAGGGATGGAGCCACATCGGGCCCCCTGCTCAGCAGGAAGCCTGCTTCTCCCTTTCCCACTTCCCCTGCTTGTGTTCCCTCTCTCGCTATCTCTCTCAAATAAATAAATAAAATATTAAAAACAAAAAACAAGAACAGAAAGAAAAGTCACACGGGGCTCTCTTCACTTGTATGAAAAGCATACAGCTTATTGGAACCATCAGGAAATTTGGAGATACTGATTAAGATTCATTATTTTTCCTAGCCAGGTGAGTCAGTATCTTGGGAAATAAAATATTGTAGGAATAAATATTCATGTTCATAATAGCTCAGAATTTTTTCAACCTCACTAGTTTCCAGATACTGTTGTAAATGTTTGACCCATATTAATGCATTTAATACCTTCCATAACCTTCAAGGAAGAATTATTATTATTCCCATTTCATATTTGGGGAAACCAAGGCATAAGATATTAAGTAACTTGATCAAAGCCTTACAACTAGTATTAAGTAGCATAACTAGTATTTGAACCCAAGGAGTGTGAGCTTGGCCCCAGAAGCTATGGTTTTCCTCACTATGAATAGTGCTTGCTTTTATACCTTTGTTGTGAAACAAGACATGTCGCTATAGAATGACTTAATTGCAAATGCAAATGTACTTTGCAAATGCAAAATGACTTAAAAGGAAACAGTCTTGTACATATCAGAGATCATATCAGAGATCAAGTTGTTAGAGAAAAATGAAGGACCACACAAAATATTTTGTAAAAGTCCGGATTGGATTTAGTAATAGATTCTATTCCTTAGGGATCTTTGAGCAAATTTTATTAAGAAAATAAGTCTGACCAGCTTTTTTTTATATCAAAGACATTGAAAGGTCATTATGTTTTGAAAAGATGTTAATTAGAAATAAGAATGTCAAGCACCTGAGAAATAGACCAATAAGCTATTGGTATGTTAATATAATGTTATCTAATATCTAATTTCCATAGTCTCTCTATTTATTTGACAGCAGAGCACAAGTAGTCAGGGTGGCAGGGAGAGGGAGAGGGAGAAACAAACGCCCTTGCTGAGCAGGGAGCCCAATGCAGGGCTCAGTCCCAGGACCCTGGGATCATGACCTGAGCTGAAGGCAGTTGTTTAACTAACTGAGGCACCCAAGTACCCCTAATTTTCTTTTCTTCAATGATTTGTATCCTAGAGAACATAATTCAATTAGCCAAAAATTTCTTTCTAGTCCTCTTGGTGAAATTAAATCATTTAAAAATAATTATACACTTTTAACATATAGACACAGTGAAACATAAACATTACTATTTATTGATTTCAATATTCCTTTTAAGTGGTCTTGAAAAATGAATGTATCATTATAACCTTAGTGCTTTAAAAAATTATCAAATCTTAAAATTGTAATCTCAACTCTTTTGAGATTTTAGCTTGTTTAGGATTTCTGGTTGGGCCAATATATTAAAAGTAAACAAAAATACATTAAGACATGAGAAACCTTAGCATTGACAATGTTAGAGAAAACCTTAAGCCAATATATCTAAAGATTACATCCATGACTGCAAATGAAAGTCCCAAATGCATTGTATTTCTCCTTGTGATCGTAGGTTATGCGGGGTTTCTTGATTCTGTTTTAAATGACACATTGCCAAACTGAAGTGTCTTCATTTAAGACCCACCTAGATTAAATTTAATTGTATTACTCTTTAATTTCATTGTTTTTTTATGGTAAACAGGCTATTACTTTTCATTTTGATGTTATTATTTTTGTCATAAATGTTTTATAAGCAATTATAATTCATGTTCAAAAAGTAATGCTCCCAAGTGGAAGGCAGTGAACTTTTCATGCAGCAGTAGTGCTATAAGCAAAGAAAGAACTCCTTCGGTGACTGTTGTCTTTGACAGAACTAGGATATTACTGGAAGATACGATTTTGGGGAACTGGAATTGTCAAAGTTACCAAACTATTCATAATGTTTTTCTAACAGAATGCACATAATAAGAGATATTTTTAGGGAAGCCATATTTTAAGCCCGCAAGTGATTTCTAAATCAAATTCTAAAAGAAACACTTAATATGGTTTCTTTCAATATCTCATCGTAAGTATTTTATTGTTATATTGGTGACTTTTTAAAGCATGTTGATATGTCAAGAAAGTACTGTAAAAAGAAACTGATTCTTGTAACATTAATACACACCCAGGTAAGCTAGTTAGTGATCTCCTGGGTAAAAGAGATTCATTACTTGATCCAAAAAAAATGCTGTTTTATTTTATATCAGGAAAAACTTCTGTTTTATTAATGTTAAAGCCATGAGGTAATCGCAGGTTAAAGGCTTATTATGAAAGCCTTTGTATAGATATATTTTTGAAAATAAATGATGCCTTAGTTCCAAACAATTTTCTACCAACCAGAAATATAAAAAGGTCAGCTTATAAAAATGGGATCATAAGATATAATAGCTAGTTTGGATATTGTTTGAGGTTTGGGGTCTTTTGTTTTTCTGTAGCTGATTCCAGATGTAGTCTGAAAACATGAACTGAAATAAATCTGAAAGTAATGCTGGATCAGAAGGGGAAACAGGGAGAGGAGGCTACTATTTAGTTTACAAAAGTGATTAATGATGATCTTACCATCATTGGCAGATTTAACATGTTTATTTAAATAGTTTTGGAATAGATTGCCAGTGTGCAGAAAGGCTTTCATTAGCACAAGTAAATCTGGGGAAGTATAAAGCTGAAATAAAACTGAACATTTTTAAAATGTAATTCTAACAACTACTTCTCTAAGTTTCAGTTTAGAAAACAGCAATACTGGATCAGCCTGATTCCTGAACCCAGATATGTTTTGAGAAAAATTCTTACCAAGATGTCCAGAAAACTTAGAGTTCCCAGTTATCATAATCATCTAAAAATAGATGACCAACTTATATTAGTGAAAAATGGTGAGTGAACAGCAAGTACAAAATATTTTTCTCTAGGGGCACCGGTTAGTTAGTTAACTCACATAAAGTTAGTTAACTCACTTAAAGGAAGAAGTTAGTTAACTCACATAAAGGAAGAAGTAAAAGGAAACAGACATGGGGCTCCCGGTTGGCTCAGTCAGTTAAACATCCTACTCTTGGTTTCAACTCAGTCCTTGATCTCAGGGCCTTCAGATCAAGCCCCACATCAGGCTCTGTGTTCAGCTGGGAGTCTGCTTAAGAGTTTCTCTGCCCCTCACCAGCATGCACACATGGGCGCTCTCTCTCTCCCCCAAATAAATAAATCTAAAAAAAAAAAAAAAGAGAGAAGAAGGAGAAAGAAAGAAAGAAAGAAAGAAAGAAAGAAAGAAAGAAAGAAAGAAAGAAAGAGAGAGGAAATAGCCTTTAGGGTAGGTTTCTGTGTTGGCACAAAGTAAACTCAGCTACTTGGAACTGCAAAGTGGGAGCAGAATATTTCAGCTTCAACACAAAATACAACACCCAGAGGATCAAGGAATGAAATGAGATTGAGTTGGAGTATGTCAGAAACAACTTCATGTATTGGTTTTCAATCTTCTTACCCTGGAGGAATTCTTGAAATAATTTTCAAGTTTCAGGGTATCCTTACATAAATATTCTAATACTTATAAATCATAGAATGTTACTGTTATCAGTAAGTTATAGCTATAACAATCCATTAACAATTGTCAATGGTTGATTAGCCCAATCTTTTTGTGATTCTTTCTTCCCCCAAAGACAACAACACTAATATAAATTGGTCATGTAGGTAGAGAAATTGCAGCTTTCTTTTTTATCTTTATCTCCTATTTGATTTTTAAAAACCATATCCAGTGTGTTAGCCCCAGTCCTCAAAGATACCAAGACAGGGTTAAACATGCAAGGATTTTACCAGGGGAACAAGTCTGAAAGAAAAAGACTGGGAAGACTGGGAGGACTATCAGACCAGGAAGCAAAGATGACCTTGTGTGAAGGAGAAAGGAAGTAAAGTTGGGTGGAAGTGTCCCAGATTGTTGTGAAGCATGAGGAAGTTTCAGGGAGGCTGTCATGGAGTCTTTGAGCCCAAATCAGCCATCAAGGGAGTCTAAGGACATCCAGAAATGGGTCTGCCTCATATTACTGCTGCACCGAATCATGGGCTGGGAGCAGTTGTTGGGAGGTGTGGCCTCAGCACCTGCGCAGGATTGAGAGTAGAGCCCATACCCTGGGTCATTTACATCCCCATAGCTGTGTCTGGAAGGCACATTCTTGTGGCCACCCCACCTTAGAAGGCCTAAATGTTTATCATAAAGTTCTGTTCTACAAGTAGCTGATAAGGTAAGCTGTAATGTTTTCCCTATTTAAAACTAATATGATTTTTTACCCAAATTTTCCTCAAAAAAGAAGTTAGGTTTAAATTACAAGTCTTGAAATTAATATCTTAATTTCCTTTTCATAAGTATCAAAATAACCTAAGGCAAACATAATAAATTTTAATAATAAATAAAAAATAATAAATAAATTTCTGTTAAGTAGCTGGCTTAAGCCAAAAAAAAAAAAAAAGTAATTTATGTTTTACTGAAGACAGAGCTGGCTGATTTAATTTACATTAAAGTTACAAATTGATTCAGCAAACAATTATTTACAACATAAAAACTATTGACACTGTTGTTAGTACAGCTACCAAACTGTAAGCCAATAGAATATGAATAAAAATATATCTTTTTTTAAAAAGATTTTATTTATTTGACAGAGAAAGATCACAAGTAGGCAGAGAGGCAAGCAGAGAGAGAGAGAGACGAGGAAGTAGGTTCCCTGCCAAGCAGAGAGCCCGATGTGGGGGACTCGATCCCAGAACCCTGAGATCATGACCTGAGCTGAAGGCAGAGGCTTAACCCACTGAGCCACCCAGGCACCCCTAAAAATATACCTTAAGATATAGCTGTTGTTTTTTTAAAAATTTTATTTATTATTTATTGAGAGAAAGAGCATGAGCGAGGGAAGGAGCAAAAGGAAGGAGAGAGAATCTCAAGCACACTCTGCACTGAGCACAGAGCCCTACTTGGGGCTCGATCTCACAACCCTTAGATCATGACCTAAGCCAAAATCAAGAGTTGGATGCTTAACCCCAACGGAGCCAGCCAGACACCCCTGCTTGAGATAGTTTTATACAAAGCTATGAAAAAATAATTTTCTTCCTGAGTAACATAATTAGGCTCAAATATTGGATTAGTTTTTATGAAATTGTTATATGTTAGCTTTTTACCTACTTATACATAAAAATTATTATTTTTGAAACTAGAAATAAAGAATAAAATAACATAAAACTTGTGCTTGTTTTGTTATTGCACAATTACCCGATTCTGGGCCAAATTTGAAATAAGCATGCAAGAATTTCATTTTCAATGAAAATGAGATGATTTTCATCCTTACTCATGATTCCTAAACAAATCAAAGCTTGTTCACATATGTAATGAGCAGAAGAAAACATCAGTGAAATGTTTGCTGTTTTCCTATGAATGACAAGGTACTCTTCCTTCACAGAAATCCAGAACTTTCCAGAGACAGGTAAGCCTCATCTTGACTGCATGATCAGACTGCAGCTCACAAAGTCTTTGCTCCTCTTCCAGAGTTAGGTTCTCAGGCTGAGCAGAAGGTTTAGGGAAAGGGTCTCTCAACCTTGTATTGAAAGAAAGAGGCAGTACTATTCCATTTTATTCTGTGTTTTTTCTAGGTGGTTTTCAATAAAGCTTAAATCTTGCTACCTTCCTCACTTGCAAATGGAAAAATTTCAGGATTTCTTGCTGCATTATAATTTTTCTAAACAACCAGATTGTTATAAATTGAAGACCCTTGTAACTTGAAGTCAAACTACTTTCTCCAGGATCTTGTGAATAGTTGTTGAACTGGTTCATGTGATGAAAACTGCCTCAATAGCTAGTTGCTGTAGCCTTCCTCTTCAAAACACACAACAAAACGTGGCTTATACACTTCTTGAAAATCCACCTGTTACCCATCTTTTAGCTTAAAACATACTGTTGCAACTTTTTGTCTGCCAAGCCACAGGAAATTTATGTGATCTTCATTCAAATGATGACATAATTTTAAAACATTCTGGGATGAACTGGTCTTTACTTAATGAAGTTTACAATTTTGTAGTATCATACAGATCTTTTTTCATTTCATCTATATGAGTTTTTGGCACTAGTACCTCTTCTGAATAAAGCAGTATGTTAGAAAAGCTTTAGATCAAAGAAGCTGAACAAACTCAAGCACAAGAAACATGAAGAGTATATCAAAGCATATTTACAATCAAACTTCTCCAAACCAATGATAAAAAATTCCCAGCAACCAGAAAAAAAGTCTCATTACATACAGAGGAACAAAGGAAAGGATGACATTGGACTTTTTATCTGAAACAATGCAAGTGAGAAGAGAGTAGAGCAAAATCTTTAAAGTAATGAAAAGAAAAACTTGGTCAACCCAGAGTACTATGACTCCCAAAGTATCTTTCAAAAATGAAGACAAAACACTTTTCAGACATGTAAAACCAAACAATTTCATCAGCAACAAGCCCAGCTTACAAGAAATAGTACAGAAAGTTTCAGTTAGAAGAAAAATGATACTGGATAGAAATATGATCTACATAAATTGTATTAGAAATGAATAATGAATGAATGAATGAAGAAATGAATAACGAAATGAATATTCATTAAAATGAATAATGACGAAAATGAAGAAAGACCGCCGCAAAATCCCCAAATATCTGAAAACTAGAACACTTCTAAATAACTCATGCATCAAAGAAAAGTCAAAAAATGAAATGAGGACGTTTTTAAATGGAATGAAATTGAAAATGCCAAAATTTCTGGAATGCCACTAAAGCAGTGGTTAGGGGGAAATTTACAGCCTATATTAAGAAAAAAGTTCTCAAATCAATAACACCAGCTTCCACATTAAGGAAATAAAAAAATAAGAGCAAATTACACTCCAAGTAAACAGCAGGAAAAAAAATAATAAAGTGGAAATCAGTGAAGTAGAAAATAGAAAAACAATATGAAAAATCAGTAAAACTAAAAGCCAGTTCTTTGAAAAGATTGACAAAATTAACAAACCTCTAGCCAGACTACTAAGGACAAAAAAGAAAGCAAGAACAAATTGCCAATATTAGGAACAGGAAGATTACATCTTTAGAGATTTTATAGATATTAAAAGGAAAATATGAAAACATTATTGACACTATGCCAATAAATTCAACACATAGATAAAATTTCTTGCAAGACACAAGTTGACAAAGCTCAGTCAAAAAGAAATAGGTAAGGTGAATAGTCACATAGTCTATTTTAAAATTAAATTTCTAGTTAAAAACCTTCCCACAAAGAAAACCCCAGACCCATATGGCTTCACCAGTGAATTCTACCAGATGTTCAAGGAAGAAATTGTACAAAGTCTACAGAAACTCTCCCAGAAAACTGAGAAGTCAGAACTATTTCCCAACTCATTCTATGAAGCCATCATTAACCTGGTATCAAAACTGGACAAAGACATTTAAAACAAAAGAAAAATACAGGTTAAGATCCCTCTTTAACAGAAAAAATTCCAAACAAAATTTTAGCAAATCAAACATGACAATATATAAAAGGGTAATGTATCATGATGAAATGAAATTTATTTCAGGGATGCAACATTGTTTTAATATTTTAAATCCTTCAATATAAGTCAGCTTATAACCAAACTAGAAAAGAAAAACCATACAATAATCTCAACAGACTCAGTAACCATTTGACAAACCCAACATTCATTCCTGATTTTTAAAAAAATTATCAGCAAATTAGAAAAGGGGGATTCCTCAATTTGATAAAGGGCATCTGTAAAATCTTACAGCTAATATCATATCTTCGTAGTAAAAGAATTCTTTCCACCTAAGTTCAGATGTAAGACAAGAATGTTTGCTTTTACCTCTTCTATTTGACATTGTAATGGATGTTTTTGTCGGTGCCCTCAGTCAAGGAAAAGAAGTAAAAAGCATCCAGATTGTAAATGAAGAAGTGAAATTGTCTTTATTCACAAATGACATGATTGTTTATGTGAAAAATCCAATGAAACTTACAAAAAGCTATTATTACTAATTCAGGAGTTTAGCAAGGTTATAGGATACAAGATCAATATACAAAAGTCAATTTTATTTTTACACACTAGTAATAAACAATTGGAAATTGGAATTAAAAATCAATAGCATTTACAATAGCACAAGAAAAAATGAAATACTTAAGGATAAATCTGACAAAAGCTGTGAAACGCCTAGGTACTGAAAAAGAACCAAACACCGCAGAATGAAATTAAAATGGAACTAAATTAATGGAGCAATACACCATGCTCAAGGGCCAACAGATTCAATACTGTTAAAGTGTCAATTCTCCCCAAGCTGGTCTATAGATTAGATGTAATCGGAACCAAAATCTTCTCCTCCCTGCTTTTTTTAGAAGTTGGCAAATGGATTCTAAAATTCCTATGAAAATACAAAGGACCTCAATACTCAAATCAACTTTGAAAAATAACAAATTTGGGAAAATAGCACCACCTAATTTCAAGATTTATTACAAATCTACTGTATGGGTGTCAAGATAGACAAATAGATTGATGGAACAGAATAAATAATTAAGCTCCCAAATCTGTACCCTTCTTCAATTGAATGGTGGGGGGTCTATATCCAGTCCCCCTAAAGTTGGATAGCCATATGACTGCTTCAACCTATAGAATGAAGAGGAATAACACTGTGTGACCTCTGCCGGTCAGTCAGAAAAGATCAAGAAGCATCTACCTTGTTCTCTTGGGTTGCTTGCTCTGGGATCCAGAGGAGGCAAATCTGAGACTGCTGTAATCTAGAAGCCGCATGTAAACAATCCAGTCGATTATCCAGATGAGCATGCAGCGGACAGCCAGCATCATCCGCCGGCCAAATGAAGGACCTATCTTAGACCATGGGCCTGATGAGTCTGGTTATAACCACAATCCCAACTGACAGCTGACTGCAAATCTGTGAGACACCCCAGTTAAAAACTGCCTGGCTGAACCTCTTGAATTCTTGACCAATGAAAGTATTAAGCAAAATAAAATCATTATTAGAAGCCACAAAACTTTAGTGTAACTTATTATGAAGCAACAGGAACAGAAACAGGGAGCTTTCAGTGAAATATCCATCAATTACCTTCTACGTACCAAAGTTTTCCTACGGATAAATCTTCTCACTTAGACAATGCTTTCTCATAGCTTTTTAGGGTTTCAGCGTTAAATATAAATAGCTACCTTCAGATAATAAAACAATGGAATGAGAAAAACAAACCAGGAAAGAGGACCCCCAAAACTCAGAGACAATGAACAAGAGGAAACCTGATTTTTTTTTTTTAATTGTATTTTCAAAGAAATAAGTAAGCAATCTACACCATTGGGGAAAAAAAATTAGAACAGGGTTCCAAGAAAAAGTTACAGGCTGCAATAACAAATTATTACAAACTTAGCAGCTTAAAACAACACATATGTATAGTATACATAGTTATACATAGTCATGTAGTAAAAAATCCAAAATCAGTTAGACTGGGAAAAAGTCAAGGTGTTTGCTGGACTGGTTTCTTCTGGCAGCTGTGCAGGGAGACTCCATTTCCTTGTCTTTTTCACCTTCTAGAGGCCACCTGCATTATTTGGCTCATGAGTGCTGAAGTCTAAGGCCACTCACTCTCTTGGCTGGCAGAGGATGTTGGCTGTTTGCTAGGTGCTCAGGTGGAGTGTAACTGGACTTCTTGCATCACACCAACCTCTATCATTATACTTCCTATTACTGACTTTGATCCTTCCACCTCCTTCCTAGAAGGATCCTTATGATTACATCTTTGGGCCCACCCATATAACCCCGGGAAGTTTTCCCATCTCAAGCAAGCTTAATTTGATCATACAAGCAAAATGCCTTCTATCATGTAAAGTAACATATTCACAGGTTCTGGGGATTAGGGATATGGACATCTCTGGATGGGGAGACAATATTGAAATCCACCTAAAACTATTGCAATTGTTGAATTTGGGGAAAGAGGCTCAAGGATAGGAAAGGGAGGGGATTACTATCATAAATCTTATAGTACTCTTTATTTTAAAATATGCCTATATTTTACTTTGCATAATTTACTTTGCATATATATGAATTTAATCTGCATGAATACAATTTAATTTAAAAACATTAATGCACTTAATTAACATGTTATATATCTAATGTAACATTAGACATATATATACCAAAATATTAACTATGATTTTCTTTAAGAAGCTGTGATATATATTTTAGGAAACCTGGGTGGCTTAGTCGGTTAAGCTCCAATTCTTGATTTCAACTCAAGTCATGATCTCAGGTTTGTGAAAGCAAGCCCACATTGGGCTCCGTGCTGAGCATGGAGCCTGTTTAAGATAGTCTCTCTCCCTCCCCTTCAACCCCTAGCCTCCCTGCTCATGCATGTGCATGCCCCCCCACCAAAAGGAAAAAGCGGCTGTGATATATATTTTTCTTAATTTTTACCTTCATTATTATCCAAAACTCATAATAAGCACACAGTCATTTTAATGAGAAAAATTAACTATTTTTAAAATCTAGAATTTTTAACTCTTCAAAATTAATTCAGTTCATAACATGAATGAATGGCCATGTGTTCCTATCTGTTATAAAAAGTACTTTAAGAGCTGAGGTAGCCATATACTGCTAGAATTTATTTTTTATGTTTCCTGAGAAAATATTTAAAAATGATCATTTAGCTTTTCCAATTAGCTGTTATAACCAGTTGGCAGTAACTTGATATAAGACGTAACAATTATTTGGAAATTAGAACTTTAAAGATTTATAAAGAAGAGACTCTTTTCAAATAAAAAGTAATTTATTTTCTTACAAAGTAAACAAAGCAAACAAAAAACCTTCCCACATGTCCTTTTATCTCTTATGATAAGGGTATATTTAAACAATAACATGGATAAAAAAAAGGCTGTTGGAGGGTGAAGAAACAATTCTATTTATTTTAGTTCATTTGCCACAAAAACTTACTTTGTTGTTGTTCCAATCAGGAGCTCAAGTATTTAGGGATTTTTCTTTTTTTAGAAGTCTATTTTGGATGCAGTTTGCAGATGCTATCCAGTAATGGCTTTTATGCATTTTATTTTGGGTCACAATATGAAACTGCAAAGCTAGGGCAGACCAGTGCGTCAGTCAGAATGGACTGAATGCCCATGTGCAGAGCACAATTAAATAGCACTTCTCCTGACTCAAAACGGATAAAATATTTTCACAAGGAAGGTGGTCTCCACTGGTCTCAGGAGCATACATTAACTTCATTTTCACACAGGGGCTTGCATAATATTGACAACAAACTGCTTTTCTTAAAAGGAAAAATGTTATGTGGGGAACTTCCTGTCCTTGGGTTTTAGCAAAGCAAAACTGGAGTATATTGTACTGAATTTCTTTGTCAATACTTTAACATCAATATTTAATGAATGTATACCTTATATAGAATGAGTCTAGTCATATAATAAAAATAAGTAGTTATATAATAAAAATGAAAGAACTAAATTTTAGGTGCTCACAAAGTAAATAAAAAATATGCTATGCATCAGTTAACCTTTATTAGAAGGTACAAATTTAGTATTATAATTTTGGGTGAGTTACAGTTTTTATTAGGTTCAAGACACAAATACTGAAATTGACTGACTCTAAATATGGTCAGAGTTTGCTGATAAATTTTCTCTGTAAGGGAGATCTTTAGCTTTGTTGGTCAAATAGGTCTTTTGTTATCATGTGCATTACTTGATATTTATTTCTGAAAAGAAGAAATATGATAATATTAGTTATAATTGAATTTTTATATACTCTCACTTTTTTAGAGACAGCTTTCTATAGTGGTCTTGAATAGGAGTAAATTGAAAAATAGTACAGATCTATTAAATTAAAAAATAATAATAATTTCACATTAAAAATTGAATTCAATTTTTTTACTCCAATTAAAATGAAATTTTTTTCTTAAAGACTTAATAGATATTTGCAAGACAATATTTGTACACAGTTGTGGCTTCAAGTGGGTTATCACAACACTGTCACCTAGAGAAGATGTTGCTGAAAAGTTAAGTTATTGTTAAACAAAAAGCAGAGTAGCTATCTTTAGACTTTCGAGTCAACAAGTAATGGTGAAAGGGACTTCTACTGTTATGGGGTTTTTTTTTAAATATTTTATTTAAATTCAAGTTAGTTAACATACAGTGTATTATTAGTTTCAGAGGTATAGTTCAGCGATTCATCAGTTGCATAGAACACCCAGTGCTCCCTCCCTCAAGTACCCTCCTTAATTCCCCTGAACCCTTTAACCCCATTCCCCACCCACTTCCTCTCCAGCAACCCTCAGTTTGTTAGCTAGAGTTAAAACTCTTATGGTTTGCCTCCTCTGTGTTTTATCTTATTTTATTTGTTCTCCCCTCCCCTATGTTCATGTTTTGTTTCTTAAATTCTATCTTTCTGTTCCTAAGTGAGCAGACTGAAGTCCAGAGCATTTCCAGGACTCCCTCAAGGTTATATGACTGGTCGGCAGTTAAAGGAAGTAGCACCTGCACATCTCTTTTCTCCTCCAGATTTATTGAGATAGAACTGACAAATAGCATTGTGTAAGTTTAAGGTATCTTCACATTCTTGAACGCCTTCTAGGAATACAGTACTGCCCTGGTTAAGAGACACCACATATTTCTCAAATGATGAAGAACAAGAGTCCCACATGCCTCATAACATCTTTCCTGCATTCATTCCTGAGTTCCCTAAGTATGCTATGGCTGTTCTTTGAAGCCAGGTGGAAAGCTTCTTTCTAGTCTTTAAATTCCCATTGCCAATATGTGCTCAGAAATGAAAAATGAACACCACTCTGAAGCTGTCACCAGAAATGAGACCCCTTTATTTTCATGCTACTCATGAATTTTTATACCTATTGTGGACTTGTTGAGGAGCACACACAAATATAATATTATAAAACACTTACTAATACAAGTATTCATAATACTTCTGATGGACATCTTAAGTCGAAGACTTAGAAAGTTCATGTGTACGTATATGTGAAAACTTGAAGGATTAGACATAATCCTCCTTAGTTCTCAGTGAATAAGATAAGTCAAATAATAAAATACTCCTTTGTAGTTATATAAGGGAAATATAAAACCATAATTCTAGTTTGACCATACAACATGAGAGAATTTTCTGTGTTGTGTGTGTATAGTGTGTATTTAACCAATCACATACTATGTGCCAGGCATTCTAAGTACTTTGCATATACTAAATCATATAATAGTCATACTGGTCTTAAGAGGTAGGTCCTGTTCCTATCCTCATCGTATAGATGAGGAAAACAGAAATGGAGAGAACAACCACACACTAGCATACGGCAGAGCAAGAATTCTAACTCAGGCAGTCGGAATCCAGTCAGCCCACCTTATAATTGTGCCTCTCTATAGCACAAGGATTATATGGGGATAGAACATTGTGGAAACTAATTTTAGGACTCTGGCCAAGCAGGAGAAAACCCAAAGTGGCTACTTGCCAATCAGATGTTGTTTTGCTACATCTGAAGCAACAAGGCTTCTAGACATCTTTTTGTAGGAATTTCATTAAAATCTCATTTTCCCAGGCCCTGGTTTTGTGACCTCAAATATCCCAGGGGGAAAAAAATAGATTAACCCAAGAAACTATATATTTGCCTTCTCATTTGTATTAATATAAGATGGTTTCACATATATGAATTTTTATTTTAGTGGTTAAGCTTGAATAATATGTAGTAATAGGGTTAGAATTATTTCTTCCTTAATTTACAAAACTGTCCCATATTTTAGGAAAACCCTATTTAGATGATCCATATCCTCTTTCTACCTAATAATGGTTTGAGCTGTTTCCATTAGGAGTAAAGGATGGTGATAGAGAAAACCTCTAGTACAATTCTAGTTCTGAACAGAAACTTTTCTTTCAGATTGAGATTTTATACATCTAAATAAAATCAGTTCTTCCTCCTGGAAGCCAGAATATTACCCTTGCTATACTGGGAATAATAATAATTTTGTATTCATTTACATATATATCATTCCTCTCTAATTATAATCCATGAAAACAATATTTCATTTTGAGTGTGTGATTGGGTTTCCATTATGGATGATATAAGAAAGCATTAATCTTATATTCCCAACTCCTGAAACAGTGCCTGGGATGTAGAAGTTACTTAATAATTGCTAAATAAATAAGAAGAGAGTGACAAAGGGAAGGGAGAAATTGGCCATTGTGTCTTGACCAAATTACACAAACAAGTAAAACATGCTTGTATATTTTTATTATAGTTATCTTTTAAACTGGTTCATATAAAAATATAATTCTGGAAAAAATATATAATTCTGGTCAGTGACATTAGACTTTAAACATCTATTTTTTTATTTTATGGGCTAGGAATGAGTATGAAAACATAGTATGAGCCTATAATAACTGATGAATAATAAAAGCTTTTTTTTGGAATGTTTTCTATTGAGTAAAATCTTACTTTCATCAATATTATTCTACCTATATTTTAACATTAAAGAAAAGCTGTTTTCTTCTAAAATTTCAGGGCCAATATAAACTGACATGTCAAAGTGAGAACCCAGTCCTTGGTGCTCATTGATTTTCACTGATACACAATATATAAGCAAGCCATTGTAGATTGAAGTCAAATATACATTAACAATGATCCTTGCTTTAGAAATCTTAGGCTATGCATGAGTAAAATATTAATGGAAAATAGAACTCAAACTGAGTGAAAATACCAATTTTACCCTTCAGTATTTTTTCTAGAGCCAACTTTGACCAGTATTTGCCCAAGCCAACTGTTTGTTTGTTTGTTTTTGCTTTTGTTTTTTGTTTGTTTGTTTGCCACCAAACATCTATTCCTCTTACTAAAATATGAGGTAATGGTACTTTCAGTCTTATTTGAAAATCATGTCTCACAATTCCCTTCCCTATCCCTGAGAGCCGTGGGCCCTGATTCAGTGAAGCCCGGCAGTCAGACCCATGCCCCCTGTCCATAGCTCTGGCCTAGTGGCACACATTAGTCATCAGAACCAAGAAGGGATGAGGAGACATTTGCTAGAGATAGATCTGATGGTATGAGAAGAACATGGGTCTTGGGGCTCACCAATACTCTTATGGCTGGAGAAGAGCCAGCCTGGAGTGAAGGTTGTCTTACAGGGAATGCTGACCCCAAAGATGAACCCTAAGAATATAGGTAGGTCCTCAGTGAAGCAATACCTAAAGCCAACTTTCTCTCTGCACTGTGGAGTCTAGTGGCCCATGAACTTTCACATTCCTCCTTTTAAACCAGTATATGTCAGAGTATAACATTTGCATTACAGTAAGTAAAAAAGAATACAACACCCCAACATCAGGTTACTTTTCAAGCAGCACAATGTGGAGAAATGCAATGGTCATTCTAAGCTACTCTGGAAAGTAAGATGAGAGGACAATCACTAAAATTGAGAAATGTTGCTCCCAATTACATAATTATGCTATTTTTTTTTTCAATTTGAAATAAAATATGCTTACCATTTTACAAAGAGCTAAAATGAACATACCTGTTATATTTGTCTGGAAATCAGGTCATGCCTTTTTAATTTAGCGTGACTTTGAACTACATTCAAAGAAGTTGCATAGAATAAATGTTTAATCCTTAGTACTACAAAATCAAGAAGATGAGTTATGTGTCCATAGATCTCTGAACTCTAACAGTAGGCTCCATGTCCTTCCCCATGTCCTAGGCCTGGATCTCTGAGAGGATTTAACTATGTTTGTAAAAAAAAGGAAAAGTAATTCAAGCTGACAACTGAATGCCCTACTTTACTTTTTATTTTTAAGAGGCAGTGATGTTTCCAGGTTTGCAGAATGGAGCTTGTCAATTTTGGTTAGGTTCAAATCCAGTTCCTCTAGAGGATAAGGTTAGGGTTAAATTTTTAATTTTTAATTAATGATTTACAGTGAAAAAGTTAAATCTTAATATAATGCTAATCTTCAAGTTGATTGATTTAGGATGTGCTTCCCATGGTTCCCATTTCTCTCCCCCATTATATTTTTCTCCAATTGCCTGATAGACAAAGTCTATCAGAGGGACCAGGGGATCCCTCACTATAGTCATATGGGTTTTCCCCTCCCCCTTTTCCTTCTTCACTTTGCCTTTTGTTCCTATTCCTATTCTTTTTTCTCCTTCCCTCCCTTTCTCTCCCTTTCTCCCTCCCACTCTCCCTCTCTTTCTGCCCTCTCCATTTTCCATTAGTCAAAGAGAAGGAGGTAGAACTGGTATCTGGGAGAAATGAGATATCCTGAAGGAGGAAGGGAGTCCTTCTCTCTCTGCACCACCATCAAGGTTTAGACACCATTAAAAGCCACTAGAAATAGTCTATACTCACCTTTCTTATTTTTTTCATCACTCATTATCTTCTATTTAATATTTTAAAATTGTAAAATATCACACACATGCAGAAAAGCACACACAAAAAAACCACATCTGCCATGATCTCTTTAGCAGACTGTTACCAAATTCTGCCCTCATTCCTCAAATGGCCCTGCTCTGACAAGGGTCACGGGGACTAATTACCTTAATGATAGCTATAGTTTATTTTCAAACTTCTACTGAATTCCTTTTTAAATCTGCTTGATCTTTTATTTTTTAAGTCTCCTATTCCTTGCTCATAGTTTGAAGTCTTGCTATATAAACTGAACTTTGCTATGCTTGCCTTTTATACCTAACAATTCCAGTAGATAGAGTCTAAGTCGTATCCAGTACTGTTCTCAGTTGTTTCTGCCGACTCTGACACCTGGTGCCTTGTGAGCTCTTGCTCTCTGTGAGCTGTTGATCTTTGGAACTTTATCCATGGAAATTTTTGGAGGCCTGTGTTGAAGTTGTGTTCCTTCAGAGAGGATTTGTGTTACTCCTACCAATGTCCTGCAAACATGGCCACCTTAAACTAAACCCTCAGTTCCATTGTCTGGGGACCACACAGATAGAGTAAATTCATATTGCAACCCTATGAAATCAGGCTTGTGTTTACAAATTCTCAGGAAAAAAATGTTTCTATTCCTCCCACCCAATGCCAAGGTCAAGACAGGAAAGTTTTCTTACTGCCCCTCCTTGTAAGGTCATTTCCATTTCCCTTTCACTGAAGATATAGTCTTTTCTGGTCCCAACTTTATGGGAGACTGTCTCCTCTCTGACTTTCATTAAACAGTTCTTTACTATATTTATTTGAATAAACTATGTTCTCCCACTCTTTTATTGTAAAATCCTTGAGAATCAGAACTTTTGTCTTCATGTACATAGTGCTCAATATAATACTGATTCATTTTGTCAAGCAGCGTTTATTGACATTTGTGCCAGGACTACTCAGGAACTGAATATACACACAAACATTGCCAACACACTTAAGGTCCCTGCTGTCCTGGAGCTTAAATTTGTTAAGGCACATTGTTCAAAAAAGTATTAGTGAAACAAATGAATGATCCACAAGAGGAAAGAAGAAAAGAAAACTGCCAGCCACAAAAGAGGGTAAGAGTACATTTACAGAAATAGCAACAAAAAGGACCAAAAGAGTGAAAATCAGCTACTGAAGGAGGGCATTTTAGAACCAAATCTAGGTTCAGAGTGTCAAATAGGGCCCAAAATGAGAATAAATTGGCTTAACTGGAGCAGGGAAGTCTAGAAATAGGAAGTTAAACAATTCCCAACAATGCTTATAATGTTCTAGAAACCTTGCTTTTTAGGATGGCTGTGTGTACTTATGTCATTTTAGAGGATTGACAAATAAGATAACGACAGTGATTCTAAGGGGTACATTCTCCTTCTCCTTCTCCAACTTCTCCCTCAAAAGACCTGCTCATCTCTCTGCATTTCAGTCTCCATCTTTTATTCTTTCTTATTTAAACATTGACACTTTTGCTTTTCCACTTACGTGTGCCTTCTCATTCTCCATTTTTTTCCTCAAGGTTACCTTGACATTGGTGGTAATTGTTCTAATGGATGACTCTTGTTGGGCTGGAAGATAGCTTCAGGATAGGGGCTGGTTGCTTTGATTAGAAGCTTGGAATCTTTGGCCCCACCCCAACTTGGGGGGAGCAGGGAGGGGCTGAAGACTGAGTTATTCTTCAGTGGCCAGTGTCTTAGTCAATCATACCCACATGATTAAACCTTCATAGAAATGTTTACAGAAGAGGATTTAGGCAGCTCCCAAATTTGCAAACAAATCTATGTGCCGGGAGTCTGGCATACCAAACTCCACAGGGAAAGAGGTCCTTGGCTCAGGACTCTTCTGGACCTCACCTGTGTGTCCCTACATCTGGCTGGACATCTATATCTTTTATAATAACCTGTAATAGTAATGGTATATGTGTGGAAAACCCCAGCTTTGTTACCAAGCCAGACAGAAGTGGGTAACCTTAGCGGGGGCCTGATATCTACAACACACATAAAAAATGAGGACAAGTCTTGTAGAATGGAGCCCTTAAACCTATAGAGTCTAACTCTGGATAGTTAGTATCAGAATTATAAAACGCCCAGGTGGTGTCAGGAGGGAAAAACAATCCTCAGCCTGCTACAAAACTTTACATTGTTACTTCTAATTACACCTTTGATAAACATGTTGAAATTATGTCAGTTTGTTACTAGAATATGGCCTGCATTGTTCATATTCATTCTCCCTATCCTGCCAAAAACACAACCAATTTCTTCAAGGGCAAGTTTATGTTCTACTTGTGAGAAGCCTTCCCAGATCCTCAACAAAATTAACCTGTCTCTCTCTCTCTCATACTTATATTTCTTATTTTTTTAAAAAGATTTTATTTATTTGCGAGAGAGAGCATGATTCAGGGGGAAGGGCAGAGGGAGAAACAGAGTCTCCATTGAGCAGAGAGCCTGACGTGGGGCTCAATCCCAGTACCCTGAGATCATGACCTAAGCTAAAGGCAGACATTTAACTGACTAAGCCACCCAGGCACCCCGCATACCTTTATTTCTTATAATGTACCATTAAACATGGCACTTTCGTAATCTGCTTTATGTTAGAGTAAGCAAGGAATACACAAAGAAAAACAATAAGAATTATTATATAGGGACATCCTACAAAATATCTGACCACTACTCCTCAAAACTGTCAAGGTCATCAAAAACAGGTAAATTTTAAGAAACTGTTAAAGCCAAAAAGAGTCTAAGAAGATATGAAAACTAGAAGTAACATAGTTTCCTGGATAGGATCCTGGAATTAGGTTAAAATTAAGGAAATCTTAGGGTGCCTGGCTGGTTCAGTCTGTAAAGCATGTGACTGTTGATCTCATGATCATGAATTCAAGCCCCACATTGGGTGTAGAACTTACTTAAAAAAAAAAAAAAAAAAAACCTAAGGAAATATGAATAAATTATTTTTTAAAAAACAGTTATGTATGTTATATGGATAAACAAAGAAACAAGGAAAATATGCTATTCTTCAACAATCTAGAAATCTCTTACCAAAATTAATCCACATATGAATCATTAGAATGTATCATTAGTATGGCCAGTAAAACCACTGCTTAGCTACACTTTGATAATTCTACAATTTATTCTATATATTTAAATAATAAATTTAAATTTAAATTTAATAAAATTTAAAATTAATTTAATTTAATAAATTAAATTTAAATTTTATTAAATTTAAATAAAGCTACATTTTTTTAAAAAATTCTGTGATTAAAAGGAACACCTCACCTTTTCCCCTAAATTAGTGAAACATAAGTGTGTATGTGAGCAATAGAAAGTATTATGAAATAAGACTTCTGAAGCTAGCTTATCTTGTTAATATTTAACCTTTGGATATCAAATAGAATATATAATTATGCTTTTATAAATACAAATTTACTAAATGGAAAATTTTTATGTATTGCATTATTTTATTTTCAAAGGAAAGCAAGATTAACACAAAACATTTTTATCATATTTCATGGAATCTAAATAATATTTTACGTATCATTAAAAAAGACAAAAATGCTGTCAACTATAATTGTAAGATGGTACTGATTGTAAGAAGTAGCCCAATTTGGGGGACACCTGGGGGACACAGGGGGTTAAGCTTCCAACTCTTAGTTTCAGCTCAGGCCTTGATCTCAGGGTTGTGAGATGAGCCCTGCATTGGGCTCCATGCTGAGTACAGAATCTACTTAAGCCTCTCTCCCTCTACTCCTTCCCTCCCCAAATAAATAAATAATGCTTAAAAAAAAAAAAAAAAGAAGTATCCCAATTTCATAAATAATAAAATGTGTATCTCATAATCAATGAAATATAGTTTTTTTTCTCATGGTAGAAATGAATTTTTTATGTATGTGCCTATTCAATTGATGTGAGCCTAATTTACAGTACTGAGTATTTGTATAGTGCAGGAAAAAACCCTGCATTCTCTAGTTTTTATAGAAAAGAACTAGATATTTTACGTGCTATAGGTGAAGTATTTTATTAATCCACTGAGGAGATACACACTCTCCCAAATATTAAAGTCAATCAGCAAATAGTCCCAAAAATCAGATTAATAGAAAATGGAAATACTATCTCTACTTATTGTCCCATAGTTACAATTATTTAAAAAATACAATTATATTTCGTGAGTCAGCTTTATGTTGTGATTATTTTGAAATAGCTTAAAGTATATTAGTTCGTATTAGATCTCATAGATTACTGAAGTTCCCATTGAATTAAACTTTGAAGCTAATTTTTTAAAGCCAAAGGGGAATTAAATAAACCATCTGGGCTATCATCGCAAATTAACACACTAAGTTTATGTGCATAACATCAGACATTTCTCATTAAGAAAAAGGTACCTTTAAAACTTTATGACAAAAAAAAATTGTTTCAGTAAATGAGAAAAACTGTTTGCCTTAAGTTTACTATGTCTTTTTTTTTTAGGCTCAAAGGTAATTGTGTTTTCTTTGTAAATAAGCTCCACAAGATCAACATATTCTGAAATGGAGGAAATAATTAGGTATCATTTTTGTTAGTCTTAAAATAAATTAGATGTGATTTGGTTAAGAGTTCAGCTGTTAAGATTCTCCATGAGAATAAAAGCACTTTCGTAGAGGTTACTTCATAGGTTAATGAGGCTACTGTACAGTCAGTTTTTCTCTTCAAACTTTAAAAAAAAAAAAAGTTAAGTGTTCCAAAATCTCACAGATTTCTTTAATTTCTGTGCCGTGACTCTAAAATATCCTTCAATGATGTAATTAGCTATTGTGTTAATAGCTGATCATCTCATTATGGGGTCACTATGAAAATAAAAATCCCTGTGGGATTTTTATTCTGGTCTATGTCCAAAGGTGTAGGGGATAGTCATATATCACACCTAAAGTTCCATAAAGGAACTATACTATATATGTTCATATCCATCTTTACTTTGAATACAAGTGTGGAAAACAGTATTTCTTACACACTTTATTATGCATTTATAATACCTGTTGTTTCTGGCTTTCCAAATTATACTAAACAAGTACATCCTTGACATAAGCATGAAAGCTAGGTGGGCTAGGGCTTGGGTTGACATGCAAGGAGAAACAGTGAGGAGCCACCAACGGTGATGGGCTCCAGTGCCCCGAGTGATTTCCATGTAGAAGGGATGGTGGCCACCCTGGCGACATGTAGAGACATGGTGGGATCCACCTCCCCACCCTCAGGACTGATCTTTTGATCAGATGGAAACTAAAAAGATGCCCTCATGGTGACTGTGCCTGTCAGTTGCATGGAACTTCATTCAAGGATTTTATGAGCCTGGTGGATTTACAGTGATACTCAACCATCTGGGGAATACTACTAGTGGAAGCTTTCTCTGGAATCACACACACCCAACACATTTCTGGATGCTAAAAGTGGTGTGAAGAAAGGCTTTGGCTGAGTAACTCATAGATTCCTACAACAAGAGGGAACAGAGGACCACAGCTTCCTTCAAGGGCTGAGATTTCTGACCTTGTCTCAAACATGAATATTTGGATGGGTCTCTACCAGCTCCCTTTGGGGGCTCCCCGTGAAACAGATGAAGTATTACATTTCACACAATTGGTCTTGAGGATCACAAAATATGCCTGGCACATGGAAGACATTCAGCATGTGAAGTAGGGACACTCTTCATCCTCCAGAAGACAGAACTTCATGACCTGAGCCGAATACAATTGCTTAACCAACTGAGCTACCCAGGCACTCCGAGACAGAACTTCAATAAGAGATTTACCACATGTGTCAAGAAGGCAGGTGTTGTGCTGGGGTCCAGGATGAAGTAGGACAGAGATTACAATCCATCTCTTGGGAGGCTCATTGTCTAGAGGGAGCCTGTACCCTTGGCCAGTAAGCCACATTGTCTGGAGGTGAGAGGAACTTCTACTCCCTTTTTGGTCACTGTGTGACTTTGGACAGATCAACTCCTTTCTCTGGGTCATCGCTGGGGAAACCATCTTCTTCTCCTCTACACTGGGATACCCTTAAAAGTAAAAGGGGCACTAGAACACTTACCCTAGGAGAACTAGTTGTAAACTAGGATGTTGCAGGGCAAATCAGGCCCAGTGACTCCTAGACTCATCAATTAGAGCGAGACAGTGTTTTTGGTGCTGGTGCTAGTCCTGCTGGTGCTGTTTCATGACTGGGTCTAAATCTACCTTCACTTCCCCCACTGAATTTGCACAGGCAGTTTGCATTTCTTCTTTTAGCACAGGAGCTTATCATCTCACAAGTATGTCTTCAACTGCTTGGAAGAACCCATTTCTCTTTGAGTCCTGTTATCTGAGACTGCAGCTGGAGCAGACCCCACTGTGTTTTTTGGTTTTTACTAATGGGTCCCTGTGATTGACAGCACATACTGTAGTCCCAGGAGCTTGGGAGGGGTAGGGCTTAGCACTGCCCCCTAAGTCATGCAGACACCCCAGCCGGCATTCCCACTGATGAGGCAGTGCCTTAGACCTCAAGAGGTGTGCCCATGCCTGGGCCAAGCGTGGACACCAGGAGTTTACAATCAACAGCCATAGGGTTGCTCAGTAGTTGGGTGTTTGTAAAAGCTTGGAATGTGCCTGTATAACCTACCAATCTTTTACATTTGAAGAAGTAGATTCAGAGAGGATCAGAAAGCTGCCAAGGTTATCTAGGAAGAAAGCAGAGAAGCTGGTGTTCACATTCCAGTTCGTCTTCAAAAACCCTATTCGGCCAACGTTTCTCAGTGTGACAATGAGGTATGCAAGGTGACTTTAGGTTACAAATGGACAAGTTGTTAAAAATGATTGTTTTACATTTACTTTAATTTGAACTAGAAAAAGACCAGGATTGGCACACAACACTTGTGACTTTGCAGATATCATTGCTTAGGATTTAAAGTATGTACTTAAATAAGAAAAGGTCAACTTTGCAAAATAACCAGGTAAGAAGTGGAGATGGCCTTCCTAAAGAGCTCCAAATTGGGAGTGCAGGTCCTGGCTTTGATTTATGTGGCTCTAGCCATATCACTGGAGGGATAGCGTCTCTGAGTCTGTGATTTAAGTAGCTGTATACTGCTTCATGTCATCTGGGCTATTTAGTCCACTATGATCCTCCCTAAATCCGGAAAATTCATGATGAAGTGACTGTACAGCCCAGCCTGAAGCTAGAGTGAAAACAGAAAGAATACCAGAAAAACTGCCATTATCATCCTATAATTCTGCTTAAATTGACTGTGGCTGTTGATCTGGGCCCTGCCAACTCTTCTATGTTGACTGAGCACCCAAAGTTTCCCAATTAACTGATGTATTATTCTTTAAGATAATACAAAGAAGTGCAAAGCAACATTCAAGTATGTCTTTACCATTATTAGGTTTCAGAATCCCTTAGTTTCCAAGAAGCAAAATAGCCTCAGGACTCATCCATCTATAGCTTCATTTCCTCAGGCCTATCCAAGAACTAAAATTGTGTAAGATGATAAAGTTGTGTTAATATACTAATTTTCCCAAAGAAAGTGGATTCTTACTGGTTTTCTTAAACAGCCTTTCTTGAACCAAAGCCTCAGTTCAAAAAGGCAGAATCCTATGTTCTAATGACAGCCTCATGAAGAATGGTCAGGGGCCCTAAAATCTCCAATCAATCACAACAAAATTCCATTTTTATGGCTGGGCTTAATTACTATAACCAGGGTTTTCTTTCACATTGCTTTTGCTCTGAATTTTTCCACTGATCCTATGTTACGATAATTTGATAAAACATTTCAAATGTCCTACTTACTATTTTATCTACTTTAAAAGTATTTTATTACTTCAGTGAATTATGCCAATACTAGTAACATAGATCCTGTTCTATAGACAACACCAACATCTGTTTATTTTATTAGCAGGCCAGGGAGTAAAGAAATTACAATTCCTTTCCCATTTCTTTTATAATTCAACCTAAGATGCTTCAAATGTGATTGCATACCTCACTGTGCCTAGCAGTAGATGGTCAGGAAATGACTTCTAAATTTTCAGTTTTCACTGAAATAAATTATTATTGTATTTTAACCAAAGCTAGTTACTTGTCTTTTATCTCACTTCCCTTTAAAGGGTTTCCCAGTACAGCAACATCACAGTTGAGTCACAGCACCGGATCTGTTCAGCAAAACTTTTGAAACTCATAGTTTCAGCAACACAGTAACAGGAGCTAGCACATAAAAAAGAGCTAGGTCTGTTCTAAGCCAGTATTACTTAAAATCCATTTATCAAATCATCTGCTCCTCATAAAAACTCTTTAAAGCATGTATTCTTATTTTACATATGGGTTAAATAACCTGCCATGGTCACACAGCCCTTAGTCTTCTATAGTGTCTTTCTCATGTTGTTTAATTTCAGTCCACCATTCATGAGATGGATGGTTCCACAAATTATATGTATGCTTATGTTCTCAGTATCCTCACCAAAAAATATGCTATGAAAATTTAATGACATACTTTGTAAGCTTTTAAGTGTTACATAATATCAAACAGCTTAATAAAGAGAAAAACGATTGGTATATCTACAGTAATCAAGGATCTAAATAAAAGGTAATAAAATTTAACTCTTATATCTTCTAATTATAATGGTTTGGGAACCAAAATCTATTTTTCTGGAACAGGGATGGCATTCTTTCCACAACTATGAAGGAACTCTCCCTACCGTCACATGGAATAAAAGTGAAGTGCCAGCCCTTTCCCTGGAGACATTTTTTTATTTCTTCTTCCTTCATTATATTCAGAGATGGCCAAAATGAACTGCTGACTGCCCAAATACTGTTGGTATAGAATGCCATATTTAAGCTTGAGACTATTTTCCTTTATTTCTCTGCTTTCACAGTGAAATACATCAAGCATAATTTTTGCTAAGCTCTAAAACTTTCAGCAGGTGATAACATCATGGAAACAGAAACTTACCCCCCAACATATTTCATTTGGAAACTGAAGTTCAGAGAAAGTCATAAAAATTCAATTTAAGTAAGATTTATTGATTGCCTAGAGTGTGCATGATCGTCTATTACTCACAATGAAATTCAGGCACAAAACAGACAAAAGATCCCTGGCCTCAGGTACTTTATGATCTAACTATTATAATACAGATTAGAAAGAGTAAACAAACAAGTTATAGGGCAATGCTCACTTACTAGAATCAACATGATAGGGCAGTAATTTAAGTAATCCAGAATGGTGTCTAATTCTAAAATCATTTATAAAATGCATTTAGCCTTGAAATCCACAGCACTTCAAACATGATAATGAAGTTCCACTGCAGATAAAGTCACAAAGATACAAACACACTTAAGAGTATTATTAATGATTTTTGTTATTTTGGATCTTCTGTTTTCTTCTTATTATCGTTCGAAGCCTCCGTAATACCAGTTTATCAGACAGAAGCATGTCATCTTGTTGTTCTAGATAATCCAATAAATTCTCGGTCCATTCAAGTGCAGCCTTATGGCTAATATGTTTCTCTGGATTCAGATCTGCTTTTCTAGTCTTATTGTAATGCTTTTGTTCTGCAGGCTTGGCCTGGTCCTCAGCACTTTCACTGTCAGTTAGCACCTGACAGCTTGAATCATTACTCCGAGAGTCAAACCACTGATCAATATTTTCAATGTCAACGTGTTCACAGGCTTCTGTATTCTGTAAAACCGTTGCTAAGTTAGCTGCTAAAATAGCTCCTTCATCAATGTTCATGCCTGAATTTTCTTCATTGCTAGGGAAAAGTTTTTTCCATGCTTTGGTTATGGTACTTGATTTTACCATGTTCCAAGCTCTTGATACCTCATAAATTGCATCCAACACTGTCAAGTTCTTCCAAAACATTTTTGGGTCAATTCCCTCACCCATGTATTTCTGGAGAAGTCCTGCTCGGTAGTATCTTTTTACTGTGGCTAGAACTCCCTGACTCATAGGTTGAATTAGACTTGTGACATTTGGTGGCAAATATTTCACAATTATTCTGCCATCATCTGAACTCAATAATTCTTCATTTGGATGTGCTGGGGGAAAATCCAAAAGAAGCACTGCTTTTTCTAGAAGCCCCTGAGACTTCAAATGCTTCTGCACTTGTGGCACAAAGTATTTTTCAAACCACTGTCTGAAAACAGAATGTTCTATCCATGCACTTTTTTGACTGAAATAAGTGACAGGAAGGTTTGAAAGGTCAGCTCCTTTGAATGCACGGGGTTTTTTTGCTTTTCCCACAACACAAAGATTAAGTTTGTGCAAACCAGTGGCATTTGCACAACACATAATAATGATTCTCTCTCTGCTTGATCTATAACCAGAGGTATTTTGCTCAGTTTCAAGAGCTAATGTCCTTGATGGTAGACATTTCCAGAACAATCCAGTTTGATCAGCACCATAAATCTGCTCAGGCTGTAGATTCTCTCTCTCAACAAATTCCTGAAAGTTACCGCAAAATTCACTGGCAGCAGTTTCATCTCCTTTTAACTTTGTTCCTTTACCAGCAGCCTTTGGAATACCGTGGCGCTGCTTAAACCGAGTTAGCCAGCCAGATGACGCATTAAAATCACCTTCCATCCCCAGAGCATCAAAAAAGAATTTGGCTTGTTTTGCACAAATTGTTCCAGACACTGGAATCCCATCTGTTTTCTGTTGGTTAAACCACTCTATCATAACCCTATCCAGTTCCTCATATGTTGATGACTTCATTGACTTACGTTTGGATACCCCACTGGTAGGATCCGAACTGTTTGCATAGTTTATTATCCTTTCTTTGTTCTTTTTAATATCACGAACTGTGGATTCACCAATTCCATACACCACAGAAAGCTTTTTGAAAGAGATGCCTTCCTCAAGTTTCTTAATAATGTCAAGCTTGTCCTTAATTGTCAACACCACACGCTTACGTTTCCCCAACATTTTAAGAACAAGATATTTAACAACTTAGACTTGAATACAGTGAGACTAGGAAATGGGGTTTTACGATCCCTTTCTTGACCCCACCTAGACCTAGATGGATGGTGTGCTGCTCAATTTCCAAGCCTGGCCTACCAAGAATTTCTTCACTTCGCTGTTTTAAAGCCTACAAAGTTCTTTCTACAAGGACTAGTTTTAATTAACCCTGTCTTCTTTCTTCCTCCTCACTCAGTTTGAGGTCTTTTCCTGTACTGCACTCTCAAAGGAGATTGCAACTAATACCGTACCAACAAGGTCTCTAAAACAGTCCTATTTTATATTCAGTTCTTGCCATCATTACAGATGAGATACTTTGCTAAAGGAACTAAGACTCAGGTGGGGCTATTTTGGGAAATGTGCTAGGGAATAGTTTAAGAGAGGACTTGTAGACAGGACGTATAGGAACAAATAATGGAAAAACTCATCCCTTGACCTCTGTCTTTGTCAGGCAGTGCACTGTATGGAATGCTGCCTCTTCTAGGCAGGACTGCTAGAGATTATCAAGTGAGTGGTTATGAAAATCATAGGCAAGCGAGGTAAAGCAAGCTGGACAGAAGTGAGCAGTGCAAATAAGGTGAAAATGGACAAGCAGAAAACTTTGTACTTTAACATGACAAACTTACACCTAATGTATTTGGCAACTGGAAAGGCAAAAGGTGGACAAGAGGTGGTGTCACATGATTAAAGAAAGCATTAAAAACTTCATTGGTAGAAATCAGAACTCATGGCAGAGGGTATGAGGTGGAAGGCTCAGTGAAGATGTTAAAATAATCCTGGTGAAAGATGATCCTCGATGGGCCAACAGAAGTAGTTCCTGTGGGGAGCTGTGTAAGCACTCGGTGCCTCCGAAACCTAAAGGAAAATACCAAAAATATTTTTTTTCAATATCAGGGTCTGTGGCATTACTCATATCTATCCTGAAACTGTACTGAGAAAATTAACGCCGCCTATCAGTGTGATGACAAAATCCGACAAATAATGCTTTTAGGCATTATCTGGCGTGACAGCGGGACCTGAATTGCCTACCTCCTGAAATTAAGAGGTCAGAGACAAGCCGTGTTAGCGAGGGCCTCTCCCCGCAGGGCGAGCTCCGGAGCGCGGGACGTCTTTGCTCACGCGGAGGGAGCCCGGATTCCTCCGTGGACGCCGGCGACCAGGGTGTCACCGCCGCAGCGAGCGAGCGCTTGGCCCAGGGGACGCCAGTCAGCGGGCCGGGGGCATCGCTCTCCGCCAGACAGCGCGGCGGCCAGACTGCCCTGAAAGCAAATGGAGTCTCTAGAGGGTTGCTGACACTGGTGGCGCGGTAGCGGCAGCGGCGGCGAGGGGCGAGCGTCGCCGCCGGAGCCGGAAGGCGGGGGATTAGGGTGCACGCGCGCGCCCCCGCAGGAACGCTGTGTCGGCGAGGGGGCGGGGCTTGCGCGGGCGAGTGCGCGCGGCGTGGGGGCGGAGTCTCCAGTGAGGGGGCGGGAGGGGGCGGGGCCGCCACTGCAGCGTCTCTAGGCGCCGCGTGGGTTTCACTAATGGCCTGACTGCTCCGGGCTGCCAACTAGTTCGCCGACCAGCAGGGGGCGGTACAAGTCCATTCTGTCTTGGCCCTTCTTTCAGTGGCTCTCCTCTGCGGGCGAGGCATTCTCCACTCTCAGGTGGAATAAAAATTGCACCACCCTCTGAGGGCTCCGGAGAAAGCTGCGCATCCTCAGGTGCCTCGAGCGGAAGGCGAATGGGGCTGGGCGAGCGCACGTGGGGCGTGTTTACAAATAGCGGCCGTTGCACCCGCGCCTCCCAGCGCCCGCCAGCTGGGACTGGGCCAGTCCGAGCCAGGATCATGAGCGAAGGTAGGAGCGAGCGGACGCGCCCGCTGGCGGAGGGCAGGAAAGCTGGCTCCCCTTGGGGACCGGGTTCAGGAGAGGAGCTATAGGGCTTGCACTCTGCAACACCTACCTGAGCAAGCCCGGGGTCCCTAAGACGCAGGAGGGGTTGGTCAAACCGGGTGTCGACTATTTCCACCCTGGGTGCGCTGCTCCAGGGTTTAAGTCACAGTCACTATAGAAGGGGCCCCTGTGCAAAACCGACTGCACCTGGGAGACGCGTGAGGCTGTGGGAGGCTCCCTCATGAATTTCCTGCCGCCCCTTTACTCCTTCTGCTTCTCGGTAATAAAAGGGAACTGCAGTTTGACAAAGAGTCCCTTGGTTTATTGTAAGTGGAGATACCGTTCGTTTCTATCTTGGCATTCTAAAAGGGCCGAATGCCAGCACCTGTGCACTAGTAACCTTTGCGATGAACCACGCTTTTTCCCCCTTCCCGGACTCGGTTCCTTGTGGGGCCCTCGGAGCCTTCCCAGGGGAAGGGAGTGGCTGCACCTTCCTCCCGCAGCACCTGTTTACCAAGGAAACGCATTTAGCCTTTTCTTTCTGGCGTGTGTGTGTGTGTATAATACTTTGAAAATTGGAAAAGGCTAAAGTTTCTCCAATACCTGAGCGTAAATGTCTAGCCATTTTCGTTAACATAAAGTAGCACAGTAATTCGTCATTTATTTGCAAAGGCCAGATTGTTGCTAAAAACGTTTCAGAAGGGAACTGACCTGAGCATTCGTACTGCAGCAAAGAGATGTTCCTTCTAAGCCTTCTAACTGCCTGACTCCCCCGCCCAAACTGCTCAGTTGCCGTCCTGAAAACCGCAGCCGCGCTGTGTCTGGCGTGAGGGAAAATCGTTGGGCTCCTAGTTAAGCTGCGAAGTGGCTTTTGACAAATACCTGCTTTTCCTGAAGGTAGACCTCCCCCTCCCCCACCCTTCACCGGATCGATCAACCAGGCAGTTTTGGCATCGTGGGTTGACTGTTTTTGGTAAAGTACAACTTTATGCTAGTTTTGTATCACTTTCAAAAGTTTACCTCCCCCCACCCACCCCCCGCAGTTGTAAGAAGCGTGAAAACAGTTGTAGCTGATACATTACCCATTCCTCACACGGGAAGAGAGCTGACATTTCTGAGCGCTAACCAGCGGAGGTGGCTTGTAAGCAGAAGTTAGCAGCCTGGCTTCCCCTTGCCCGCCAGCCTACTGGCGTCACTGGGTCCAATTATATATTTAAATAAAGCAAACCCTGACTCTTCTCTCCCTCCGCCAGTATCTCTGGGGTTTAATTTCCTTCCAGATACCACTTGGATCATTTTCCTGTTTCTGCTGCTTCTCCAGCTTGCTCCTGCCTTTATCTCTTAGAGCGGTTCCCTTTTCATCACCTTGTGTAAGTTCAGCTCTGGAACACGGCCCACACGCCTTGATTTCCCCAAAACACCTCACACAAGGTGGTTGTATTTAGTTGACTTTTAATGAGATTTAACCCTAGACAGCTGTGTCTTTACAGAAGCTAGTTTTCTCTGACTTCTTTTTTATTAGGGGAAGGGATGCTATTTGCCGCGGATTTATATTCAAGTACAAGAGGTGTGTGTGTGGGGGGGGGGGGGGGGAGACCCTTAAAATAGAACATGTTTTGTTAGGAGCCAGGTTGGCCACAGGTAAATTCTTACTGTCTGCTCTTCTCTTTGGGTCATAGCCTTATTCCATCTTTCTATGCCATCCTCTCCTTTCTCCAACATTTTTCTATCTCAAGATCATCTCTCGCCTTCCCTCTCAGCTGTGTGTGAGATCTTGAAGATTCTTATTCCTTTATCATACAGAGCAACTTTGTATCCTTTGTTTTTTTTCTAACTATCCCTTACTGTTCGCTGCAGTTTATTCTCTAATCAGAAGACATTTCACTTCTTAGGGAGTTTTGCCCCAGTATCTCTTTCCTTCTAGGTTCTTATGATAGCCCTTAATCCTAATACTTGTACTATCGGGGATACCTCTGTTTTATGTACAGTGAAACAAAAGCTAAAAAGTATGTGAATCTATCAAACGTAGGTGGCAGAACGGAGAGTAGAGCCAGACCTGTTTGGTTTTAAAAGCAACATGCTCTGCCACACCATCAGAAGTGAGGTCTTTAACTCTCAAAGATGGGGAAAGAGGAAAAACTGATGATTTTTGTGTAAAGTTGTCATTTCTTAAAATGGAATTTTTAAAAAAGATTTTATTTATTTATTTGACAGAGATCACAAGTGGGCAGAGAGGCAGGTAGGCTCCCTGCTGAGCACAAAGCCCAGTGTGGGGCTCAATCCCAGGACCCTGAGATCATGATCTGAGCTGAAGGCAGAGGCTTAACCCACTGAGCCACCCAGTCTCCCCAAAATGGAATTTTTGACATTAACCTACCAAAAAGGCCTTCTAGTTGTGAGGGTACCTTAAATCTGCAACAGTGTTCATCAGACATAGCCTTTGGTTGGTTGGAAGGTTGGTTTTCTGAAGCTACTCCAATTCACCTGAAAGTGAAGCTCCAAATTCCCTTTCTTGCTGAGATAATATCAATGCAAATACATTTTGTGGCCTCATTTTCAGTAGTATGCTTTATGCTTGATAGTGTTACAATAGTAATAGTGTTATAATCTCTAGGTGGAGTAAATTGTGACTTTTAAAGGAACTTCTTTCTTTTTGGGTTTCATTTACTTTATCAGTGACCCTCATTTATTTGGAGATTTTTGTATAAGTAACTCAAATTAGCTACTCTAATTAAAGCTTAAGATAAGGGCATGATACTGTTATATCAGCATTAAACCGATTTAATATCAAGTAGTATTTCTCTCAATAATTGAAAACTACTGTCAATTGAAATAATTTCACAAAAACCATATACTATTCACCTACTTTAAGGGACATTCAATTTTCAGGGGAATTTCTAAAATATAATTTATTTTTCTTTTGGAGAGTGTGTGTGCACAAGCAGGCATGTGGGTGTGTGGGGGGCAAACAGGATGTAGAACTAAAATGAAAACTTGTTCTTTGAAGTCTCTTTTAGCTGTAAAATTATTTTACCTTGTATTATAGACAAAAGTTTGAGGTATTCATTTTTAATATAAAAATTCCTTTTATATGGCTAAAAGTAGAAATACTCTTCCACTTGAAAATTTCTGGAACCAAGTGAAAGATCAGATTACTCACTGGAAAATCCTTTATCTTTTTTTAAGAAGTTGTTAACATGATATTGAAAGATAGTGATTTTTTTTCATAGTCTTGAGTCCTTTCGATGCCCACTAGGAGGCTTTTAAACTTCATTTTGTTTTCTAGGTTTCCTTGTTGGCTGACCATAGGTTGTCAGTTCACTGGCAGCATAGGCAGAGATAAGAGGATGAGTTCCTAGGAAGATAGAAAATTTTAATACAGTCCAAAAAAAAAAAAATTGCTGGTGGAAATGTTTAAGGAAAAGTTATACTTGCTTTCTGAAAAACTTGTGGACATATATCGAGGAAACTGGTGATCTGCTAAGTGATGGTGGCAATGTGGGTTGGAAATTGAGTGAAGTTTGTGTACCCACTCTACCTTTCGAAACCTGCCTGGTTTCCAGCTGTTCTCTAAATGAGCCCTCAGTCCCTTTAGATTGGTCAGATCCATTTTATTGAAAGCCGCTGCACACCACCAGACCACACATGCTCCCTGTCCTCAGCTTCGGGCTTTGACTCTGCTTGCTGTTGTTCTACAAGCCTACAACATCCTCTCCTTGCTCTGTTAATCTGTACATCCTTATGTTCTAGTTTGTCTAGAAACCTTTCCTCAGGGTGCCTGGGTGACTGTCAGTTGAGCATCTGCCTTGGGCTCAGGTTGTGATCCCAGGGTCCTGGGATCAAGCCCCGCATGGAGCCCGCATGAGGTTTCTGGCTTGGCGGGGAGTCTGCTTCTTGCCCTCCCTCCGCACCCTCCACCTCGTGGTGCTCCACGAGCACCACTCATGCTGCTCTCTGTCTCTCTCAAATAAATAAATAAATCTTCAAAAAAATTTTTAAAAAAGCAAAAACAAAAACCCTGCTTCTCCCCGAGGTTACTTCTCAGACCTGATGGGTCAGAATCACCTGGGGTCCAAAATGTAGCTTCTGGGGCTCACTCCAAGGATGGAGCCCAGGAATTTTTGATTTTCAGCAAGCATCCCAAGTGATTCTAACATACTAAAGTTTGAACACCTTGCATACTGACAACCATTTTGAATATAGGTTCTTCCCTCTAATAATATATTCTTTTAGAAGGGAGTTTTTCTTCTACCCTCCACTTTTTTTCTTCTGTAAACCATCTTTGAAGGAAAATAAATACAGAAAAGCAAAAAGGAAAACAAGCATACCAGCATTCAGAGATAATAACTCTAAACATTTTGGGGTGTAGCCGTTGTCTTTCTTATATCAATGTAATTATCTCATATATAGTGTGTGTGTATACATTTTTTAATGAGAACAGTAAGTCCTAATATACATAAAAGTTTATATGTACTCTTAATAGCGTATTATATTTTATTATTGCTTCTCATCAGCCAAATATTACCAGGAATACACCTGTTGCCAAAACTGGGCTTACTGCCGCAGCAAGGGAGACCCAGCCTTACTTTGGAAAACCATGGAGCTTGTTACAGGATTTGGGTAAGGTGATTTTAGGGAGGCTTTCAGGAAGTAAGGAATCTCTTCTGGATTGGGAGCTCTCAGAAGGCAGGAGCAATTTGACTCTTGAGTATCTTAATTTTTATTCCAGAATCTAGAGGGCGAGGCTAGAGTGTCATTGTAGTCAGTCATGGTAGTCAGTCCTGCAAGCTAGGACGGGGGGATGTTTGGTCATTTTTGTGGTTGCACTGCAGTTCCCACTCCCTTCTTACATTTCTATTCAAACGGAATTGTGCAGTGATCTTGTTTTTTGTCTTATTTTACCGCAGTCATAGAGAGTCCTCCTCTAATGTCTATGAAGCTGTTTAGGCTCCTCAGGGTAACATGATGCCTAACTTCTTCCAAGCTTTCAGCAAATCCTCAAAGGATCTAGGGTCCAAAAAGCTTAAATGATAATCATTGGTAGATAAACTTATTCAGCTTTGAGACTATCCCTTATTTAGTTATGTAGATAATATCACAATGCAATTCTTAGATTCTCTTACGGTTGAAGATGACCACTATTAATACCTGGCTTCCATGCTTCTAGTTTAAAAAGGCCCCATGATAATGCTTCTGAAACAGCTTCAATCAATTTTCAAAGTTTTCATCACCCAAAAATAAATCCCATACCGTTAGCAATCACTTCCCATCCCTCTCGCCCCCAACCCTCTCTCCTGCTCCTCAGCCTTTGGCAGCCACTTGTCTCTGTGGATTTGCCTGTTGTAGACATTTCATATAAATAAAATCATATAATATGTGTACTTTGTGGCTGGCTTCTTTCATTTAACATAAAGTTTGCAAGGTTCATTTTCTAGGATGAATCAGTATGTCATTGTATGTATGTTATCAGTACATCATTTTTTTAATTGCTGAATAATCCATTATATAGACATATGAAATTTTATTAATCCATTCATCAGTTGTTGGACATTTAAGTTTCCATTGTTAGATGCTTATGAATAACATTGGTATCAACATCTATGTGCAAGCTTTTGTACATACGGACATTTGGGTGCTCGCTTCGGCAGCACATATACTAAAATTGGAACCATACGGACATTTGGATATATGTTTTCATTTCTCTTAGATATATAACAGATTAGGATTGCTGGGTCATATATTTAAACTTTTTTAAAAGGATTTTTAAAAATTACTTATTTGAGAGAGAGGGAGAGCTTGAGCATAGGGGGGAAGAAACAGGCTCCTCTCTGAGCAGGGAGCCCAACATGGAACTCGATCCCAGGACCCTGGGATCATGACCTGAGCTGAAGGCAAATGCTTATCTGACCAAGCTACCCAGGTGCTCCTATGTTTAAACTTTTGAGGAGCTATTTCTAAAGCAGGTGACATCTTTACAGTGTATGGGTACCCTGTCTTAGTTCATTCATACTGCTAGAACAAACTACCACAGACTGGGTAGCTTATCAACTACAGAAATTTATTTCTCACAGTTTTGGAGGCTGGGAAGTCCAAGGTTAAGGTGCCAGCGGATTCAGTGTGATGGCCAGTTAGGACTCCCTGGATCAGAAATGGTTCCTTCTTTCTGCGTCTTTCCACATGGGGGGAAGGGTAAGGGATCTCTGGGTTTCTTTTTTTTAAAGATTTTATTTATTTTTTTAACAGACAGCGATCACAAGTAGGCAGAGAGGCAGGCAGAGAGAGAGGAGGAAGCAGGCTCCCTGCTGAGCAGAAAGCCCAATGCAGGGCTCTATCCCAGGACCCTGGGATCATGACCTGAGTCAAAGGCAGAGGCTTTAACCCACTGAGCCACCCAGGCGCCCCTGGGTTTCTTTTATAAGCACACTAATTCCATTCACAAGGGTCCCATTCTCATGATTCCACCTCCAAATGCCATCACACTGAGCATCAGGATTTCCACATATGAATTTTGGAGGGACATAAACATTTAGACTGTAGCAGTCTTCAATTTCTCCACATCCTCACCAACACTTGTTATTATCTTTTTGATTTATCATCATCCTAGTGTGTGTGAAGTGGTATGGCATTGTGGTTTTGATTTGCATTTCTCTGATGACTGACTCAAGAGTCACTTTGTGCTTATTTGTTATTTATGGTTCTTTTTAAAAAGATTTTATTTATTTATTTGACAGATAGAAATCACAAGTAGGCAAAGAGGCAGGCAGAGAGAGAAGAAGGGAAGCAAGCTCCCTGCTGAGCAGAGAGCCCGATGCGGGGCTCGATCCCAGGACCCTGGGATCATGACCTGAGCCGAAGGCAGAGGCTTTAACCCACTGAGCCACCCAGGCGCCCCTAATATTTATGTTTTTATGTATTTTTTATATTTATGTATTTTTGGGGGGGAGAAATGTTGATCCAGTTCCTTAGCTCAATTTTTATCTTGATTATAATAGAGTTACAATTTTGAGTGCTGAATAATCCAATTTACTCTTCCTCCACTGGCTTTCTTAGATGAGAGACATAATAAACTTCTGAGGAGTATCTTGTGTTTTTAGCCCAACTGATCTTGAAAATACTGTTTGGCCATAGGAGACTCTTAATCTCACAGAACAAACTGACGGTTGCTGGGGGGAGGGGAGTAGGGAGAGAGTGGTTGGGTTATGGACAATGGGGAAGGTATGTGTAAACCTGGAGATTCACAGACCTGCACCCCTGGGGCTAATAATCCATTGTATGTTAATTTAAAAAATTTAAAAAATTTAAAAAAAGAAAATACTCTTTGGAAGATACTGTCCTTTTACTTAAGGATTCATATGATAAATTCCGAGTATTTTTAACGTCAGGAAAAAAAAAATGTGACTTCCAGATGAACTAGCTTTTTCTGACTTAAGAACTCAATATGTCCATTTTAGCACTGACTTGCACAAATCTGTCAGCTTAAGAATGTGCTTTAATTGCCATAGGTAATTCATTTTGATTTCCTAGTGCTTGTCGTTTTCTTATTACTGACTGTATTTTAAAATTTTTAATGTTTTAATGGTAACTCTCTTTTTATATTACAGTTATCTCAATCATTGTTTTGGAAGCATGTAAACAATAAAATGAAGAGACCAGATAGGCAATACTTAGTGATAAGCTGTGATAAATAAGTGATAAAATAAAAGTTTATCTTAGTGATAAACTTTTTGGGTTCCAGAAACAGTCTGGTTCGTACTCCTGCCACCTATCAGCAATGGAATCTCCTATTGGTTTTATAAAACCTTTCACATTTGGAAAATGGGAGTAAAAATCATACTGATTGTGGTTTTGTTAATAAGGATGAACTGAAATAATGTGTTTAAATCACTTTGCAGAGTACCTAACACTCTGCACTAAGCACTAATACTAGCTTTAATTTTATTATTTCCTGCATCTTTTAATTAGAAGGAAATACCTATCATCTCTTAAACTAAGAAAGGAGGCTTTGAAAGGAGCTATAGCTAGCTAAGAGACAACTGTGGTGGGAAAGGCCAGATTAATTCATACACATATAATGATACTGTAGAGCATTTATGAGGGTGGATTATATATCTATGGTTGTACTTATTTTTTTTAATTAACTATGGTGTACTTACTAAGGGATTCACAAAACTACCTCAGGGTTCTTATTTCTTTAACCCAAAACAGATGCACATTTTCGGTCTTTGCTTTAATCCTAAATCACAGCATATTACAAATATTGTGGTTTGGGCAGATTTTTAGAGTTAATAATTTGAATATATATGTATACACACATAAATACACCTATATATCCATACCCACCAACACCCACATATACATACTTTCCCCCCAGCTCTTCTCTCTCTAAACTTAACTTGTAGTGTTCACAAATTTCTGTTTTTCCCTCTCCCTTATGTTCTTTTCCTTTGGGGATGTAATAGTGGAACTACCTAACAATTTGGAAAGTCCCCTATCAACATGTACCGAAATTGATGTACAATTACGTGATTGCTTGTTGAGAAGAAACTTATGGGATTATTAAGCCATCATTTTGAAGCTGACTGGAATTTTAAAATTTCTCACTTCAATGGGCAGTTTGTTTCCAGTACTGTTAAAAAGAAACAGGCTGATTTATTTAACAAAGATCTCTGTTAACACAATACAGGAGTTAATTTTGCACTGAACTTTTTGTTCCTAAGTTGTTGGTTTTCTTTTTTTAAACAATGGGTGATTTTAGCTTGTCATTGCTACAGTCACAGAAGAGAAAGGTTTTAGGTGAGTTTTTAAACATTTATTTGAGTATAGTTGACATACAATTTTACATTAGTTCCAGATGCACAGCATAGTGATTCAGCCTCTCTGTATGTTATGTGCACTGCAAGGGTAACTGCCATCTGTCACCACACAATGATATTATAATACTGTTGATGGTGTTCCTGTGGTGGGCCTTTCATTCCAGTGACTTAATCATTCCATCTTAAGCCTGTATCTCCCACTTCCCTTCATCCATTTTGCCCATTCCTCTGCCCCCCTTCCATCTGGCAATCATCAGTTCTCTGTAATATAGATCTGATTCTGTTTTTTTGTTTATTCATTTGATTCATTTAAGACATTCCACACATGAATTAAATCATTAGGGCATTTATCTAGGTCTGACTTATTTCATTTAGCATAATACCCTTTAGGTCCATCCTTGTTATTACATATGGCAAGATCTCATCCTTTTTTATGGCTGCATAATACTCCTGTGTGCGTGTATGTATATGGGGGGTGTGTGTGTGTATCATCTAGGTTTATCAGGGATATTGGTCTGTTGTGTGTGTGTGTGTGTGTGTGTAGTATTTTTGACTGATTTTGGTATTATCAGGGTATTGCTGATTTTGTACAATGTATTTGGTAGCTTTCCCTGTTCTTCTGCTTTTTCATTATATGCTCTAGCTCCGTCCATATTGTTGCAAATGGCAAGATTTCATTCTTTTTATGGCTGAAAAATATTTTTATATATATAGTATATATATACACTATATATTGTATATAATATCTATATTGTGTGTGTGTGTATATATATATATACACACACACTACATTTTTTCTTTATCCATCTATTGATGGACACTTGAGATGCTTCCAGCTATTGTAAATAATGCTGCAGTAAACATAGGGATGCATATATGCCTTCGAATTACTGTTTTTGTATTCTTTTGGTAAATACCCAGTAGTATGATTACTGGATCATAGGGTAGTTCTATTTTTAATTTTTTTAGGACCTTCTGTGTTGTTTTCCACAATGTCTACACCAATTTGGATTCACATTAGCAGTGCACTCAGGGCTCCTTTGTCTCCAAATCCTCATCAGTACTTGCTGTTTCCTGTGTTTTTTATTTTAACTATTCTGACATGTGTGAGCTGATATCACATTGTGGTTTTGATTTGCATTTCCCAGATTAGTGATGTTGCACATATTTTCATGTGTCTGTTGACCATCTATATATCTTTGCAGAAGTGTCTATTCATGTCTTCTGCCCATTTTTTCATTGGATTATTTAGGGGTTTTGTGTGTTGAGTAGTATACATTCTTTATATATTTTGGATATTAACCCTTTATTGGATATGTCATTCGCAAATATCTTCTATTCAGTAGGTTTTCAGAATTGTTGGTTGTTTCATTTGTTGTGCAGAAGCTTTTTATTTTGATACAGTCCCAATAGTTTATTTTTGTTTTTGTTTTCCTTGCCTCAGGAGACATATCTAGAAAAATGTTGCTACAGCTGACATCAGAGAAATTGCTGCTTGTACCCTTCTCTAGGATTTTTATGGTTTCAGGACTCATGTTTAGGTCCTCAACTCATTTTGAATTTATTTTTCTGTATGGTGTAAGAAAGTGGCCCATTTCTTTCTTTTGCATATAGCTGTCCAGTTTTCCCAATACTGTTTGTTGGTGAGACTGTCTTTTCCCCATTGTATATTCTGGCCTTCTTTGTTGAATATTAATTGGCCATATTATTGTGGATTTATTTCTGGGATTTCTGTTCTCTTCCATTGATCTGTGTGTCAGTTTTCATGTCAATACCATACTGTTTTGATTACTACAGCTTTGTAATAGGACTTGAAGTTTGGATTATGATTCCTCCAGGATTTTTTTTGTTTGTTTTTTTGGTTTTTTTGTGTGTTTTTTGTTGTTGTTGTTCTTTCTTTTCTTCTTTGTTTTTGAAATTGCTTTGGCTATTTGGAGTCTTTTGGTGTCATACAACTTTTAGGATTGTTCTAGGTCTGTGAAAAACACTGTTGGTATTTTGATAGGCACTGCATTAAATCTGTAATTGCTTTGGGTATTATAGACATTTTAACAATATTCCAACCCATGAGCATGGAACATCTTTCCATTTCTTTTCATTGTCTTGAATTTTATTTTTTAATCAGTGTTTTATAGTTTTCAGAGCACAGGCCTTTCATCTCTTTGGTTAAGTTTATTCCTAAATATTTTATTCTTTTTTGGTGCAGTTGTAAATGGGATTGTTTTCTTAATTTCACTTTCTGTTTCTTCACTAGTAGTGTATGGCATTGCAACAGATTTCTGTACCTTGACTTTTGTATCCTGCAACTTCACTGAATTTATGTATCAACTGTAACAGTTTTTTTTGCTGGAGTCTTTGGAGATAGGCATTTCTGTGTATAATATCATGTAATCTGCAAATAGTAAAAGTTTTACTTCTTTTCATCTTCAATTTGAATGCCATTTATTTTTTGTTGTTGTTGTCTGATTGGTCCAGGTAGGACTTCCAATACAATGTTGAATAAAAGTAGAAAAGCTTTCAGGTATTCCCCATTGAGTAAGATGTTAGCTGTGGGTTTATCATGTAAGGTCTTTATTATGTTGATGTATGTTCCCTTTAAACATACTTTGCTGCGAGTTTTTAACCATGATTCAATGTTGTACTTTGTCAGATGTCTTTCTGCATCTATTGAAACAATCTTACAGTTTTTATCCTTTCTCTTGTGGTTGTGATGTATCATGTTGATTGATTTGTGAATGCTGAACCACTCTTGCATCCTAGGAATACATCACACTTGATCATGTTGAATTTTTTTTTTTTTTTTTTTTGTATTGCTGGATTCAGTTTGCTAATATTTTGTGGAGGATTTTTGCCTCTGTGTTCTTCAGATTGGCTTGTATTTCTTTTTTGTGGTGTCTTCACCAGGTTTTGGTATTAGGATAACATTGGCCTCATACAATAAATTTGGAAATTTTCCTTCCTCTTCCATTTTGTGAAATAGTATGAGAAGAATAGGTATCAACTCTTCTTTAAATGTTTCATAGAATTTGTCTATGAAGCCATGTGGTCCTAGGCTTTTGTTTGTTGGGAGCTTGATTACTGATTCAGTTTCTTTACTAATAATCAGGTGAAATTTTTATTTCTTCCTGCTTCTGTTTTGGTAGGCTGTATGTTTCTAGAAATTGATCTGTTTTTTCTAGGTTGTCCAATTTGTTGGTATATAAATTTTCATGATATTCTCTAAAAATTGTTTGTATTTCTATGGTGCCCATTTTTGTGTGGGTTTTTTTTAAGATTTTATTTATTTATTTGACATAGAGAGATCACAGGTAGGCAGGGGGGTGGGGAAGCAGGCTCCCCACTGAGCAGAGAGCCTGATGTGGCCTTGATCCCAGGACCCTGAGGTCATGACCTGAGCTGAAGGCAGAGGCTTAACCCACTGAGCCACACAGGTGCCCCTGGTGCCCGTTTTTATTTCTCCTCTTTCAATTGTAATTATGTGAGTCCTCTCTCTATCTATCCATCTCTGTCCCTCTCTATCTTTCTCTCTCTCTCTGGATGGGTGTGGTTAAAGTTTTATCAATTTTGTTGATCTTTTCAAAGAACCAGCTCTCTGTTTCATTGGTCTGTTCTATTGGTTTTGGGGTTTTTTTGGTTTGTTTGTTTGTTTTAGTTTCTCTGTCATTTATTTCTGCCCTAATCTTTATTATTCCTTCCCTCTGCACGGGTTTTTTTTTTGGGGGGGGGGGGTTGTTTGTTGTTCTTTTTCTAGCTCCTTTAGGTGAAAGGTTAGGTTTGAGATTTTCCTTGCTTGTTGAGATAGGCCTGTATTGCTATAAACTCATAGGACAGTTTTGCTGCAAACCCCAAATTTTAAATTGTTTAAAATTTGTTGAGACTTGTTTTATGGCCCAATATGTGATCTATTCTGGAGAATATGTGCACTTGAAAAGAATGTGTATTCTAGTGTTTTAGGGTGGAATATTCCTAATGTATCATCGAATGTGTAATTCAAAGATGTTGTTTCCTTGTTGATTTTCTGTTTAGATGATCTGTCCATGTATGTTAAAGTCCCCTACTATTGTGTTACTAACAGATAGTTCCTTTATGTTTTTATTAACTACTTTATATACTTGAGTGCTCTCTTGTTGGGTGCATAAGTATTTATAATTGTTATCTTCTTATTGGATTGTCTCCTTTATGCATATGTAGTGTCATTCTTTGTCTCTTGGACAGTCTTTGTTTTAAAGTCTGTTTTGTCTGATATAAGTATTGTTATCCTGGCTTTCTTTTGTCATCCATTTGCATGATAAATATTTCTCCATCCCCTCACTTTGAATCTACAGGTGTCATTAGATTTGAAATGAATCTCTTGTAGGCAGCATATAGATGGATCTTGCTTTTTAAAAAAATTTTTTAAATTTTTTATTTTTTTTTAAAGATTTTATTTATTTATTTGACAGGCAGAGAGGCAGGCACAGAGAGGGGGAAGCAGGCTCCATGCTGAGCAGAGAGCCCGATGCGGGGCTTAATCCCAGGACCCTAAGATCATGACCTGAGCTGAAGGGAGAGGTTTAACCCACTGAGCCACCCAGGCGCCCCTGGATCTTGCTTTTTTATCCATTCCATCACCCTGTGTCTTTGATTGAACATTTTATCCACTTTCATTCAAGGAAATTATTGTTACTTGTTTTGTGGTTTTTTTCGTTTTTCTCTGATCTTTTCTTCACTTACTCTTTGATAGTTCATTGACTTTCATTGGTGATATACTTGATTCCTTTCTCTTTATTTTTTGCATATCTATTACTGGTTTTTGACTTGTTACAATTAGGTTTGTGTTTAACATCTTCTGCATATAATAGTGTATATTGAGTTAATTTTGAGCCTATTCTTTACTCCTTTCCACCCCACATTTTAGGTACCTGGTGTAATATTTTACACCCATTTATTTTGTGAGTCCTTTGATTTTTATAGATATATTTATTTTTACTGCTTTTGTGTTTCCCACTTCTCATACTCATGGTCTTTCCACTCAGAGTCCTCCTTTTGTAGAGGGCTGATTTAGTGGTCATGACCTCCTTTAGATTTCATTTGTCTGAGAAGCTCTTTTTCTTTCCTTTTGTTCTTAATATTAGCATTGCTAGGTAGATTATTCTTGGCTGCACATTTTTCTCTTTTGGCACTTTGACTATATCATGCTTCTCTCTTCTGGCTTGCAAAGTTTCTGCTGAACATCTTCTGATCGCCTTATAGGGGTTTCCTTGTATGGAATTACCTTATTTTTTCTTGCTACTTTTAAAATTATCTTTTTATCACTACTGTTTGCCATTTTAATTACTATGTGTCTTGGTGTGGACCTCCTGGGGTTGATTTTGTTAGGGACTGTTTGTGCATCCTGGATCTGGAAATCTGTTTCCTTCCCCAAATTAGGAAAGTTTTCAGCTATTATTTCTCCCAATTTTCTGACCCTTTCCCTCTCTTATTCTTCTAGGATCCCTATAATGTGAATGTCATCATACTTGATGGAATCACTGAGTTCCCTAAGTCTGTTCTCATTTTGCATAACTTTTTTTTCCTCTCACCTGCTCAGTTTGTTTACATTTCATTACTGTCCTCTAGGTTACTGATTCATTCTTTTGCTTCTTGTAGCCTGCTACTTATTTCATCTTTTGTATTTTTAATTTCATTTATTGTATTCTTCACCTGTGACTGGTTCTTTTGGTATCTCTTTGTTAAGGGTCTCACTAATGTCCTCCACTCTTTTCTCAAGTATAGTGAGTATCTTTATGATCATTACTTTAAATTCTCTGACGTATTAGTTATCTCCATTTCACTTAGGTCTCTTTCTGTGATTTTGTCCTGGTCTTTCATTTGAGACATATTCCTCTGTCTCCTCATTTTGTCTAGCTCGGTTTCTGTGTGTTAGGAATGTCAATTATGCTTCCTGCTTTTGAAAGTAATGGCTTAATGAAGAAGAGGCCCTATAGTGTCGTGCAGTGCAGAGTTCCCTGCTACCCAGAACCTGTCATTTCAGGGAGTGTCTCCTGTGTGTGTGTTGCATGTGCCCTGCACTCTTCTGCAGAGTCTCTTTTTTGCCTCTTGTGACAGTGTTTGGTTCCTGGCCCCAGTGCATGGTTTTTAAAATGTGTGTGTCAGTCTGCTTGTAAAATGACACTGGCTGCCACCAGCTCCAGGGCTGGGTGTGGGGTGGAGGGGCAGGTGCAGTTTTAGCACGGTGTGCAGTGGGGTTCTGCAGGGTCTGTTGCCATACCACTATCACCTGGACCAACACTTCATAAAGCATGCTCATCAGGAGACATGGTATTGGCAAAGTTTGATCTGGTCTTCTGGGTTGTGGGGACCCATGGCAATAGGACTGAGGCAAGTGTGACTGGAAATGGCTGATCTACTGAAGTGTGAGGGAGCAGGGCTGATGTAAGCAAGGTAAGTAGTGAATGTCAACACTGTGTGTTTATGCTGAGGGGCAGAAGAGGGAATTGGTACCTGCCAACATCTTTGTTCTTGGTGGAGTCTTGCCCCTTTAGAACATGCTCTGAAATGAGTAAAGAGCTCTTTCTCCCATATGCCCCAGGCATTTTTCAAACTGCTGCTTCTATGCTGTATCATCAGAGGGCTCTTTGTGGTGCTGTCTCTTTAAGGGCAGGGACTTGGCTTCCTTTTGCCATCCCAGCTTTCCCAGAACCAAGCTGCTGATTTTTTTTAAATTCCAGGAATTAAGTCCTGCTGGTTGGAAGAACTCACAAAATTGGGTCCCCCTGGCTTTCGGAGCCAAAAGTCATGGGGATTCATTTTCCCTGTGCAGCCTCCTCGATTTGATAGCATGTTTCTTGCCCTTCTCCATGCCTCTGTACCCCTTCACCTCCCAGCCCCCAACAGCCCTGATCTATTTCACTTCCTACTGTGTCTTCACTCTCCCAACACTCTTTGATGTGGCCTCTTCTCTGCTTTTAGCTGTGGAGTTTGTTCTGCCAGTCTTCAGGTCATTTTCTAGGTTATTTATACTGATGTAAGTGTTATCTTTTTGTATCTATAAGATGAGATCAGCTTGGGGTTCTCTCATTCTGCCATCTTTTCAGCCTCCCTAGTTTGAGGCTTTTTGATGTCAATGATTAGGAAATTGATTTATCTCCGGTTGCAGTAGTTAAGTGTTTGATCAGTAGGAGTTTTGCTATAGTTCAATGAAGAAGGACATTTTTATATATAAAATAGAGATATAACACCAATTTTTGTCTATAAATAATAAACTATTACAGCTATAGTCATGTGAGATATTATTAAACAGTTGACTGCCACATGAATGCACAGCAGTCCTATAGCAGCAACCCTCCATCTTTCCTAAAAGTTCATGACCCATGACAGCCTAGCATATTATAACTCATATGAGTTTAAGGGCTTCCAGGAATTGAAGTTATATCCATTAAAAATAATCCACTGGAGAGAAACATAGTCTGCAATAGTAATTGGCACATGGTATTGTCTTAGTAAATATTTGATTGTTAAGTGAGTAAATAAGTGAAGGCTTGAGTTTCTATTCTGTATGTACATTTTATCAGCTGTGTGATTGAGCAAGTAGTTTGGTTTCTGAGTTTCCATTGTTTTTTTGTTGTTGTTGTAAAATGGGAATGTCAGCCTTTATCTCCTAGCTTTTTTTCATGTCGATTAAATGAGATAATATAAATACATGTGTTTAATAGTATTTTTTTAAAAACTCTAAAGGCACCTCTTTTTGTTCTAATATTTTTCTCAGTTGGAATATTGGTTTGCTATTTATACCTTGTAATTGGCAGTGATGTTCATGTCATTGCCCTTAGCCTATTCACAATTGGAAACCAGGTGCATTCCAAACAGGGATTTACCTTTCTTAACTTAATGCATTTGTGAAAACCTAAGTCTCAGCATAGGTTTGAAACCTAGCTTTGCCCATTATTGGCTTTGTAAGTCTGAACCTCCCTTGAGCCTCAGTCTCATTTGACAAACATAAATAATAGGTTGCTGTGGAATTGTCATAACTAAATGAGAACATATGTGAAAGCTTTTGGCAATAAACAGTTATTAGTAAATTCTTCCTACACTCCCTTCATGAGGTTAAACATCTTTTAATTCTAATTCTGGGAATAGTTATTCAGTTAATAGGAATATTTTCTTATTTTTTCCATACATATATGAATTATAATAATGTTTTATATATAACAAAAGGGTTTTTTTTTAATTTCTGGATTTTAAAAAATATAAACTATATTATTTATTAGTCTTGTAGTGGGTCAGGGCTATGCCAGCCATAAGTTATACATGATTATTTTAAGAGTGGAATTTTATTTTAAAAAGTCAAAAGTCAAAAGTAATTTCCTCAAGAATTTCAACTTAATCTTTATTCTGAGGAAGGATTTGAAAAAATTTAGTGGAATCTTTTTGGTAAAAAAAATGTTGAAAATGAACTCAAATATTAAGGGCTACAAACCTATCTTTCCATGAGTACTATACTCCAGCTTATTCCTTCTTACACATTTTTATATTAATGTAATTATAGGTTGTAATTCAATTTTCTTATAGGATTAAAAATATTTATATCATTTTTCTTCCATTTTATTAAGATAAAATGGACATATAACTATAAATTTGAGATGTACAACATTTGGTAATAAATATATTGCTAAAGGACCACCACAGTAAGTTTAGTTAACATCCATCATCTCACATCCCTGTACATACAGATTTTTCTTTCTTGTGATGATAACTTTTGGGATCTACTCAGTAGCTTTCAAATATAAGGACAGCATTAACTATAGTCACTATGCTGAACACTACATATGCAAGACTTAGTCATCTTAGAAATGCAGGTTTGTACCTTTTGACTACTTTCATCTGTTTTTTCACACTATTATTTTTCATTCTTTTTCAGATCTCTGGATTTTTTTTTCTTCTAAAATCCCTTACAGGGGCGCCTGGGTGGCTCAGTGGGTTGGGCTGCTGCCTTCTGCTCAGGTCATGATCTCAGAGTCCTGGGGTCGAGTCCCACAAATGGCTATCTGCTCAGCAGGGAGTCTGCTTCCCTTCCTCTCTCTCTGCCTGCCTCTTGCCTGCTTGTGATCTCTCTCTGTCAAATAAATAAATAAAATCTTAAAAAAAAAAATTTCAAATCCCTTACAAATCATGTTTATGCTCACACATTTTCAATTTTTTTTCTGATGATACTCATGGGATCCCTATTTCTTATCCTGACTTGGAAGTGAGTCCTAAAGTGCTTCCAGTGACAACCAAAGATTTATCACCACACATTTTAATGCATTAGTTGTACAAATATTTGTTGTGGGGCTTGGGAGGAAATACCATAAGATATTACTCTGTCCTCAAAAGATTTCAATCAAGAAAGGTAGATTTGCAAACTATAACAATCCCATGTGTAAATATTTTACTAGTGGTTTAAACCAGCCATATGTCCGTACAGAGAAGCAGTGATAGTCAGGAATGCTAGTGGCATTGGTGTTGGGCATTGAAAAAGAAAAAATTGCAAAGAAATTTCTGGCAAATACAAGATCATAAACAATAGTTCTGAAGTGAGACAGTGTTCACCTTAATTTAAAGAACAACAATGTATTTGTTTCCTATTGGTGCTATAACAAATTACCAGAAACTTAGTGGCTTCCAGCAGCACAACATTATTTTCTTACTGTTCTAGAGATCAGAAATCTGAAATCAGGAACCCATATGATTAGATTGAGCCCAGAGAATCCAGGATAATCTTCCCATCTCAAGATCTGTAATTTAGGGGCGCCTGGGTGGCTCAGTGGGTTAAAAACCTCTGCCTTCGGCTCAGGTCTCTGCTCAGTGGGGAGCCTGCTTTCTCCTCTTTCTCTGCCTTCCTCTCTGCCTACTTGTGATCTCTGTCTGTCAAATAAATAAATAAAATCCTAAAAAAAAAAAAAAATCTGTAACTTAAATATACCTGCAAGATCTCATTTGTCATGCAAAGTGATGTATTTACAAGTTTTGGGAACTGGGAAGTGGACATCTTTTGCGGGGGGTAGGGGGTATTATCCAGCCCACCACAACAGAAAGGCTAGAATTTAAGGTATGTAATGGGGATAAAAATGGTATGGAATTTGATTTTGAAACACTCTGAAAGCCATGCTAAGGAGTTTGGAACTTAATCTATAAGCCAGCAGCGTTTATTCTTTAAAAAAAGTTTAAAAATATGAAAATAGATGCTCAATTCCATGTGTATACACTCAAAATTCAGATATAATTACTTGGATCATCACAGATCCCTTGAAGGTAATATAAGGAGCCTTTAGACCTAAAGAGAAAGAAATGAGCAGGAAAGTAACATAATCAAATCTGCTTCATAAGTGTAGTTAGTAGTGTAGTTGAACCAAAGGAATGCTGATGAGGCACAACATTTAAAAATTCTTTAATTAAAAAAAATGGCTGGAAGAATTGAGAGGAAATTGGCTTGAAAATTTTTTCGGAGATAGAATAAATAGGCTATGATGATTAAAGAAGCCAAGGAAGGCTGAAGCAGCCTTTGAGATATTTATGAAAAGGCTCTTAATGTATACTTGCTACTGAAATTTCCTCCCACTGTGTGACTGATTTCTGGAGTCCTCCTGAAATCAAATGCAACTTCCTATTCAAACATGTTCTGTTGTCCGGCTAATCAGTTCCTTCTGTTAGTAGGGTAACTATATAATAAATATTCTAAACTGAGACAGTGATTCTTTTAAACCATTTTTTAAGATCTTCAAATAAAACTTATAAAACTTACTTATAAAACCGAAAATGGATATTTCTGTAAAGCTTCCTTTATAGGATGTGGTGGCCCAGAATATCTCCTGGTGGAATATTTTGAGATGGTCAGCGTAAGCCTTCTCTGGTCCTCATCTCATAAACTGGCCCATAGGACCTTGTGTTGGAGTTAGAGGTAGAGGAATGAAGCCTTGTTGTCAAGGTGAAAACGCACAGGGCCAGCAGTGAAAAGATCTTTGCAATGAAGAGAGAGACTTTTTAGTGAAGGATCATATCGAAATGCCATCTGTTGGGAGTGATATTTAGAAAAGTCCCTAGGGATGTCATGGACTTTGGTTAGTGTTCTCGTGGCATTGTCCTTTTTGTAAAGTTGAAGTTCAATTCATCTCGGTCTGAATATTTAGATTTTTTTGTTCTGCTAGCTCTTTTTCTCTAAAATGTATTTCACCCTCAAGTACAGAATTGGATCCATTTAGCTTTTTACCCATTGCCTCCCTTCTTGCCACTCTTGATCACTCCTCATGAAGACTGTTACCTCTTAAGGATGGTTCTAGGATATCTATCCTACTTTCTCCAAGGTAGTTAAATTTTAAGAATTTTACATTTCAGACAGCTTGGTAAATTGTACACGTGGCCTTTTCTTCTTTATAGGGTTGATATGAATGAGTGAAAACTTAAACCTCAGATGAGAGAACAATACAAAATCCAAGGATCACTGACCATGCCTTCATCCCCCAAGGAAATCTGAAGTGATGAGGACTGGAAGTTCGTTTCATCTCCCACAGTCTCATATAGCTTCTTTAGGAGATGCTTAAGCTTGAAGACGAGGCTGCCCAGCATCTCTTCACGGCACCCAAGAGCCATCTTTGAGCTGTCCCTGGTTGCCAGTGACAGCAAATCACAGCAAATCATATAAGACACCCACAGCATCTGCTCAAAATCAAACCTGCCTCCACATATTTACCACTTACAGCATTTCTGATTCCTCTTAGTAGATCCAGCTTTTCCATCTGGTATCCCTTCCCTTCACCCAAAAATGCCTTTTAGCATTTCTCACAGTGTGAATTGACTGATGACAAATTCACTCAGCTTTCATCTATCTCAAAATGTTTTTATTTCACCTTCATTTTTTTTGAAGAATATTTTCTCTGGGGATATGTCATTTTAGTTTTGTAAGAGTTTCTTTGCCTTCTCCCACCCCCTTCAAAAATAATTCATATATATCAGTCCATTATTTTCTGGTCTCCAGTATTTCCTATGAGAACCAAGTTGTCATTCCTCTTGTTCCATCAAAGGCAAAATATCTTTCTCTGATTTACTTTTAAGGTTTTTTTCCTTTAACTCTCATGGTTAGCACTGTCAAAAATATGTGTGGTTTTCTTTATCCTTCTAAATGTTGTAGAGCTGAGGGTTAGTGTTTATTATCAATTGAAAATTTTCAGCTTAGTTTCAAAAACATTTTTTTTTAGTCCATTCTCACTCTAATCTCCTTCTAGGACTCTAATTAGACTCTAGGATATTATTCTCTACATGACTGACATTCTTTTCTTCTTTCTGTATTTTAAGATTCCACATATAAAAATGGAAGTCTTGATTACTATCTTCTTAGGATGCTGGCAGGATGCCCTGGTCTCGCCCTTTGCTGTTACCTCCCTTAGCCTCAGCTTTTCCAGAAACACTGAAAGGGGATGCTACTCATAATTGCAACTGAATCAGCAACCATAAATTGGAACTTTGCCAGGCAGACTAGAGTTTAAGATACCCTATGTATTAGGCAGTATTTCATTGTCTTGGAAATCAAACATTAGAATCCTCCTTCGTGCTTTTCTTGACTACATGACACCTCTTTTGCCTCTTATATAAAGTCAATTCTCAGTCTTACAAGTTCTTTCTACAAAGTTTGTGATTTATCTTTCAGTGTTTAAATTCAAGATATTTCCCTCTCAGCTGGGCATTTGTTAACAGGGTCCATTTATTTACATGAAGTTTCCTTTTTATTCTAGTATATTTTAGTCAGACCTCTGATTAACCTGGCACTACTTTTGTCAAGCTATTTTCTACTTAAGAACCCACGGAGGTTCTTACTATTTGGGATTCTGCTGAGATTTCTTATTCTTCTGTTTAAAGTCCCTTACTTTTCATGCTGATATCTTTTTGTGCACCACATAGACCCACATTAGAATGCCCTCTCCTTCCCCTGCCGTCCTCATCAATGACCTGTAGAAGTCACCTCAACACCTAGTGCCTGAAGCTCCAGTTCCAGTCTCTTCCTTCCATCACATTTTTTCCTGTCATCAAATCCATTTCAAATTTGATTATACAGTTTTGTGTATTGTATTTACTAATTGAAGGATTAAGATTCAAGTGCCTTCGGGGGCCATGAGGTAATCATAAACTGTGGAACAGGCAGAGTAAAGAACAATGGGTATTAAAGTGTTTGTGTTGATTTTTATTCCTAGTAATGGTAATTCCCACCTAGGTACATGGTATTTCAGATCATTAAGCAGGGAGATAAAATGGCCAAACAGAATACCTTCTCAAGATTTGCAAATTGTGTCCTAAAATTTTTTCTCCATATACTTTGTAGCTCAAGTAATACACCATTCTTTATATCTTGTCTTAGCCATAATTAGTAGAATGGTAATAGATGCACATTGTACATTAAGTGCTTTTGAAGTTTAGAAGTAAAAATATGGTTTTAGGAAATGTAATGGAAAAATAAATTGTTTTCAAAAGAAAACAGTGCTCTTGTCTTGTCTCCCAGGCCTGAGGAATGGACCATCCCATTCCCATTAGCACTCTTGCTCACTTCTCACAGCCCAGGGTCTGAATCTCTCCTTCCGTGGACACTGGCAAAGTGGACTTGCTTTGGCTTCCAAAGAAGGTTAGGGAATGGTATCCAGCAGTCTAACCTTAGCCAAGAGACATGCCAAGAGTTAAGGTTGGGCCATAAGTAGGGCTGGATAAAGGGACATTAAGCAAGTTAGTGAGGTAGTAATAGATGCAGGTCAAACAGTGGGGCTTAAATAATGACCCCTGGAATTGGGATGTCTAAGCTAGAGGCATGTCAAAGAATGAGGAGACCAGCATTGTGTACCTGACAAAAAGACAAAGGTAAATTTATTGACTATCATAGTGGGGGAAAGCTCTGCTGGTCTTTTTGAGCAGAGCAGACTGATGATAACTACATAGGGTTTTTGAAAAGTGGGGAGTTAGGACGGGTGGGTTTTCAGGAGTGTGACATCATTGGAAGAAGAGTGGTTACTCGATGTGACGATTTCTGATTGGTTGACATTTGAAGTCCTGCTTACTAGAGTGAGCCATTTCTTGATTGGGTTGTTACTGGTCAGTTGGCTTGCAAAACCACTTGGTTTACTGAGGCAAGTTGCTGATTGATTGAACAGGTTAAAAATAAATTATGTTGGCTATTTGTTACCATGGCTGCCAAACAATCAATCTTTTCCTGGGAGGATGGTAATTTTTTTCCCTTAAATGGGATGAGAATACATCTAGATTTCAGAAAAGAAATATGAGCATCAGATTATGAATTGGACCTCTTTTTGGAAAATCCTTCAGAAAATAATTAGAAGGTAAAAATAGCCCCAAGGTCAGGTAACGGAGCAGTCATAACAAAGTAGACTAATAAACCCAAGAAAGACCTACTTCCTGTTGTTTTTCAAGGAACCAAAGCCCATAGGATATTCTTTCTATGGCTCCATGAGGATTCTCATGCCCAGTAATGTTACAGAATACCCCAGAGCAAGGGTCAGCAAACTTTTTCTGTAAGTAGTCAGATGGTAAATGTTTTAGGCCTTGAGGGCCATCATTTCAGTCTCTGTTCCATTTCCTAACCTTGGCTACTATAGTACCAAAGCAGCCATCCATATGTAAACAGATGGGTGCCACTAGAGATGGTCTGGAGTAGCTGGATTGGACCTGTGGTGGCCACATGAGGCTTGTAGATTATAGTTTGCTGACTCCTGACCTAGAACAAGTATTCTTGTTTTATATTGCTAAGGAATCAAAACCAAAATATCTGAACTTCTCTGTCAAGAGAGAGTACATCAATAATAAATAGTTAACTAAGTGACTTCTGATTTCCTATGTGGTTGGATGACATTGATTACGGTCCGGGTAGGATACTACTGGAGATATAGCTGAGATAGAAGTAAAGCTGGAGTATAGACAGAGTTCAGGGTGAAAAGCCTCCAATGTCCCATTTCCAGTGGGCATCAGGTGGGGATGCTGTCAATGCCACAAGCACCACACCCCATGATACTTGCTAGTCTCTTGCTTAATGGCCTGCAGTACTATATCTGCTGACTACTGCTGTTCTTCTGACAACTGTTAGTGCTACTTCAGCTGAAGAGATCCTGTCTTTTGAAAACTGATACCTCTGCCAGTTAACATCAGAGAGCTTGACTTTGAAGTATTTTCAGATTTTTGGAGGCTACAGGATAACCTGGCCTTTTTTAGCTTCCTTTATCACCCTTTCCCAGGTTAGAGGATCATTTGAATGACAGTGTTCTGTGGGCTTGACCGTCAGTTGTGAAGTCCCCTTGACTTCTTCCTCCAGGGAGCCCACGATCTTGAAAATAGGACATCCTTTGTCCTGACCTGGTATTCTGCATTTCTGGGAGTAGTCATGGAACTAGCCCTCCAGAGCGAACTGTTCTGAAAAGTACTTTCTACAATTCCTTTATTCGTTCTTGGGGGGTGGGGAAACACAGTTCATATTTTAGATCAGCAAATCTTTTGTTTGTGGCTTATGTATCTTAAGACTCTTGTAAATGAATACTTAGGAATATATATATTTGCCTGCTCAGAGAACTTTTTGGAATTGGACTCTACTATCACTTGCATCTCAAATATTTGAGATTCTATTTTCAGATACATTTCATGGAGAAACATTGTTTGATGTGAAGAATGTCTTTTAGTGCCTTTTGTTAAATGGCCTATTTAGGTTTTTTTTTTTTTCTGCAGTGAAATGTAGTCATTACCAAGAATAAGGATAAAATCTTGTCATGGTACTAATTTTACCTTATAATAGTACGTTAGAATTCATGAAAATTAGGATTAGATTTTTTGTCATCATTGTGTAGTATTATCTAAAACAGAAATAAGATGTTTAAATGTGTTAGAAATAATAATAATATGAATATAATATTTTGATACTCTAACATGATCTAACATTACTGAATGGTTTTGAAATCCATCATGAAAGATTGGAAAGGAGCAATAAAATTTTGAAAAAGATGAGAGAGGGCTGTCTTTATCAGCTATTTAAGTAAATTATAAAGATATAGTTATTCAAATATTATGGAAATGGAATAAAACTAGACAGACTGTGAAAGAAAGAAAAAAACTCGATTTCTACTTGCCTACTTGTGATCTCTGTCAAATAAAAAAAAACAACAAAAAAAGCTTTATTTACTTGTTTTCATTCCTCCCTTCTCCCATTGGATGATCCATGAGAGAAGGTCCTAGGTCTTTTTTTATCATTGTATTTTCTATAGCAGAGTGCCTGACCCAGCATAGGTAATAAATGTTGATTGGGTAATGTTGGGTGATGAGCCTCTAGGTGACCTAACCTTCAGGCTTTTATTTTTATTTTTCACTTGATAATACTTATATAAACATAAAAAGGAGACACATTTTTAATGTATTAGAAAAAGTTTTATAATTTTCTTTAGCAGTTAGACTAGTTTTCTAGTGAGTACATAGAAATGATAAAATCTAGATTAGGTGGTATAGAAAAAAAAGTTTTATTTTTCAGTGGAGAAGTCCATTCCCCTACTCCCATTCCATTGTATGGGATTGTGTTGTTCTGCCTTTGCGGAGGTAATGTTTACAGTGTTCTATATGCATGCATAGAAGTAAAATGTACTTTGTCATGTCCTATAGCTTGCTTATCACAATTTTCTTTCTTTTTCTTTTTTTTTTTTTTAAGATTTTTATTTATTTATTTGACAGACAGATCACAAGTAGGCAGAGAGAGGAGGAAACAGGCTCCCCACTGAGCAGAGAGCCCGATGCAGGGGTTGATCCCAGGACCCTGGGATCATGACCTGAGCCGAAGGCAGTGACTTTAACCCACTGAGCCACCCAGGTGTCCCGCTTATCACAATTTTCTATCTTGGCTTTGCTCTGGGTGGTACTCTTGGTTGACTAGACATATACAAAGTATACTAGATTTGAAGGGAAATATTAAATGGAGAACTGATTTCAGGCTTCCTTTGTCTTCCCACCCCATCCCCTTAAGATATGACTTTATTATGTTTTATTTTTGGAGGCAATTTAAGTCTTTTAGAATTGGGAAAAGTGAAACTCCTCATGTAGTGTTAGCCAACATTCTCTCAAATGTGCCACTAAAAAAGATTTGATTAAAAAAGTGGTGATTAAAAAAAATAGTTTTCTTCTGACTTACATAAAAATGATATTTTAGCTATCAGTTCAGATATTTGGAAATTGTGAAGTCTGTTCCATTTTTTAATGACACAGCATAGGAAGTAGGACATTATTGAAAGGTCAACTAGAGGCTTATTTTTCAGACTATAAATCACACAGGTTGAATTGTGGAAGTCTAGAAACGTGTTGTTTTATGTTCATCACCATTCTATGTTAATAAGATAATTAAAAAGTAATTAGAAGTGGTAGCAGCTACATGAAATGATTATCTTCATTTAGAACAATTCTGATAGAATAAAAGCAGAGGGAAGAAAATTTTGATAGAATTTCACTGGTTTCTAAGGGGCACTGGGAAGTGAAAAGTGCCTCAGAAAAGTGAGGAATGTGCCTGCAGATTGCAACCTGAGTGTGACTATGTGAGGTTTTCTTAGGAGTAGCCAGGAGGAAGCAAGTTTGCATTTTCACGTTTTGCACCAAATCCTGTTAAAGAATGCCAGCAGGTGATTGGCGTTTTTCTGAACAGAGAAAGCCTGTGTGTGGTATCTGGCAAGTCAGGTTTAAGAAAAAGATGTCAGCAACTTAAGGCCCATGTCACATGACATCCTGGGCTTGCCAATACTAGACGCTCTGGATCAGGTTTCAACTCCAGGCTGTCCTGCCAGCCATGTGGGTTCAGCCGAATGAGAAGCAAAACCTCACTTCCGAAAATGTTAGGAGCTGCCCTTCGCTTGCCGTGAGGCCTCCGGATCCGGAGCTTGTTTTCAAATGAGAGCCTCTCTACTGAATGGAATTTTCATATTCCGCTGTCATTTTGATGCTCTCTTCTGGGCTTCATCACTTCTACCAGGCACTTCCTGCGAGAATGGGGGCAGGCGCTCTCGCCATCTGTGTAAGTACAGCCTGCCCCTGTCTTCTGTGGACCCCACGGGGCTGAGGAGAGGCCTGCTGCCCTCCTGCTTCTGAGGAGATGTTTACGTGATTCTGTCTTTACTTTCTGGGAGGTGGGGGAAGGTTCCTTACTTTATGTCCGTTTGAATAGATAGGAATTTAACAGCGTTTTGGGCAGCTTTCAGCATTTTTTGTCTACTTGCCTTTCCAAAAAAGATGAAGGGAGATGCCTGCCTCTAGACGCTCTGGATCAGGTTTCAACTCCAGGCTGTCCTGCCAGCCATGTGGGTTCAGCCGAATGAGAAGCAAAACCTCACTTCCGAAAATGTTAGGAGCTGCCCTTCGCTTGCCGTGAGGCCTCCGGATCCGGAGCTTGTTTTCAAATGAGAGCCTCTCTACTGAATGGAATTTTCATATTCCGCTGTCATTTTGATGCTCTCTTCTGGGCTTCATCACTTCTACCAGGCACTTCCTGCGAGAATGGGGGCAGGCGCTCTCGCCATCTGTGTAAGTACAGCCTGCCCCTGTCTTCTGTGGACCCCACGGGGCTGAGGAGAGGCCTGCTGCCCTCCTGCTTCTGAGGAGATGTTTACGTGATTCTGTCTTTACTTTCTGGGAGGTGGGGGAAGGTTCCTTACTTTATGTCCGTTTGAATAGATAGGAATTTAACAGCGTTTTGGGCAGCTTTCAGCATTTTTTGTCTACTTGCCTTTCCAAAAAAGATGAAGGGAGATGCCTGCCTCT